>NC_065423.1:10085755-10427072 GCF_024362695.1 Pectinophora gossypiella
TGGCGGGATTCGGACTTTGAAGCGAAAACTTGGCGGTATACATTCAATAAAATCGTGTCAAATTAGGAAAGTACGCATCGTCTTATTACGTATATTAGCGCGTGGTGCTTCGTAACGCGGTCGGGTTATACTGCGACTCGGATTGACCGTTTTAGTGTATTCTAAACTAACTGATGTTCAATCTACGGTAGTAGTAAATCTATGTATTAGAAGCTTAGAAGACAGTGATTCATCTAAAAAAAGTAAATATTGAGAAGCTCTAGTCTAAGGATGGTATTAATAAACTAATCTCAGCTGAGACTGCCCTCAAGATCATGCTCAAGTCCCAGTTTTTATATAAGAACTGACACATTGACATGATCTTGAGGGCAGTCTCGAAGCTGAGATTAATTATACCACCCTAAGAATCAATCTCGCATAATATTTTTCTTGATAACTTAGTAGTTAAGATAGACATGGACCAAAGAGGAAAAGAAGCATTGTTGTTCTGATCAGGTTAGGTTATAGTTCCTAAACCTAATAATTATTCTCCTATGATTGTATTTCAGTCTCTTCGGCGCAGCGTTCGAGCAAGCGGCGGCTAAGAGCGGCGTATCAGTGTCCATAGACTATATAGACTCCTCTGTCATCACGCTGCCTACCTCCCAACGCACGCAGTTCCTTGACGCACTCACAGCGCTACTTGCGTGACACAGATAAAGAAATAGTCATAAAAATAAAATTATTTTTCGCTCAAAATATGCAACAAAAATGTATCGATTTTTACATTTAGTTATTCGCTGTTATAAGGGCACTGACCGCATGGTATACTTTTTGAAAATCAGCTGATCAAATATTGATGTAATGTTTACACAGAGTACGACGTTTCGGACCGTAAGCAGTTTGGGCCACTGAGCGAATCAACTAATGCTCTTTTTAAATAGGTTCTTTTGCAGCGCTGTGGCTGTACCGGTTCAAATATTCGCACCGCGGTCCGAAATGGCTATTGCCCAAACAAATCCGACAGCCAGTTCCGCTTATGACGCTTTTTCATCTCTGTGTGCGTTAGGCTTCAAACTCAGTACTCGCCACACGGCAACACATACGGAATGAGGGACTATCCAGGCTTCGTTCGTCAAAAACAATATAGATGGCGCTATAAAGATTTTCCTTCGTTTAACCTAATTTCAAGGATAACAAACATCCATCATCATCAGCCCATTAACGTCCCCACTGCTGGGGCACGGGCCTTCCCTATGGATGGATAGGGAGATTGGGCCTTAAACCACCACGCGGGCCCAGTGCGGATTGGTGGTTATTAACGACTGCTAATGAAGCCGGGACCAACGACTTAACGTGCCTTCCGAAGCACGGAGGAGCTCGAGATGAAAACTTTTTTTTTCTGTGGTCACCCATCCTATGACCGGCCTTTGCGAAAGTCGCTTAACTTCAACAATCGCAGACCGAGCGCGTTAACCGCTGCGCCACCGAGCTCCTCAATAACAAACATATGCATCTTTTATCTTTGTTTTTGGGTATAAAGGATGACCCTTTTTATTACACCCAGGCACAATTACATCTTCCACACATTATTATTTTGATCAAAATAAAGAGAAGCAATATATGTAGCATCATAATTTTATACATTTGTGATCCAAATATCAAGCAACAATTAGTTTTATATATGATTCTGCCATTACATTGTATTTTGAATAATGAGAAAATAGGTAATTATCACGCTAAATCTGTACAAAGTAATCTATATTGATTTTGAGGAATAGCTTTGATGATTAATGTTCAATGGGGACTGTGTTGTGTATAGGCCCTTATATAGGCAGCAATATAAGAAATATCCATCGCGATAAACGCACAGTACTGTTTTAGTGCGTGGTTTAATATTATTGCTGTTTTATAACCAACCTTATTGATATAAAATAAATACAGTTGAATTTAGAAAAGCCGAACGCAAATCAACTATTTTATAAAGGTATATAAAACTTTTTATTCACGTTCAATTTGTTTTGTTTTTGTTGCACATTTTTGGCTTTTATTTTTTAAATATTGTAATGAATAATGAAATAGTTCGTAAGTAAGTTTTTAAGACAATTATTGGTTTTTAATGGCTGGTCTTTTTTATTATCCATGATTTAAATAAGTTTAATTGAAGTAAAATCACAAATATTTTTAATTTACCTATTTCATTATTATCCATAATTGCACTTGATTCTCTCAAATTCATTCTGATTCTATAATTATGCACTCAATCCTATTTATTTTTCTAATTAATAAGGAACTCGAAATAAAAAAGTATAATTACAAGACAACTTTTATTTACCTATTCTTAAAATCATAATTAGGTACAATAGGCTAATTGACTGGGTCAATGATAAATTACAAAATGCTAATCTAGAAATAGAAGCCAATCTAAGATGATTAAAAATCAATCTTATTTTCCTTTTTGACTGATTTACGAATTTAAATTAAGAATTATAACAAAGAGAATGTCCCCGATTCCAGCAGACACCGCCTAATTTTATTTTAAGTTATATCCGTCATTTTCAAATCCGTCGAAAAGGAAAGGGACGGATGATTCAAAGCTCTTAATTTTAGGAAGAATGAATGAATAACCCGGGCGAATCAAAAGGTACGTCGCTGGTATGCAATCCGTTTGACGTGCTGTCTTCTTAACTGTGTCGGGTTATTGACGGATGTAAAATTTTTACACTGTTTAGATTTGTGCTTAAAATTGACGTGTGTTCCATAAATTTCATGCTTGTCGATTACCCGTCCCTTTCCTTTTCGGCGGATAAGAAAATGACAGATATAACTTAAAATAAAATTAGATGGTATTTACAGGAATTAGCACCAATGTTTGACTACAGTTATAGATGACGTCATACATACACGTGTATTTTTATACAATATCAATAGTTTTGATGTTTCGCAAAAAGTATCTAATTTGTTCTCTTGCCTATTGTTAAAAAACATCCTAATTTCCTATCCTTTTTTGTTCATATAATTATTAAATGTACACAATCATAGTCATGAGCAATATATTGTACCCATTTCAGGACTCTGTTACTAGTGAGACTTACGGTGCAATTTGTAAAAAAAACATGACATGATAGCGAAATGTATGCATATTGATGCTTGAGACCATACAATTACACTACTATAACTTAGATTATGTTTATGTGACATTAACTTCAAAATTTGTTACGTGTGAACTTAGTGATCATATCCAAAGCCCACTTTGGCTGGTCGTGAGGCACCATGTGTCCAGCATTACGTACTAATACCTCAGTCAAGTTGCCTGCTTTCTTCACGTACCCTGCCAGCTTTTCACCCACAAACCACATTTGCCTCTTCGCAGTTTTATATTCACTTGCACAGTTAAATTTCAATTTACGTAGAAAATTTTCTGTAAGAGGATACGCTACAACTATGTCTAACTGACCGTTGTAGAACATTATACGGTAGTAGGAAAGTAATTCGCTAATTTTACATGCAACCGATTTCATCATGTCATATATTAGATGTTCCTGGACTTCCTTCCCTGAATTAAACGGTAACCAACCAACGTGGATACTCTTTCTCACACTGTCATTTTCAAGTAACTTCGTAAATACAGATATGTCCGTTTTGTCATTTGTTACTAAGAAATTGTAGTAGTAATTGAAACCTGTGAAATTTTTAAAATAAGAATAATTAGAGACTTCACCGTCTAATAGTTTGTCCATGAGTATGTCCGCCGCTTCCCAGTCCTTCAATATGATTGCCGCTCTTATTTTGCCTTGTAAGTCTTCAAATAGCTTTAACTGTTTACTGTCTATCAAGCCTAGCTGGTACAAGTAATGGCCATAGTCCATCTGGTTCACTGGATCACAATACGCATTACCCATGGCTAGACCTTTCAAATTTATTTTCTCTGAGTTTTGAGTTGCTTTGTTATTCTGGCGATGAATCTCCATAGCTAATGACGGTATGTATTTTCCAGCATAAGATTCTCCTGTTATGAAGAAGTCATTGTATCTCAACTCCGGGAACAGTTCAAAGAATTGTTGCACACTGCTGTAGAGGCCTTTTGCTATGCAGTCTTCATCACAGCAGTATCCTTTGTCGTCTTTAGTGAAACTAAAGCCCGTCCCTACTGGATTGTCAATAAAAATTAAATGGTTGTTGAGAGCCCAGTGATACTTCCTCTGTGCAAAGCCTTCTTTCTTCGCTATCAGTGGACCTATTTCTGTGAATAATCCAAATAGCGAGGTGCCGCCCGGTCCACCCTGTAGCCACAGTAATACGGGAGCATTTGCGTTCTTTGAAAAAGGAGGGAAATACCAAAAATATTGGTTCGAGCTATAGTCTTCATCCACAGTGAAGAAACCGGCGTAGCTAGGAAAACCTATCTTATCTGTGAGTGGTACTCTGGATAAATTCCGAGCCAGATCTATATCTCCCCTCTCAAGGTACGGAGTCAGAAAGAGAGGGTCGCCGGCTCGTCCCCTAGTCTTCGCTTCCAACTTCAAGCGGGGGTACACATACGGAAAAAACACAGATTCTCCCAAAGAAAATAGGGTAAAAAAAATACATTGTATCAAAGGAATTTGATATTTCATTATCAAAATAGCTGTGTACAAAATAAAATAAAGAAAAACACAAAAATCCGCGTCCAACTTTTTGAACTGCACCAGTCATTGACCCTCTGACATTTCTTTCATTCATGTCATTTATATACCTACATATTTTTTTCTTCGGTTAAATGCGAAGTAGGTTGGGTATCGTAAAACGGAACGAACTTTCAGATTTGTTGTTGTAGCGCTGACGACTTAGGCTTGGGAGCGCAAGTCAGCGCAACTTTACACTTGCAAGGTATTGCTGTAGGAAATATTTTGTACGATAAATTAGACATAGCTACATTTAGGTAGGATTTATAGCTAATCTAATTGCGACTTTCGACATGATAATTTAAATTATTTCTGTTATTTTTATATTTCAGTTGCCTATAGCAGCTTATAGAAAAAAGTATCGGCTCGCTATGGATTGGTATTTGTGGGCAGTTCTCGTAATTCAAGCGATTGTATCGGCGCAGTGTCGCTTGCACCAGTACCCCAAGATACACCTTGGAGCTCGCGATGGCGGCGACCCCGGCAAACCGCTGTTCCTTACTCCATACATAGAAAGTGGAAACATCTCGGAAGCCAAACGACTTGCCCTTGTGCCATTCACCGAAAACCTTCGTATCATCAGTTACGCTGGATTCTTCACTGTAAATAAGACTTACGACTCCAACCAATTCTTCTGGTACTTCCCTGCAATGGTTCCAAAAAATAAAACGGCACCTGTAGTAGTTTGGCTGCAGGGTGGACCAGGCGCCACCTCTCTCTATGGATTATTCACTGAAAATGGTCCAATTCGCGTGCGAAATGGGAAATTCGAGCGCAGGAAATATAACTGGGCCCTGGGTCACCACCTTATCTACATTGATAATCCAGTTGGTACTGGATTCAGTTTCACAAATAACTCCAGAGGATACTGCTCAGATGAGACACAAGTTGGTGAAGATCTTTATTCTACTATGACCCAGTTCTTCCAGCTGTTCCCTGAACTGCAAGAGAATAAATTCTTCGTGACTGGAGAGTCTTATGGTGGGAAGTATGTGCCAGCCTTAGCCTACACTATTCATAAGAAAAACCCATCAGCTAAAGTCAAAATAAACCTTAAAGGTGTTGTTATAGGAAATGGATTTAGTGACCCTGAGCACCAAATGTTGTACAGCAAGTATTTGTATCAAATCGGCCTCTTGGACACGAACCATGCTAGAGTATTTGAGAAGTATGAGAATATGACTAGAGATTTAATAAGAAAAGAGCAATGGTATGAAGCTTGTGACACGTTTTATACATTAATGTACTTCTTTTATAATATGACTGGTTTTAGTTACTACTACAACTATTTACACACAAAAGAGTATAATAATAATGAAGACTTTGGACCAATGCTTCAGAAAACGTTTGTTCGCAAAGGAATACATGTGGGAGACCTACCCTTCAACGATGGCGCTGATGTAGAGTTATATTTGAAACAAGATATAATGAAGTCTGTTGCTCCTTGGATATCAGAGTTGCTGGACCATTATTATGTAGTTGTGTACAATGGCCAATTGGACATCATAGTTGCATATCCTTTGACTGTGAATTATTTAAGTAATCTCAAATTTTCTGGTTCTGAAGATTATAAGACTGCCAAGAGATACATTTGGAAGGTAGATGGAGAGGTGGCTGGTTATGTGAAGCGGGCAGGAAAGTTGGTAGAGATTATGGTAAGGAATGCAGGCCATATGGTGCCGGGAGATCAGCCAAAATGGGCATTAAATCTGATTAATAGGGTTACTAGTGAGACAATTTATGGAGCTCGTAAGAAACAATAGACTTCAAAGAGTTTTGGGGCTGTAATTGTATAACAAAATTACATTATAAAACGGGTTCAAAAATGATTGTTATAAAATAATTTATGTAAAGTACCTAAGTACTTACACGTGTACACACTCATACACATGTATGGGACTTTGCTGTAACTTGTTATTACACCTGTAAAGACTTATTATGTGAGAATCAATTGTTTCTGAATAAAGAAATTACGTATGATTCCTTTGTTTCAATTGCACACCATTATAAGTATCACAATGCTAAAATAATAAATTTTTTGGCAGGCTGTTTTATTTATTGCAAGTAGCAAAGTAACGTTACTTTTTACGTAAAACGGAACGGAGTTCAATTCAAGCGCAACTAAGCGCAACTTTGCACTTGTGTAATGTGTTTGTTTACAAAAAATATTTATATCAAGCCATTTCAATTTAAAATAATTTGCATGATAAATAAAACTAGCTAGGCCCGTAATTTATACAATTTATAGTTTATCAGTCTGCGACCTTTGACATAGTTATGTACGTGATTGATAGGCGAACGAACTTCTAAACCGTTGCTTTTTTATATTTCAGTTGCCTGGTACGGTTTGTAGAACAAGTATCGGTTCGCTATGGGGTGGTATTTGTGGGCAGTTCTCGTGCTTCAAGCTATTGTGTCAGCGCAGTGTCTCCTGCACCGGTATCCAAAGTTACAGCTCGAGCCCCGCGATGGCGGCGACCCCGGCAAACCGCTCTTCCTCACTCCATACATCGAAAGTGGAAACATCTCGGAAGCCAAGCGACTTGCTCGTGTGCCATTCACCGAAAGTCTTCGTATCAAGAGCTATGCTGGATTCTTCACTGTGAATAAGACTTATGACTCCAACCAATTCTTCTGGTACTTCCCTGCAATGATTCCGAATAATAAAATGGCTCCAGTAGTAGTTTGGCTGCAGGGTGGACCGGGTGCCACCTCACTCTATGGTTTGTTCACTGAAAATGGACCACTTCGCGTGCGAAATGGGAAGTTCGAGCGCAGGAAGTATAACTGGGCCCTGAGTCACCACCTTATCTACATTGATAATCCCGTTGGTACTGGATTTAGTTTCACAAATGACTCCAGAGGATACTGCACAGATGAGACACAAGTTGGTGAAGATCTTTATTCTACAATCACTCAGTTCTTCCAGCTCTTTCCTGAACTGCAAGAGAATAAATTCTTCGTGACAGGAGAGTCTTATGGTGGGAAGTACGTTCCAGCCTTAGCCTATACTATTCATAAGAAAAACCCATCAGCTAAAGTCAAAATAAACCTTAAAGGTGTTGCTATAGGAAATGGATTGAGTGACCCTGAGCACCAAATGTTGTACAGCAAGTATTTGTATCAAATTGGTCTCTTAGACTGGAACCAAGCTGGAATATTTGAGAAGTATGAGAACAAGACTAGGGACTATATAGGGCAAGGGGAATGGGAGAAGGCTTTTGACACATTTGATACATTATTGAATGGAGATTTAATTGATGGAAAGAGCATTTTCTATAATATGACTGGTTTTAATTTCTACTTCAACTTTTTACACACAAAGGATTATAATACTTTTGAGGACTTTGGGCCCATGATTCAGAAGACATTTGTTCGCAAAGCAATACATGTAGGAGACCTGCCGTTCCATAATGGCACCGAGGTAGAGACTCATTTGAAACAGGATATAATGAAGTCTGTTGCTCCTTGGATAGCAGAGTTACTGGACCATTATTATGTAGTTGTGTACAATGGCCAATTGGACATCATAGTTGCATATCCTTTGACCGTGAATTATTTAAGAAATCTCAAATTTGCTGGTTCTGAAGATTATAAGACTGCCAAGAGGTATATTTGGAAGGTAGATGGAGAGGTGGCTGGTTATGTGAAGCAGGCAGGAAAGTTGGTGGAGATTATGGTGAGGAATGCAGGCCACATGGTGCCGGGAGATCAGCCAAAGTGGGCTCTAGATCTGATCACCAGGTTTACTCATGAGAAAACTTTTGAAGATCATAAGAAGCAATAGATGTCAAAGATACTGATATAGTCATGTAAGAAGGATCCATTGTCAAAAGGGTGAATGTTAGTAGGTATAATAGTAACTTTCATGGGGTTGAAATTTTATAAGACAGTCTTATGTGACACAGGTTCAAAAATACTTCTGGGAGTATAAGAGATAGTTTTAAAACTAAACAAAAATTGTTGGTGTTTGTCAGAATCAGCACCATTTGCTATATATGTAAGCACAAAGTGTAATTTGATAACATACTTGTGTATGGCTTTTGTTATTGTACCTATAAGGAAAGACTTATGTGAGAACTAATTGTTAATGAATAAACAACTTATGAATGTTTCCTTGTGTTTAAAATTTACACCATAATGTACCTACTTTCAAAATAATCTTTAGAAATATGAAAGTTCATCAGTGTGTTGTTTAAGCCTATTGTGTAGAAGTATTTATTCTACAAATAATATTATTCTTATTCATAATTGTCTATAACATGAACATTAGTATTTGTTGAGGGTGGAGCCTGGACTAGGAAACACTGTGTCTCCAGGCCTTCAACTCCAGAATTACAGTTATAACCTTATCTATGTATAAAGTATTATAAAGAAATTAAAAAAAAGTATTTAAAAAAATAATAATATGTAAATATTTTTTACTAAAAGATAGGGTTTGAGTGGGTGTTGTATAATGTCTGTTTGTTTTTTGTTTTGGGTTGGAGGTATGAATTAAAAACAGTCAATTGCCACAATATCAATGTCAATTTAATTACTTTTAAGCCTAGAATTAACTGTATTTGGACATTACTTTGCACTTATACAAACCAAGATCCTACTTATGTAGAACTTTTAAACAAGTCTAGTCAATGACAAGTTTTGAAACTAGTGAAATACCACAGTTAGTACAAAAGGGAATGAAAACAGAACTTAAATCTATCGTCCTTCAATGTAAGTAGATAATTCGATCTCCTCGGGCAGCTCCGTAATGTTGACATCAAACCTATCTTGAACTTCATTCAGGATCTTCGCATCTGCTTCATCAGAAACCATGGTAATGGCTAAACCCTTGGTACCAAAACGTCCAGCACGAGCCACTCTATGCAGGTAGGTGTCGGAGTCTTCAGGCATATCATAGTTGAAGACAATATTCACACGTTCAATGTCCATGCCTCGACCAAACAAGTTGGTAGCAACCAAAATCCTCTTCTGGAAGTCCTTGAACTGCTGGTAACGTGACAGACGTTCATCCTGGGTCATGTTGCGGTGAATTCCGATGGCTGGGAAGTTCTGATCAGTCAGTAACTGAGCTAGAGCTATGCATCTTTGCACTGATTTCACAAAAATGACCACTTGGTTAAATTCCAGCACATCCAACAACTCAAATAATTTCTTGTTTTTCTCATTCTCCTTGAGCTTTACATAATGTTGTTGCAGCCCGTGGAGTGTCAGCTTGGCCTCGTCATCCACATACACTTCCATAGGGTCTTGCATAAACTTCTTGCACACTGGTCTGATCTCCTTGCTCAGGGTAGCAGAAAACATCATCACTTGTTTTCCATGAGGTGTGTTCCTGAATATTTCCTGAACGTCTCGCCTCATATCCAGAGATTCAAGCATCTTATCACACTCGTCCAGGATAAAGTGCTTCAAATGTTTCAAGTTGAGTTTTTTGCTGTTGACTAACGCCAAAATCCTGCCGGGAGTACCAACTACGATGTGGGGACACGCAGTTTTCAGCACTTCCTCGTCTTTCTGTATTGGCATACCACCGAAAAATACTGACACCCTGACGCCCGCCATGTACTTGGAGAATCGTTCATACTCTTTGCTGATTTGGAACGCTAGTTCTCTTGTGTGGCACATAACGAGTACGTAAACGTGATTTTCAGAAGGTTCCAGTTGTTGCAGTGTGGCCAAAACAAATACAGCCGTTTTACCCATACCGGACTTAGCTTGGCAGAGAATATCCATACCCAACACAGCTTGCGGAATACACTCATGTTGTACTTCTGATGGATGCTCGAAGCCGCAGTCGACGATGGCTCGCAATATTTCTGGCTTCAGTAGGAAATCTCGAAAGCCGGAACTGTGAATGGATACATAGGATCCTTTAACCTCTTTCTTAGGCGGCGCTTCCGTGGCCCCTTCGGTGGTTTGCTGATCCGCTGCCTCTTCATCTTCGTAGTCCAGAAGATCATCGTTATCAGCCATGATTGATAGATTTGATACTAAATTTACTGTTTGTATATATTTGTACTCGTTATGAGCACGTGAAATTTATTTTTAAAACGTATTTCACAATAATGGCGTCTTCGGCGTCAATTCAACAATGGCGGAGCGAAGAGGCCGGCGGTAAAAGTGTTGCCAATCATTGATTAAAAAACCTACCAAAGCCACAATTTTTATAAAATAAAATTCATTAACACGTTGCCAGTCCAGTGCCCCCAACGTGGGGGCACCACAAAATATGATGGCAAGTCCGTGCCCCCACGTGTGGGTCACGGGGTTCATATAACTTCGAACTACGTTTTCGGGCTTGGACTTAGGAGTACGTTTATGTAATTTACTGGACTTATCAGCAAAGGATGAAGTCATAGGATGAAAAAAAAACAATCCACATTTTGTTTTTCGTGCGGGAAATATGAATTATTTTCTACTGAGTAAGACAAAAACGTTATTTTATTAAAAAAATATATTTATTTATATCAAAATTCCGCGACTTTATAATTTGTCTTCAATATCTTCATTTTCATACAACAGTTTCAATATCTGATATGATGCTTTCAGCGTCCCTAGCGTTCCAGAATCCTCTGGATATCCCTATCCGGTAAAATAGACATTTTATGCGCAAAAGTGAACGTACTATATCGGAATCAAAACAACAACTGTTTCGAGTCTCAGATAAGTGTGGGAATTATAATAATTGCTGAACTACTCGCAAAGTAAAATAAAAAATTTACTCCCAAGTCCGTGGGATCACATTATTTCCTCCTCATAAGTCCGTGCCCCCACATGTGGGTCACGGGAAAAACTGCTGAAAACTGAAAGGAAAAATGATTTTTCGGAAATGAAACTTCTTATACGTTGTAGTTACATATAATAACATACGAATTCGACATTATCTAAGTTGGACTTACCGGGTCGAAAAAAAACTTTGTATGGGGACTGTGAACGTGTTAAAGGTTTGTATTAATTTGAGTAATTACAAGATATATAATTAGAAATTGGATTTATTGGTATGTCTATTCATTTGTATGTAATGGAATGCTTTAATTTCATTTTTTTCTACATTATTATTTTTCCAAATTGCATTTTTTTAGTGTTGGTTACACTAAAATAAGTAAAAAAATTATGACAAAAGAAATATGTATTATTCTGCCTTATTTGTTGCAGAAATTACACATTCAGAATTATTTGCTGTATACATATTGGGGTAGGCAGTGTATGTTACTGTTACTTTCGGAGTTGTCAGGGGTTTTCTTTTCTATCTTATAATAGTATTTTATGCAACAGTTGTATAAGAAGGGTCAAAAAATGCGAGTGGCGTGAGTTGCGATGTGAGCCTTGGCGAACATCGCAATAAGAGACGCCACGAGCATTTTTTGACCTAGTTATACAACGTTGCATACAATACTTTTTCTACGACGACGTAATTTTAAATGAAACAAAAATTATACAAAGAAAAATTTTATTTATAAAAATGAAGATGTAAATCTTGAGCTAACGTTGAAATTTCTTCTGGTGTAGAATTCAATAGTTCTTCATCCATTTTTCCTTTTTATTTTATACTTTTTAGTGTTTTGAAACGAAACACAAAAATTTTCCAATTTATTTCCAACGCGCGGGAAAATGGCGGCAAATGTATACTTTTTTTTTATAGTATATCTATGGCACCAAACAAAGTAAAGGTGCCAGTTTCCAGGTCAAAAAAAAAAAACAACAACAATGCTTTTTTGGCGACATTATAGTACAGTTACACTTTGTAAACAATGCTTTTATAGGCCATAGAGCGTACACTTTTTCAAAGAGTTTAATTATGTATGTACTTATATTAGACTTTTTGGTTATTTAAATGCCAGATTAAAGTAGAGGAGTAGAAAAAAAATATAAAACTTTAGCTTTGCATGTCTTTAGACACATTTCTGTCACTTTATTTATTTCACTTTATGACGCCAAAGAGAAAAAAAAAAAAAAAAAAAAAAAATTTCTCTTAGCAGGGTTATAATGATCCATAGACGGATAATGATCCATGGTAATCTTCAGGTTATGTAAGGGGACCCTGTGAAAAACGGAATATCGCTAGGGAGATGATAATCTACACGGATAAAATAAAGTTTATTTCGGTGTTCATTTCATTTATTACGTGTATTTATCCCTTATAACTAATACCACAGTTAATAAAATTATAAATATAAACAAATCCCAATACTGGGTATCCACCATCCACCTGGCCCCACTTTCAACCCACAGCGTGTTATTTTCTCTTTAATGTCGGAGCGAGTTTAGTTATTTTCGCTCGCGCCACCTTTCCTGTGGAAGTCTTTGGTAGTTTGTCCATGAATATGACGCCTCCTCGGAGATGCTTGCTGGGTGCTAGCTTATCTGAAAATAAAATAAATGTAAGTGCTTTAAGGTTTTCAATGTTCAACTAATATATACATTTCGCTTCATCTAACAGGATATACAGGGTGCTAGTGGCACCGTGGCGGAAACTGAGAGGGATATTTCAGACCGTGAATCTGAGTTAATATCAAGTGGAATTTTTCATCGCGAAACTTACGAAAATGTTAGTAATTTTTTAAATTATCTTCAATTCCATACTACTGCAACGTACCCGTACATTTTCCATCGCAAAATCACACCCCGGACACTTCATACAAAACACCCCGTTTTACACAGACAATGGCCCCGATTCCTGCAGACACCGTCTAATTTAATTTTAAGTTATATCCGTCATTTTCATATCCGTCGAAAAGGAAAGGGACGGATGATTCACAGCTCTTAATTTTAGAAAGAATGAGTAAATGAATGAATAACCCGGGCGAATCAAAAGGTACGTCGCTGGTATGCAATCCGTTTGACGTGCTGTCTACTTAATTGTGTCGGGTTATTGACGGATGTAAAATTTTTAGACGGTTGGTTTAGATTTGTGCTTAAAATTGACGTGTGTTCCATAAATTTTATGCTTGTCGATTACCCGTCCCTTTCCTTTTCGGCGGATAAGAAAATGACAGATATAACTTAAAATAAAATTAGATGGTATTTACAGGAATTAGCACCACTAGCTCAGCCGCTGGTGGGGAGCGGAGAGTTTGTTCTGTACGTAGTATTATTCCTTATGCTATGGCAAAAGCATGGAATAGAAAATAAATAAATAAAAAGACATCCATTTTGCGATGGAAACATCCATTTGATATTAACTCAGAATCATGAGATTGAGAGTATAAGAAGACCAGGTTTGCTCAATCATATGACAAGCCGCCATTGATGACGTAAGTGTTACCATTCAATTGGTATCTCCAACATTCCAAGGACGAAAAAAAAACAAGACGTCAGCTGGGCTAACCTTGAAATGCTAGCTGTCAGTTTTGAGCGTATTTTTCTCCTTATACCATGCCCCCTCAGTATTCGGTATTTACGCTACACTAGCCTATTATTATTGCGTATGGCAGGCAAAAAATAAAATATCCTGCGTGGATCAAATATCCAGCTTAAGCTCCCTTAACCAAGTCTCTGCTGCATCCGTCACACAATGCAGCTCGGCTATACCACCTGGGAACTGGTGCAGAGGGTACTCGTTCACTATGTGAGATACGGTTTGATCCGGGTGACCACAGTCACAGTATGGCGACTCCTTTAAGCTACACTAGCTATGGTATACTAACCAGCGACGAGGTCCTTGATTTGCTGAGCGGTGAGCGTGGCGTTGGGCCGGAGGACGACACACGCGGCCGGCAGATGGCCCACTATTGCGTCTGGTATGCCTACCACACACACCTCCAGCACGCCATCCAGCTGGTGGATCAAGTCTTCGATCTCGTTCGGGTTAACCTGGTGAACATATAAATGTTGATTTACATATTTGTTTCCGATCGTCGTGGAGATCCTTGGGGGAGGCCTATGCCCAGCAGTGGGCGTCGTACGGCTGATGATGATGACATATTTATTTATAAATACACACGCACACACACACACAATCTCACGTCCGTAACCCGTTATGAGGTGGGCAGAGCCATAAGTAATTAAAGACTTGTAGATTTGCCCCAAATGGCATTAACTACTTGGCCGGACAAATGAGGAGCGCTGAAGGCTCTCACCCGGCATGAAGCATTTGCTATCGACTTGTTTTATTAAACTTAATACAAACTTACGACTATATCCCAATTGGGGTAGTCACAAATACATCCATCATAAGATGAACTATGTACCCACACCTCACCGAGCTTTCTGTTAGACCAACGTGATAGGTGATGAGCCGTAACGGCGTCTATAATGGCCGAGCCAATGGCCGAGTATATCAGTTAATGGCCTTTGTGGTCTAGTGGTTGAGCGTTTTGAACTCGCGATCCGGAGGTCCCGGGTTCGAATCACGGTGGGGACATATCACAAAGGTCACTGTGTACCCTAGTTTGGTTAGGGCATTAAATCACCTGATTGTCAGAAATGATCCGTGCTTCGGAAGGCACGTTAAGCCGTTGGTCTTGGTTACTGCTTACTGATGTAAGTAAGTAGTCGCTTCATGAGCCAGGGGACTTTGACGGCTCAATAATAACCCTGACACCAGGGTTGTTGGGGTTGGTAATCCACCTCAAAACCTACGCGATAGAAGAAGAAAATGTTATATTCTTCCATCGTGTGGGTTGTGAGGTAGATTCTAACCTCATCAACTCTGGTGTCAGGGTTGTTATTGAGCCGCCAAAGGCCCCTGACATGACTCATGTTACGACTACGTACTTCTATCACATCATCGCATTTACATCAGTCAGTAGTAACCGGGACCAACGGCTTAACGTGTCCGGAGCACGGATCATCTTACTCTTGGACACTCAGGTGATCAGCCTGTAACGTCCTAACCAAACTAGGGATGACAGAGTGATTTTTGTGGTTTGTCCTCACCGGGATTCGAAGTGTTATATTAAACTTACGTGATAGTTTTTGTACTTGATCAACATCTTGATCCTTTCAACGAAGAAGTAGTTGTTCCTCTCATCCCTGTAGAGTAGATCTCCTGACTTGTACCAGCCATCTTCTGTGAAAGCCCGCCTGGTCTCCTCAGGGTTGTTATAGTATTCCTAACATAACATACATGACATTTATTGATTTATTTACAAAGTACAACCACATCAGAAATTATAAGGTTACGGTATTGTGACTAATATATATACATATTATGACAATTACGGCGTACATAACTTATACAATTAAGGGTCATCATCATCACCAGCCCATTAACCATCACGCGGGCCCAGTGCGGATTGATGGTTATTAACGACTGCTGATGCAGCCGGGACCAACGGCTTAACGTGCCTTCCGAAGCACGGAGGAGCTCGAGATGTTTTTTTTTGTGGCCACCCATCCTATGACCGGCCTTTGCGAAAGTTGCTTAACTTCAACAATCGCAGACCGAGCGCGTTTACCGATGCGCCAACCAGCTCCACAATTAAGGGTACTTATGTATTTAAAAATAAAGTAAAATTAAATCAAACTTAAAAATTAGAAAAATATAAGTAAGTATAAGTAAATAACATTAGCACACCCCGGACACTTCATACAAACAACCTCGTTTTACATAGACTCACATTGACATTATCGCACACGCGCAGCACAACACACACACAGATGCGCGAATTAGACATTGCGGTCAAACACATTTTACCCCCCCCCCCCCATTCTGGCTTCGACGTAGTCCGGTAAAAATGAGAGAACTTTACTTACCGCGAAGCTGGGCCCTCTGGTCCACAGCTCCCCGGGAACATTTGCCTCGGTTATCTCTTCGTTGGTCTCTGGATCCACTAACTGCGAAACATAAGTTTGTACAGTCATGAGCAATATCATTACCCACTTTAGAACCCTGTCGCACTATCATATATGACATTTAAAGAGACTTACGGTGTAATTTGTCAAAAAAGTTAATGTGACATGGTTTCTACTTGTGACCGTACATATTTGATACAAATACTTCATTAAATTCTTTATTATAAACATAAAAAAGTAAAAAAAAATACTTTTGTGCAAATTTTTATTATTTAAAGGGAGGAAACA
The DNA here is from genome assembly GCF_024362695.1 of Pectinophora gossypiella. Lineage (NCBI taxonomy): Eukaryota > Metazoa > Arthropoda > Insecta > Lepidoptera > Gelechiidae > Pectinophora > Pectinophora gossypiella. The sequence goes on from NC_065423.1 coordinate 10,102,426, forward strand.
TTAACAAGCATCAAACCTGGATCCCCGAAGGGGTAGGCAGAGATATTGTGTGCGTCTATTGTAATTTATAGATTAATTCGTGATTCACACAGATTAATTGCACCGTCCTAACTTTATTCGTAAGTGCGTTTTCACAATACATCCGATTTTTATCCGATCCGGATTCGAATAGTAGAAAATAATTATTATAAGATATCGGATACCAGCCAAGTAGTTAATGCCATCTGCGGCAAATGTACAATAAGTCACGACAAAAAAAAAAAGGATGGATGAAGTGCGTGGACATGGACATTTTGAGACTTGGGGGATTAAAAAGTCCACATCGAAGCAATTTATTTAAAAAAGCAATATTGCTATTTGTATTTGCTTACTTACTTGCTGATTTTTTAATGCGCAAATTTCGAAATGCGGCCTGGACTTTTTGGGACCTGGACATTTTGCGACCTGGACATTTTGCGACTTGGACATTTTGCGACCTGGACATTTTGCGACTTGGACATTTTGCGACCTGGACATTTTGCGACCTGGACATTTTGCGGCCTGGACATTTTGCGGCCTGGACATTTTGCAACCTCTAAAATAAAAACTGACCTTAATTTGCCGGATAGCTGGTGGCATGGGTACCCCACACGACCCGACGGGTCCCTCAGGGTTGGGCATCAAGGCAGGACCTATCGTCTCCGTCTGACCGTATGCGTCCATCACTATAGCATCCGGGCTTAGTCTGGACTGTAAATACATAGAAACACGTAGTAAAAAAAAATACAGTCGAACATAGAACTTCCTCCTTTTCAGAAGTCCGTTAAATTGAGTAGTTTCCGATTCTGATTACTAAATAAAGACAGATCTAAAACTGTCGAAATACGTTTTCTTTTTTTTTCTATTTAAGTAGGTAACTTATTTTTGAATTCAAGAAAAACGCAATAATATGTGCGACTTATAAAGTTTTTCTATGACGTCAAGTATGCCTTTTCATACAAATTCCATAGTAATTTCGTGTTTTGACGTTTAGTTTTTCCCTCGATCAGCGCTTATCGTTATCGACCCTCTAGGGTCGATTAATTCTTTCAAATATTTTTGAGAACATCCATTAGAATGCGGGTGTGATAGGTGAACGTGAAACCTTGAGCATTTTGAAGAGTCCTTCCTGCGGCTTGGCGCCGGTGATGGTGAGCATGGTGAAGCAGGTCAGGTCGCAGAACTTGTCGTGTTTCAGCAGCAGAGACATTGTCGCCGGGCTCGACAGCATGCTCGATGGCTGTAAGGCGTTTTTTATTACAAATATGTTGGCGTTTCACCACAATCTCACCTGATGGGAAGTGAAGTGGCGTAAGGCTTTTTTTTTTTGACGTGACTTATTGTAGATTTGCCGCAGGTGGCATTAACTACTTGGCCGGACAAATGGGGAGGGCGTAAGGCACACACCGGACACTTCATACAAAATACCTCGTTTTGCACAGACACTACACACTGACGTTATCGTACACGCGCATCTGTGTGTGTGACGTCTGAAGACTACAGTAATGTGCAGTTTCCAGGTGTGTTCTGACTCTGGGGACGATCCTGGCAGTAAAAAGGCGCAAATCTTATCCTAACCGCAGACCAGCACAGACCTAACCTTTGAGGAGCTCGGTGGCGCAGCGGTAAACGCGCTCGGTCTGCGATTGTTGAAGTTAAGCAACTTTCGCAAAGGCCGGTCATAGGATGGGTGACCACAAAAAACAAAAAAAGTTTTCATCTCGAGCTCCTCCGTGCTTCGGAAGGCACGTTAAGCCGTTGGTCCCGGCTGCATTAGCAGTCGTTAATAACCATCAATCCGCACTGGGCCCGCGTGATGGTTTTAAGCCCGATCTCCCTATCAATCCATAGGGGAGGCCCGTGGCTCAGCAGTGGGGACGTTAATGGGCTGATGATGATGAGACCTAACCTTTAGGCAGATAAAACATTCCCACTTTGGGAACATTCCCGGAAACGGCACATCACACAAGGGCTGCCAACTACAATACCTAATTTAACCGACATGACATAGATACTTAATAAGATCTACAATAAGAAAACAACTAAATACCAAAAAAAGTATTCGAATGAGACGACACCCCAACTGGAGCAGCGTGGTGGAGTTACTCAATCAACCGGAGGGAATATGGCATACAGTATCCCATACCCCCGTGCCATGTGGAGGGGAGGCCTGTGCCCAGCAGTAGGACGTATATAGGCTGTTTATGTTATTTGTTCTGTCAGATTCCAGGTTAGTCTCTGTGACGCGCCCCTTTCATCCTACATTGCCGTACTAATGGCTCCCATCTCAGATGTATCCCAGAAAGACACACAGACAGACAGAGGGCAGCAGTAACTGTCAGTACTATTCAGAGGCGGAGTACTAGTACTAGTACGGCTTGGAAATAGACTACTTTGGGCGCCATCCGACTTGCGTTAGACAGAGTACAACGGGGCGGAAGGCAAGAGGAAAACCACTGCCCTGTTTTCCCCAAAAAGTAGCATGGTGAATGCCACACCGACAAGAGCGTGACTCTTGAATTTGTGATGATGACGTTATTTGTTCTGATATGTTAATGTCAGAGTCATTGCGCCATTGATTTGTCATGTGATAATATATGTTGCTATATATAGCATTGCGCATTGAAGATCAAGGATGTCTATTTTTTAATCTATTGTACTTGAAGGTGACTGTACTATTGTACCTATTATATTACGAATATGATCTCCACATTATCGTACACGTGTGAATTATGGTGCCTTCCACATCCATCATCAGCCGTATGACGCCCACTGCTGGGCATAGGCCTCCCCCAAGGATCTCCACGACGATCGGTCCTGCCTTCCACATACAGGGTGTTAATGATATCGTAACGAAAACTTTAAGGGATGATTAAGTATGGAACGGAAATAATTAAAAAAAAAAAACAAAAAAAATCATGAATTTTCCGACAGGATATTCCACTTAATATCAATTCAGAATCATGGTCTGAATCATCCCCCTCAGTATTCGTTACGGTGTCACTAACACCCATACTTGAATGGCTACCTGTATGAAATGGTACGGGGTGTAAGTGACATCGTAACGAATTTGGAGGGGGATAATTCAGCTCATTTTTCTGAGTTAATATCAAGTGGAATTTCCCGTTCCAAAAGTATAGAACTGGAAATAATAATAAAAAAAAAACTAGCGTTTCCACTTGATAGTAACTCAGAATCATGGTCTGAATCACCCCCCTTAGTATTCGTTACGATGCCACTAACACCATGTATATATTCTATGTTATGAAATATGACCATTTCATGATATGATCGAGCACCTCATAAAATGATCCATTCTATGATCTGGCCACGATATAACTTAAAAACACTTCGAATAACAAGCAACAAATCTGACTTAACCGGGCTCATAATACTGTTTTATTGTTACAAAATGCGAATCGATCTTTCCGGCCAAGTAGTTAGGCTGCCTTTCTATTGACGCAGAGCTGTGCGGAAATATGCGGAGATGTGTAGGAATCAACCAATCATACTCGACGGCCTCTGTGGTCCAGTGGTTGAGCGATGTGCTCACGATCCCGGAGGTCTCGGGTTCGATTCCCGGTGGGGACAAATCACAAAAATCACTTTGTGATCCCTAGTTTGGTTAGGACATTACAGGCTGATCACCTGATTGTCCAAAAAGTAAGACGATCCGTGCTTCGGAAGGCACGTTAAGCCGTTGGTCCCGGTTACTTCTTACTCATGTAAGTACGTAGTCGTTACATGAGTCATGTCAGGGGCTTATGGCGGCTCAATAATAACCCTGACACCAGGGTTGATGGGGTTAGTAATCACCTCACAACCCACACGATAGAAGAAGAACCAATCATAGCGTTCGAGAGAGCGAAAAACGAAGACGCTCTGTCACTCTCTCCCTCACGGTGATTGGTTGATTCCTGCACATCTCCGCACAGCTCCGCGTCAATGGAAACGCAGCCTTAATGACATCTACGGCAAATCTACAATTAGTCACGTCAAAATAAAGAACAGACCTTATATTTGTTGATGATGTCGATGATGTGTTCCAAGTCGTCGGAGTTCGAGGTCTGCAGCTTGATCAGGTTGACGAGAGGCATCCCAAGCGCGTTGTAGTACCCTGAGATCCACTGCACTGGCGCTAGGTTCAGGCCCATATGAGTTCTGAGGGTTGAAATGCTTGGTATTAATGTGTTCCTGAGGTTCCTCTAGTTATTAAATAACTTGTTATCTATACCTCATTCTTCTATCGCGTAGGTTGTGAGGTCGATTACCAACCTCATCAACCCTGGTGTCAGGGTTACTATTGAGCCGCCAAAGGTCCCTGACATGACTCATGTAACGACTACGTACTCACTTACATCAGTAAATAGTAACCGAGACCAACGGCTTAACGTGCCTTCCGAAGCACGGATCGTCTTACTTTCGGACAATTAGGTGATCAGCCTGTAATGTCCTAACCAAACTAGGGATCACAAAGCGATTTTTGTGATTTGTCTCCAACGGGATTCGAACCTGGGACCTCCGGGTCGTGAGCCCAACGCTCAACCACTGGACCACTGAGGCCGTTATACCTCATTGACTTCGTATGTTAACAGACTACCAATCTCTGTAAAAAAGTATCCCTGGCGAATGAATGTTCCCTTTGTAAAAACTCTATAATAGTAAGGACTTTTTCAAATTGTTCTTTCTTGTACTCTGGTCTTATCTGCGTAAAGGTTACATAAATATCTCTTTCTATATAAGTTTTGCGCCTTTTCACTGCCGAGAACGTTCCCAAAGTGGGAACAATACTTAATGCATACGACGTCTATCCACATAGATAGGATTTGCTGCGTCTATTGGTGGAAACCCTAGATATATTTCGCGCCGCGCGCGGCGTAATTGCCGTGCAGAGTTACCAATTCTGGTTCCGTAAAATTACTGGGAACACTTACCCATCATCAGGGATGAAGGACAGGCGACTGAAGTTGATGATTTGCTTGACGAGTACTCTGTGCTTGAAGGCGGCCACCTTCGGCAGCCCTGATGTACCACTGGTGCTCACCAGCCAGGCATACACCGACTCCGTGTCGAACTCCGCTGGCCTGTGGAATATTAACAGATTTTTTTTTGGCGTGACTTGTTGTAGATTTGCCGCAGGAGGCATTAACTACTTGGCCGGACAAATGGGGAGCGCTGAAGGCTGTCACCCGGTACAACGTATAAGACAACAGGCCTGAGGGTGCCCAGTTGGAACATTAATAGAATATAATACGTCTTACTGCTGGGCACAGGCCTCCCCTTAACTGGAGGGGGTATGGAGCATACTCCACAACGCTGATCCATCGTGGGTTGGTTGGTTGGTCTAGTGTCTTCCGAAGCACGAAATCATCTTACTTTTCAATCAGGTGATTCAGCTGGCGAAGCCTACCCAAACGAAGGACGCTCACAGAGTGATTTCGACTAAGTCCCCATCGGGAATCGAACCCGGACTTCCGGGGCGTGAGCCCAACGCTCAACAACCACGGAGACTACGGACTACGGAGACCACGGAACGGCCTCCGTGGTCCAGTGGTTGAGCGTTGGGCTCACGATCCGGAGGTCCCGGGTTCGAATCCCGGTGGGGACATATCACAAAAATCACTTTGTGATCCCTAGTTTGGTTAGGACATTACAGGCTGATCACCTGATTGTCCGAAAGTAAGACGATCCGTGCTTCGGAAGGCACGTTAAGCCGTTGGTCCCGGTTACTACTTACTGATGTAAGTACGTAGTCGTTACATGAGTCATGTCAGGGGCCTTTGGCGGCTCAATAGTAACCCTGACACCGGGGTTGAAGGGGTTGGTAATCCACCTAACAACCCACACGATAGAAGAAGACTGCGGATTTTGTGAAAGATAGGTTATAAAACATTTATTTATTATTACTAAGACCTTAAATAACATTGGTATAAATGCAATGTCCTGCAAAATTGCATAAGCAATTTGACTGCATGATCAGAGTCTCACTACTAAGACATGGTTAAATTACATAAACAAGGTTATGAGGTGGATTACCAACCTCATTAACCTTGGTGTCAGAGTTATTATTGCGCCGCCTGACATGGCTCCTGTAACGACTACATACTTACATCAGTAAGTATAGTAACCGGGACCAACGGCTTGACGTGCCTTCCGAAGCACGGATAATATTACTGTCAGACAATCAGGTGATCAGTCTGTAATGTCCTAACCAAACTAGGGATCACAAAGTGATTTTTGTGATATGACCCCACCGGGATTCAAACCCGGGGCCTCCGTTAACCAAATCATGGTTGTGTACTCACTGGAATTCATCAATGTCCTGCTTATCATCATGTTCTTCCACAAACTTGGCCATGTTGTAGTCTCCGTCGAAGGTGACGATGATCAGGTCTAGGTCCAGGTCCTCGGCAATGCGCTTGTATGTGGACAACATGGCGTGTGAACAGAACACTACCCTGGGTTCCGCCAGTTTGAACAGGTAGCGGATTTCGTCTGAAATATAGAGTTGTTTTTCAGTTTTTATACTTGGTATATCGTCGCCTTATACGGAATACAAGTAGGTGTGTAAACGCCTTTATGAAAAAATCACATTTGATGTGATTTTTTTCATCAAAACCTCTATGTCTTTCAACTACGGCCTCCGTGGTCCAGTGGTTGAGCGTTGGGCTCGATCCGGAGGTCCCTGGTTCGATTCTCGGTGGGGACATATCACAAAAATCACTTTGTGTACCCTAGTTTAGTTAGGAAATTACAGGCTGATCACCTGATTGTCCAAAAAGAAAGATGATCCGTGTTTCGTAAGGCACGTTAAGCCGTTGGTCCCGGTTACTACTTACTGATGTAAGTAAGTAGTCGTTACCTGAGCCATGTCAGGGGCCTTTGGCAGGTCAATAGTAGATAGTTTAGGTATAGGTTGATTTGATAAGTTCCCCGATTCCTGCAGACACCTAATTTTATTTTAAGTTATACCTGTCATTTCCTTATCCACCGAAAAGGAAAGGGACTCATCCGATTGACATTTGTTCATTTTGAAAAGAATGAGTGAATGAATGAATAGCCCGGGCGAATAAAATTGGCATCTCGCTGATACGCAACCCGTTTGACGTGTGCTGTCAACTTAAATCTGTCGGGTTATTGGCCAATATAAAAATTTGGGAGGGTCTTTGAAACTTCCGCATAAAAGTGACGTGTGTTCCATAATTTTTATGCCTGTCGATTACCCGTCCCTTTCCTTTTCGGCGGATAAGACAATGACAGGTATAACTAATAAGAAAATTAGATGGTTTGTACCGGAATTAGCACCGTTAGTTACCTACTGCCGTCGTGGTTTACACCGCGACTTGTGCTGAGTGAGACCCTTTTATCTCAGGACGTCGACCACCACCTTATGATCATTCTAATGAACATCCTCTATGCTTTTTGTGTCTAATTGTTTTGTGATTTTTTAAGTGATGTTTATTTATTTATAGGAAAACCAACAGCTACATCAAATAGTATACACATAAATATAAATCACAAAAGAGCCACAGATAGACTTCGGTATATATTGGTCATACAGCAACAATAGATAGCAAAATAAACTAGGTACCTATACAAACATAACAAACACATTTCACGAAAAATCAACCAGTCGCCCACAATATCCGGAATAGAAATCTGCAACCAGAAAAATGCCTGCGATCACGTAATTACAACGCATGATTCTCCCAACCAACTACGTAATATCTTTTTGCCAATTTGTTATTGTCTTGTCTTCGTGTGTGGCGTCCTTTTATAATATAACTGTTTTGCATTCCAACAAAACAATTATTATGTGTGAAATAAAACACACAGTGTATTATGAAGAAGCTGTCTATGAATTTCACCTTTTATAAGATAGAAGAGTACAAACATACCTGAATTCTCCTTGTGTTTGTGTTTTCTGTCTCTTTCTTACTCACCGCAAGGCGCCCCCGTCATTCTTCGTCAGGCGCATTACTTGTCAAATCATAGTCTTCATACACCAGCAAGGCACTTTGGTGTACACTGTGTGTTTTATTTCACACATAATAATTGTTTTGTTGGAATGCAAAACAGTTATATTATGTGTTCTCATAAAACACACAGTGTATTATGAAGATGTGTTTGTTATCTGCTGGTGAAGTAAGCTTAAACGCTATGTGAATGAATTAAATAGAATATTAATTTAATTAAAACACTTCAGTTTTTTAATTTATTTACTTACTATTGTTCTATAAAGTTATAAAGCAAGTTTAATCAAAAAGAATGCTTTGTATCAGTCTGTGAATTTATCCAATTCTTAACTTATTATAATTAAAATAACAATGAATTAAATTTGTATTATAGTTTTTAAACTTAATAAAATTATTTCTTTTGAGTAATCATAATGAGATCTTTTAAGTATTTATTAAAATATACCTTCTTCTTACTTAATAAAGTGACTAACATTAGTAAAGATTTAGAAAATGTAACAAAAATTAGAGTAAACATTTTAAACACTGTTAAAATTAGAATAAAGTAAATCAACATTTTTAACAGTTGCATTTTCTTAAACCTCCCTACGGTAATATTTAGTAAATGTGTCTGAAGATTTCCAATTACCTCGCCTGAGGATTTCTTCGATTGGTCGATTGTCCAGCCAGCTCCTGGAGGCAACTGCAGACCGAACGCTACCTGGAGGTGCATCAATACCAGCCTCTCTAAAAATGCTTTTTATCCAACCGGCGATCATCGTCCTTGTGGCTGGCTTCACTTGCCCCGTTATGGAAATAAATAGACTTGTAATATTACTACTCCTCCGTGCTTCAGATACCGTGATTAGTTGTTGAATATGTTTTACAGGACATATTTTTTCATTTTCATGTTTCTTTAGTATCCAGCCTGACTGTCTGCTTTGACCTGTATCTGTTTTAGACCCAAATTTAGGCCATAGGGTTAGTTGTTCTTGAGAAAATTCCACATTTTCTTGGGATATGTCTAACAGTGTCAAGTCATGAATACGCCTTCCGGAGGCAAGCAAGAGAATAATTGCAGATCTTCTGGATGTATCAAACAAGGAGCCCGAGTTTGGATTAGTTATAAGCCAGTTAAATAATATTTCTGTGTTCCAAATTGGTACTTTCTGTGGCTGTGGCCTGGCATGTGAAATGGCCTTTAAAATTTGATGTACGAAGAAGTTTTTAGATATTTGGTCGTTATTTGCACAGTATGTTGCAACTGCAGATTTGTGCAGTAAAATGGTTTTATATGCCAGCTTGTCCTCCAAATATAATTTGGCCAGGAACCTAGCGACATTATTCCCTTGAGGATATTTTTCATTAACATTGTGACTTTTACACCAAGCTAGCCATCTATTTATAGGTGCACTGTATGTGGTAAGTGTAGAAGCTCGCCAGCTACTATTTAAAAGGTTTCTTTCATTTAAGCTCCAGTGCCCTATTTTGTCTGACCACCCCCAATTTTCCATGCTTGAAGAGCCAGTTTGTCCACTTGAGGTGGACATAGTCCTGTCGTTTGGTCTATTAAGCTGTTCTGTAGGTTGGTGATCGTCATTGGAGCTTCTTGGGCCCGTGCTTGGATGTCCGCCATCCAAAAGCACTGCGGCCACGTTGGTGCTATTAGGATATATGTTCCCCTCGCCTCGTTCAGATGAGCCAACACTCTTGGTATCATACTGGGAGGTGGAAACACCCAGGCTATCCGATAGTTCCATACTTGGGTGAATGCGTCGCAAAAGCTTGCTGACCCGTCTCTGGAGTCTAGCGTAGCGTATTGAGGGACGACTGCCGTCTTTTTGGACGCGAACAGGTCGATATCGGGCACACCCCACTTTTTGAATATGGCCTCCGAGGCCTGGGGTAACAAGTGCCACTCTGGAACTGGTCGATTTCTCGACAAGCGATCCGCGATTCCATTTAACCTTCCCGGAAGGTATGCGGCCGACAGCATGAGATTGAGCTGCTCGGTTAGTTCCATTAGTTTTGTGGTAAGTTCCAGCAGACTTAGCGACTTGGTACCCCCTTCGTTGCGTATGTAAGCAACAAGGGTTCGATTGTCTGATTGTATCAGTACATGAGCATTTATTAATTGTTTTTGTTCTAGTTTTATGGCTCTGTACACTGCATACAGTTCTTTTTTGTTTGAGTGCCAACCTTGTTGGTGTGGTAACCAAGTTCCTGCTAAGTGTAGGTTGTTGAGGTGAGCTCCCCAGCCCGCATCCGCTGCGTCTGTTGTTAGAAAGTGAGTCACCTTGCTCTTGTGTAGAGGAATGGAACTTTTGTTTATATTTTTTTAGCCACCAAGTCAGGTCTTGATGTACATTTTGGGGTATAGTTTTTCTCTGCCTTGGTCTGCCTTTGAATTGTTTGAGAAAAATTTGCATCCGTCGACATTTCAACCTCCCCTGAGGTATTGTAAAATTTGCAAAGTTTAGTTGCCCTAACAGAGACTGTGTCTCTTTTTGATTTATGTTGTTTTTTTCTAAAAGTTTTGTTATTGTCATCTTTATCTTTTGTATTTTCTTTAAAGGTAGTGCAATTGTTTTTAATTCCGTATCCCACACTAGGCCCAGATACTCTAGTTTGTGTTGTGGGTTCAGAACTGACTTGCCATAATTTATGCGCCAGCCTAAGTTCTCTAGGACTTTTAAGGTTTCCGCAACCTGGTCCACTAGTGTGAGATGATCTTGGTTGACTATCAAAAAATCGTCCAGATAAACAACAAGACGCATTCCCTTTTTTCGAAGGGTCTCCGCGACCCAGTTGGAAACCGCTGCGAAAGTCCGTGGAGCTGAAGACAGGCCAAATGGAAGTGCCGTTAACTGCAGTATTTCCCCATTGTAAATTATGCGCAGAAAGCGTCTGTGACTTGAAGCAATTGGCAAATGAAAATATGCCTGTTGGAGGTCTATTTTCACTAGCCAATCGTTGTTCTGAAGAAATTCCCTCACATCCACTTGGGAAATTAATTGGAAGTGTTTTGTAAACACATGGTTGTTCAGGCCCCTCAGATCGAATATGGGTCGGACACTTCCATCTGGCTTTGGTCTCAGAAATATCTTCGAATGGAAACCCGCATTGGTCTCTATAGGTTGTTCCAATACCTTTTTGTTTTTTAGGTCGTTTATTACTAGAGTCATGTCCGGTGTTGTTTTCGTTGTAAAGTTTTTTATCACATTTTTGTTGGGATATTGTAATGGAGGGTGTGTTAAGAAAGGGATGCGACCCTTCGTTATTAACTTTAGTATAAATGGATTGGCTCCTAACTCTATCCATGCTGAAACATGATCTTTCAGGCACCCCCCCTGGAATTCTTTCTGATAATAGTCATTTTTGTTTACCACTGGACTCTCCAACACCAACATTGGTGTTGAAGCCTTTACGAAAGTTATTTGGTTTTTTGTTAAATTTATTCTTTTTCTCATGTTTAGCTTTTTTGTCAAAATGGTCTTGTTTTTTGTAATTATTATGAAATTTGTTTGAAGCTGTGGTAGGTTTTTGTTTAGTTTGCACAATAGGTTGTAACCATGAACGAACTCCTCCTAAAGATTGAATTACATTAGTGAGGGCCTCTTTTTCAAATAAGTATTCAGAACTGGGTGGAATATTTTGGAGCATAGCTTTTAAATTTGGATTAGAAATTTCTTTTAGTATGCGTTCTCGACGAATCTCAATACTTTCTGCTCTTTTCCCACAAGTAATTTGCATAAGTGTTTCGAAACTCTTATAAGAAGGAGAGCCTGGACCAAATACAGCAGTGAATTTATCAAATAAAGTTGTTGCATTTAAGTCGTTACGGTTTGCTGAAGCCCAGTCAATAATACCTTGTAGTCCAGACTGCAATAATTGTCTCTGTTCTAAAATGTTATTGGACATTCCTGCTAACAGTTGGTCAGTAGATGCCAAATAGTCTTTTGTTTTAGTGATATTACAAAATTCTTCATTGACCCTCAGGCCGATAAAACCTGGAGTGGCAACATAGGATTGCAATGCTTTCTTGTACCTGATTCCTTTCCATCCCTGACTATTAAACTGTTGCAGTTGCGAAAGTTCACTAAGCCTATCCTTATCAGCTGTTGGTATTATCTTTTTTTCATCAAAATCTAGCTTGATAGATCCCAAAGAAAGATTGGATGTCGATGGAGTGGTGGGATTTGTGAGAAACGGTGTTTGATTTTGTTCGAACCTACTAGAACTAGGTCCCGGTTGATCAATGTTACTCTGAGAAGTATTAGTAGCGGATAAACACTGCGGTAACTGTGTGAGATAACCTGATATAAACCCTACTTGTTGGATCAACGAGTCTATTCGCGGGTCTGAGAAGTTATTACATTTTCTCCGCTTATTAGGAGGCACCGAAGCAGAGCTTTCCTCATCCTCCGAAGAAGAGGAAGAGCTCTCTTCGTCTGTTGATTGCCGGCACTCCGCGGGGCGAGAGTCGCGGTCTCCATCCGAAGCACCGGTAGTCTCCCGTAGCTCAGATTCGCTCATTATTAAAGTGTACTCACCGACACTCGCTATTCCAACACAAAAAATCCAAATATTGATAGTTTTACACTGTTAAAACACTATAATTGCGCACAGAAAAAACTTAACGTGCATTTCGCGGCGAAATTCTTAAACGCTATGTTTGACAAGTAATGCGCCTGACGAAGAATGACGGGGGCGCCTTGCGGTGAGTAAGAAAGAGACAGAAAACACAAACACAAGGAGAATTCAGGTATGTTTGTACTCTTCTATCTTATAAAAGGTGAAATTCATAGACAGCTTCTTCATAATACACTGTGTGTTTTATGAGAACACATAATAAACAATTTCTATTCTATTCTACCTACTTAAATAAAATTAAATAAAAAAAACGTTAAGTAATTTAAAATACTACAGAGTTTAATGAACCGTAAACTATTTTCAAGGATATTATTTGCGGTTTATTGTTATATTTTTTAGTACCTACCTGTAACAATTATAATTATAGTGTGTCTAAACATAATTTGTTATGGTAAAAAAGCACGGGTAAAAACAATAACTAGAAGTTATTGATTATGATTAAAATTGAAGGCAATCGGGTATTTGACTGGGTCAAAGATAAATTATAAAATGCTAATCTACAAATAGAAGCCAGTCTAAGATGATCATAAATCAATCTTATTTTATTTTTCGAATTATTTTCGAATGTTATTCCCGAATTAATTAACAATGAGTACGACGTTTGAACGCTTTTATTGATGATTTTATTTTTTTGATTTTGATTTTTGACGTCACAGTACAGTATTTCCATACAAACTCCAAAGAAAATTTTCGGTTTGACATTTCGTAAAAAATATCTCATTTGACTAGGTTGTTAAGTAGCCTATTACCTATTTCATTTCATCTCAGCACTCACGTTTCGCTGTTTTCGCAAAAATAAATTGTCAAAAAAGTATTATTACCAGGCTTTTTGGCGGGAAACGGGAATGGGACAGTTGCTTTCTTCATTGAATAATCTAAATAGTTAATACGAAGTGGTGTTATGTGGTTAATGATCGCATTAAGTTAGCCGGAAGACATTCGCGAGTGTTATTATATTGGAGTAAGTATACCATAAACAAAGTGTATCTGCCTATTTTCGCTTCGTGCCAAGAAGCCGCTTCATAACTCGAAAGTTTATGTGGACTTTTGAGTTCATTCGTTTGGGGTTCGGAGTAGGAGTCTACTCCGAGGGTGGGGGCTTAGGTTTCACCATCATCACCTTTCATCATTTCATTATTCATCAAGAAAAAAATACGTAAGCCATGGCTGTATGGGCATAGTTCCCTTTGCCTCTCCCTTCGGGGAAAACCAAAACAACAAAAAAAAGTATTATTACCATAACTATCTTACGATAGCATTGTGTTGTGACACCGATTTAGTCACTTGGTAAAATTATTTACTTACTTACGTGTCTCTGTTCCGGGCATGAATAAAAGAAAAAAAACTTACTTAAATGATTCCTATTTCTATTCTTATGGAGTGTAGTGTAACGCCTGTATTTTTTTTATAGCTAGACGTACACAACATCTCAGTCGGTAGAGCATGAGACTCTTAATCTCAGGGTCGTATGTTCGAGCCCCACGTTGGGCGCCATTGTAGCCTCCAAAGCGCTACAATAGCGGCGAACGTGAGGCTTGAACCTTAACAAGTACTAAACGACATTCGAGGCAAATCTTTAGCAAGCCACGTCCAAAAAGTTAGTTTTAAAGAACGTACCATATTTGAAATAAGGGTCGACTGCAACAACAGGCAATCCATTAAGCAGTGCAGCGTAGTACGGGATGTGGATGTCCAGGTGGTTGGCCCCGGAAAGCGCCAGCGGAGCCCCAGGGCGGAGGCCTACCTGGCGCAGCGCCCTCGCTAGCTGAGTAGACCTCTGCCACACTGACCCGTTGGTTTCGTGTTCGTCCGTTGACGCGTCTATCTGTATGATCGGAAAAATCAATTCGCTTTAATAATTAATCATAGAATAAACGACAATAAGTACTAACTAAATATGCATAGAAGGGACATTCCGATACGAAATAGGCTAATTACTTCACAAACGAAACGTCAAAACTAAAGTATTCTTTGGAGCTTGCATGGAAATACTGTCCTGTGACATCCTGAATAAAAGCGGTCAAACGTCGTACTCATTGTTACTTTTCATAAATAAAATTAGAAAATAAGACTGGTTTCTATTAAGATCTATTTCTATATTAGTATGTTATAATTTATTTTTGACCCAGTCAAATACAGAGGGTATTTGTACAGTCTTTGCATCACAGGTTGCACAACCAAGACACCAGGTGTCAAAGTAAGAACCATATACATTTTGTTGGCGGCGCAACTGTGGTGGCGCCATCATGGTGTCCAAGTGAAATTTACCCTTTAGAGATTATGGCATGCGGCATGACTCTACAGATGGAAGTTCTAATTTTAAAACATATAAACTAAAATATAACAGTTTTAGGCTGCGTTTCCATTGACGCGGAGCTGTGCGGAGAAGAGCGGAGATGTGCAGGAGTCGACCAATCACCGTGAGGGAGAGAGTGACAGAGCGTCTTCGATTTTCGCTCTCTCGAACGATGTGATTGGTCAAATCCGCATCTCCGCTCTTCTCCGCCCATCTCTCTTCTCGGCCTTAGTCCGCCAGAATCAAGCTTGTTGCATACAAAGTCAAAAGAGCGCGACAAAGCGAGCCGGGTCGCGAGATTTTGTTAGCTGTTTCCTGGCTAGTGTCCGGCCAAGTAGTGAAGCAGTCACGACAAAAATTGCTGTCTTGCCCCTCCTTAGTGGCTCTACGAGTACCTATATTGTGCAGTAAGAAACAAATTGTAAAAAAGGTTAGGTATTATAAGGTTAGGGAGGCGGAAGGTAAGAGAGAAACCACTGCCCTATTTTTCCCTAAAATGTAGCATGGAAAATGCTGGACCGACAAGAACGTGGCTCTTAAATTGATGATGATGATGATTATAAGGTTAGTGATAATTATTTAGAAGATATGAATGCATGGGATTAGCTGTCTCGGACAGTTCCGAGACAGCTAATCCCATGCATGCCTATCCCTAATATCCTAATATCAGTATATTATTATTGCGTCCTCCAACATGATGGACTAATGTTATGGGCGATAGGCTGATCCCTTATCACCATAAGGTTCATCATATCCATCTTAGGACTTCGTATCAACAGTGGCTGCAAGTTGTCTTTGATTACTTGTGGCTCTGCCCACCCCATTTGGGATTACGGGCGTGAGTTTATGTATGTATGTATGTATGTATCAGTATATTAGGCAGCCAAATTACTAAATTGTACTTATAACAGTTTTTTTTTAAAAGAACATCTAGGGCTCTGTTCCGAGGTTTTTCTTGCAGCTCCTTTTCCCCAGCTATAAGTTACAGGTTGTCAGAAGCTGCAGTAGTTATAGGCGGATAAGACGTTTGTTACGTAAAAAATGACGATCCTAAGTGTAACTTTGTTATCTACTGAATAAAGATATTTTTGAATTTGAATTCGAATAACATGATTCTGAGTTAATCCGAGTGATGACTTCATGATGAAAACATCCTATGTGATGGAAACCAATTGAGTCAATTCAAGATTGCCATCAATTGCGAGGGTTCATTACCACCAACTTCATCTACTTACTGGTCAACACCTTGGAATAATGTATACGTATAGAACGAACGGCCACACACCGATACGTATAGATAGCCTCCGTGGTCTAGTGGTTAGAGCGTTACGCTCACGATCTGGAGGTCCGGGTTCGATTCCCGATGGGGACATTGTCGAAATCACTTTGTGAGACTGTCCTTTGTTTGGTAAGAACTTTTCAGGCTTGAATCACCTGATTGTCCGATAAAGTAAGATGATTCCGTGCTTCGGAGGGCACGTTCAGCCGTTGGTCCCGGCTATTAGCCGTAAAAACACCTCCACCAACCCGCATTGGAGCAGCGTGGTGGAGTACCAAATAGTACTCATTTACACAACAAAACTTTTAAAATAATATAATATTATGTATTTTCTTACCTACTATTAAAACACAGCGTCTGGTTTAGTAAAATAAGTGATGAATGATTATCTGTTATAAAACGTAAACACCAGCTTACGAACACTAATTCTTACCGCGCATTGAGACTATCGTAAAATGTTATTATACTTACTTATATGTTATCTTATTATTTATACTATTGTAAAATGTTATTATGGACGTATATAGGCTGTTTATGTTATGTTATCTTATTGGAGTATTTATAAGATTTAGGTGATTAGCCTAAATCAAATCAAAAAAAAAAATCCCACGACTTACGGAGTTAGTAGGTATGTCATTATTTAAAATTGTTTGAATTGTTTTGTTTGACGGCCTCTGTGGTCCAGTGATTTGAGCGTTGGGCTCACGATCCGGAGGTTCCGAGTTCAAATCCCGGTGGGGACATATCACAAAAATCAAAACGTAATCGCAAAATTCATGATTTCGTTTTGGTTTTTTAAAATTATTTTCAATTCTATTTTTTGCGATGGAAGATTCCACTTGATATTAACTCAGAATAATGATCTGCTTCATCCCTCAAAGTTTTCGTTACAATGTCACTATAAAATTATAAGTAAATAAACTTTAAGGACGAGTTCTCCTTAGAGTTTATAATTAGTTATACTGAGTCTGAAATATAAATAAAAAAAGAACTATGGTCAGTGACTATATCTATCCTTACAAGGTGGTAATTAGGTACATATCTAGATCAGGTTTTAGGGCAACCGTGGGTTTTTAGGGTTCCGTATCCAAAGGTTAAAAGGACCGTATTACTAAGACTTCGTTGTCTGTCTATCTGTCTGTCACCAGAATGTACGACCGTACGACACACGTGTAACGACGTCCGTGGTCAAGTGGTTGAGCGCTGGGCTCACGATCCGGAGGTCCCGGGTTCGATTCCAGGTGGGGACATATCACAAAAATTACTTTGTGGTCCCTAGTTTGGTTAGGACATTACTGGCTGAAAGTAAGATGATCTGTGCATCGAAAGGGACGTTAAGCCGTTGGTCCCGGTTAATGCTTACTGATGTAAGTAAGTAGTCGTTACATGAGCCATGTCAGGGGCCTTTGGCGGCTCAATAGTAACCCTAACAACAGATGATGAGATGAGGTTGGTACTCCACCTCACAACCCACACGATAGAAGAAGAAGAACCAGAATGTATCTGACGAAGCTCGATAGCTAGACAGTTGAAATTTTACACAAATTATGTATTTCTGTTGCCGCTATAACAGAAATACATAATTTGTGCTTACTAAAAACAAGTGCTTATTAAAACAAAAGAAGATAAGTAAGAAAGGCTCCCATACAACATACATGCATACATAAACTCACGCCTATTTCCCACCGGGGTAAACAGAGACTATGGAGTTCCATTTGCTTCGATACAACAAATGCGATTGTTTTGCCCATTTTTGCTCGATATCAATCTTCTTCTTCTTATCGTGTAGGTTGTTTGGTGAGCCATGACACCAAGGTTGATGAGGTTGGTATTCACCTCGATATCAATAATGGCAACATTGCCACAAAAACACTTTGTGTACCTACTGTTGTTTATCTAGTCAATGGTACGGAACCATTCGTGCGCGAGCTCGACTCGCACTTGGCCGGTTTTACTACAATCTGGTTGGTTGTATTGTAACTGCCTGGAGTTGTGGTCAATCGTAAAGTTATATATAAGTAAGTACCTATCTCTGAGGTTTATTTTTATTGAAAATAGGCTCTTGTTCGACCGTAACCTCACCTAATGGTCATTCCACTAGGGAACGCAATCCTGACTCGAGATCGCGAATTCGAGATCTCGAGTCGGGATTGCGTTCTCGAAAATTTCGGGATCTCGCGGGATTTTGGAGATCTCGTCTAGTTCATAAAAAAATATAAAATTTAGGGTGGCTGAAAACTATGAAAACTGTTTATTTCTAATGTAGTGAGGTTTATTAAAATAAAATATTTTTTCTTAAACAAAAACCTTTATTTTAAATATTACTAACTGAATAAAATTAAGATTTTGAAAATCAGCATAATCATAACAAAACAAGGAGATTCGCCCAATCCCGTCAATCTCGAATGTTATGCTTCAAAGAGCTTTACTGCCTAGCCTTCACTTAGATATAATCAGAGTACAAGAAATAATAATTTCAAAAAAAAAACAGCCAGTGTCGTAACTATTAACCCTTTCACGGGCAGAGACCATAGGTCATTGATGGTTCGTAATAGATAGTATGACACCTTGGAATCGGAACGTCATTAGACGTTCTGTCCTTGAAAGTGTTAAAGAGTTTTTACAACAGGAACATTACAGGCACATCACTATTACCGTCTCTGTGAGTAGGGTAGTAAGTTATCGACATAATTAATTAATTTAAGTATATTAATAATTAGACATGAAAGAAAAGCAAAAAAGGAAAACATCCGCCTTTGATAGACAAGAATGGAGAATGCTACACCCACACGAGCGTGGCTTAAATAAGTGATGACAAATTAAACATGCCGGTACTAACGTAAATACTGAAAACTGAAAATCTTACCTGGAAAATCCCATCGGGTGATTTCTCTTTCATGAAGTCCATAAATAAATGACCCAGGTGATAGTTTTCACTCTCACTGTTACGGATATAAAGGTCTATTTTGCCCGTCATTTTTAACACAAACAAAATTCAAAGTTCAAGTTTGCAAAATTGTTCGATTTTTCCAACCGTTTGAATGGATAATTTAGTGGTGTTTCTTCCGCGTTCAAAGTACAATATCTTCAAAAGCACAAACGTGTTTTGTGTCTAAAATAATTTGACAAAAAAGTCGCGCAAAAAATAAGATCACGGGAGGTAAATAAAGATGCCACCACACACGACCATACGTCTTGGCGTTCGTTTACGAACTGATTATAACTATCTGTAGGTATCTACTACAAGCGCAGACGCCGATACGAGTACGCTGCCAATTATCATAGGAAGTAATTTATAGCAGGTACCTAGAGGAGATTCTTTATAGATAAAAATATCTTATCTTTTATTTATTTTGACACTTTATCAAAGATAACTTTAACAATTAAACCGATGACACAGATCGACATATCAAGTCCGTAGGTCGCCGGTCGTTGGATTTTTTTGGCAGACATTAAACAGACTAAGAGACAGTTCACGCCTGTTACTATCGGGGTGTACTTCTTCTGTCTTCTTCTTATCGTGTGGGTTGTGAGGTGGAATACCAGCCTCATCAAGAAGTTTGTATGGAGCCTTCCGCGATTTTCAAGGTAGAGAGCTAGAAATTGGTATGCGGACTATTTGTTACTAAAAAAAATCGTGCATCATTTCTATTGGAAATTGCCCTCAACCCCTTCAGAGAGGGGGTGAAATTTTATATGGGTCATTTTGCAGTTTTCAAGTTAGGAAACTAAGAATTGGTACATTAGGGAAGGGGAATTGTGTTACCCCGGTTGTATCGGCGTCCGAAGGACGTAATCTACGATCCCGACGACCCATTTACTATAAATGCCATGGAGGCAGCCAATCAGCTCGCGACACCGACCCCGCCGGCGTGGTCAACGATTTCCCTCAATCAGCGCTTATCGCTATCGATCCCCTAGGGTCGATTCATTCTTTCAAATATTTTTCCTCTCAGACATCGCCCTGAGCCGAGGTTCGCGCCCAACTGGGAACCCTTCGGCCTGTTGTCTTAAACGTTGTACCGGGTGAGAGCCTTCAGCGCTCCCCATTTGTCCGGCCAAGTAGTTAATGCCATCTGCGGCAAATCTACAATAAGTCACGTCTAAAAAAAATGTGTTACCCCGAATATACTTAGCTAGTGCACTTACTATAACCTATTGCCCTGTGTTGCCTCTATGTGCAGTTAACTTTTACAGCACGGCTCTACCCAAGTTAAATCAATAAGGAAAATATTAGCACATGCCCGCGAAAACGCATCTTTCTCCTTACCCAGGGAATCCCGCATTCGTGTTCCGGTGTGTCTTGTTAGGCTTGATTGCTTTAACGTGCACAACACAGACCATAGAAGCAAGGGAGATATGCCCTCAGCACTACCTAATTTAAAGAAGGAAAGAAAGAAAGAAACATTTATTACTCCCGGACACCACAGACACAGACAGACAGGTACATTACATACAACACAGGACATAAACCACACGGAAATCAATACACAGAAAAAAAAAGAATCTCTGCTCATGATCCGGAGGTCTCGGGTTCGTATCCCGGTGGGGACAAATCACAAAAATCACTTTGTGATCCCTAGTTTGGTTAGTCCAAAAAGTAAAAAGATCCGTGCTTCGGAAGGCACGTTAAGCCGTTGGTCCCGGTTATTGCTTACTGATGTAAGTACGTAGTCGTTACATGAGTCATGTCAGGGGCCTATGGCGGCTCAGTAATAACCCTGACACCAGGGTTGATGGGGTTGGTAATTCACCTCACAATCCACACGATAGAAGAAGAAGAAGTCCGCATGTCGCCTGTTCAGTCACATCGGCGTGTGGAGCGGCCGCACCAAGACATTTCTGGCTGGACGGCTACATGGATTTGCTCGTCATTCAATGCGACAAGCGCTAGTTGTGGTTGTGTGATAACTGGGCACCCTCAGGCCTGTTGCACGGTAATACTATCATACAGTATTGTAACTCGGCCGTGTCCTTGAAATAAATGCCTACACCCGCGCGGTACGTAAACATGCGATATGGCTGCCCACCTACAGAATTTTAATTACATCTGCCTACTTTGAGTTTCTATCTAGTTTTGTGATTGTAAATTATGATTTTTTATTTAAACAAATAAAATACTTTGTAATTGGAATAGGAAGTGTTTAATAAAAATGCATGTTTTTTTTTATTCTTAGTTTTAATTTAAAAAATATATGTTTGTCTTATAAATTTGCGACCGAAAAATATTTGCGCCTGAAATGAGTTCATGCAACCAAATACAGCACAATATGTCCTACTCGTCATATTAAATATGCACTTGTACTTATTTTAACTTTAAGTTTAATGAAAAATCGCGCGGTTATCTTTTAAAATACAACACACCGTCCGTTCGTCACTGTGCGACATTCGCGACTGGTTGCATGCCGAGCGCATGCTGAGATCCGAGCACGTAGGTATAACTCGCGTTTCGCCCGTTTGTATGGAGTTGGAATACTGTATGATAGTATTACCGTGCCTGTTGTCTTAAATAATGTACCGGGTCATAGCCCTCAGCGCTCCCCATTTGTCCGGCCAAGTAGTTAAAGCCATTTGCGGCAAATCTAAAAAAAGTTGTGTGATAGCAAACAATGAATGACGTGGAAAGTTTTATTTATTCTTTCTTTCCTTCCAATAAAACCCACCACTGCCACTGGTTGGCTGGAATAAATTGCTGCTTGCTGCTTAGCTATAATGCCGCCAGATTGTACTGTATCTTTCGTCCATGTGTGTGTAAAACATGATTTGTATGTTCTGTGCAATAAAGTATACTTGTATCGTATTGTGTAAAACATTTCGTTTTGTGCATATTTCGGTCCTATCGACTATGCTCACGCGGCATTCCTATACTAAGAACTGCGTTATAATGCGAGGAGCGAGCGAGACAACTAACAAAATACCCAGTAAGGAATGAATACCCATCAATGTGTTTTGGGTTGATGAGGTTAGTAATTCGCCTCAAAACCCACACGATAGAAGAGAAGAATGTGTTTTTTCACTTTTTCGTTTTTTCACTGAGCTTTCTGTTAGACCTACGTGATAGGTAAGCCGTCTACCTGTAGAGCTAACACGCGCAACGTGATAAAATTTTGTCACGGACATTCTGATGATATTATAATTATGTCGTCTTGCCGATTGGTGCTAATATGTCAACCCAAATATGACTTATTTCGTCGTTCTGTCAAAATACGAACCAAATCACGTGGCACGCATGTTAGGGGAAAAAACAAACTTCAAATCAAATCAAATATACTTTATTGAACTAAAATTTCAACAATCAGACATAACTCATGAATACAGTACATTTTGGGCGGCCTTATTACTCTAGAGCAATTTCATACTTATCGATTTCGACAAAATTTATTGAATCGATCGAGCCCTGCTCACCTGGCTGGAGCCAATTTTAGTTCTTCCTTGTCTACGTGTCAAAAAAAAAAACAAATTAAAAACAAAACAAATCGTTGTAATCGGAGTATTCCATCTAGTGAGATTGTGGTTAGTCGCCCTTGAAGCAAGACATCTATTGCATGACACAGTGCTTGCCCGATAGAGTCAAAGTTAATGATTTAAAATAGACAACAAAGAGTTATATTCTGAAAGTATCAAAATCTATATTGCCGAGTGTTGCATAAAACTCGGAAATGGCTCGACCAATTATGGTGAAAAAAGTGTGTGTTTGGGCACATACATAAACTCATGCAATCCCACCGGGGTAAGCAGAGACTGTAGAATTCCATTTACTTCGATCCTGACACACTTTTCTTGCCACCCCACACACACACACACACACACACACACACATACACTTGTCTTGAGAGCCGTAATATGATTTGATTTTTGTTTAGATTTAAGCTTATTATTTCTTGTGTTTTAATATTTTTGGGGCACAGTCTGTGGAAAATCAGCGTTGTGGCACACCCTCAATGTCAGAGAGTCACAACACATTGCTGAGCTGATGTTGCTTTTTAGAGATACTTAAGGTTTAATTAGTCTGTTCACCACTCTGTTCTGAGTATCTACCTACTTATTTCTATAATAAATTATTTTCTTTCTTTCTTTTTCTGATAGCCTAGCTGGAATAATGCTCGACTTTCATTGCGAGGTCTTAGGTTCAAATCATAGCACAATGAATGCCTCGCCGTCCACCGTCTGACGCGAGTGAGATGGCGCCTAGAGTAGTCTACTTTAAAGTGGTACTGGGACTCCTGTCCACTTCTGAATAGCACTGACAGTTACTGCTGCCCTGTCAGGTTCCAGGTCACAGACCCTGTAACTTGCCCCTTCCGTCCTGCATTACCGTACCGATGGCTCCCATCTCCGCCTCTGCAACCGTTGAGGTGTTCACCCGTATCCCTGGGCAGGGGTTCCGAACCCAGCCACCATCTCACTACGGCTTACTGCAAGGACGCGCCGAACAGGAATTGCCCCAGTGGAGGGCAGAGAAGATGACTCTGTCCCTCCTGGGGCCGGATTAATGGTACTTCTCTAAAACTATCTTCTTTTAAAAGAACAGTTTCAACTCATCACACATAACCTTTGTACCTAACCATTATCTAAATACCGAATACCGACCGACTATAAAGAAAAAAATAACTTGTTATGGGATATTACGTGATAAGTAGTAGGTATCTTTCCGCTTTTAGAATAGTTAGTATGACTTGACAAAAATAAAATAAGTACCTACGTATATAAATAACCCAAGTCTGTAACTATCCTATACAGGGTATTAGTGACATCGTAACGAATACTGAGGGGGATGATTCAGACTATGATTATTATCAAGTGGAATTCTCCGTCACAAAATTCATCCTAATTTTGTTTCTTTTTAAATTATTTTATATTCTATAAGTACAAAAAAAGTTCTAGAATATTTGGCATTGTGACAGATAAAATCATTACTTAACGCAATGTGAACTGTAGGTGAGTGAGGAAATCAATGAAGATCATCTTATTAGACATTGAAAACAAAGTAAGTACTTCGATTTTTTAGATGCCTATCGTATAGATAAATGCACTTGTTGTTAGGTTTTGTGATTTCTTTGTTATATAATTTAGGTACTCTTCAAGGTCGTAAGTCTAATGAACTGTAATGAAACAATAAGGCACTTTCCGCCTGGAAAGTCCGTTCACCAAATTGACCAAAAACAATATTGTTGACAATTGCAACATAAAAATACCTTTTAAAAATTAATTCTTTACTATTTTTAAATTACTTTTGTATTCATCGAACTTCTCTTATTGTCGGACGTGTTTGTAACCTTTGTAATTATCTACTAAAACCGAATTATATACGAAGTGGCTAAACAATTAGCGTTTCTTTTAATACAGTCTGCGAGTGGTGAAATAATCAATCCACACACATTTAAACAAATATAGATGGCGTTGTTCAGTTTAAACGTAATAATTACCTATTTTCTCATTAATCGGGTACATAATTATTCAAAATACAATGTAATGGCAGAAGCATGTACACAAATAATTGTTGCTTGATATTTGGATCACATGCATCAAAACTTTCTTTATGGAGTATAGCCCTCTATGGATGTGAAACTTGGACACGTCACAGAAAAACAGAGAGAGAGACTCGAGGCTCCCTATCCATCCATAGGGAAGGCCCGTGCCCCAGCAGTGGGGACGTTAATGGGCTGGTGATGATGAGACAAGAATGGAGAATGCCACACCGAGAAGAGCGTGGCTCTTAAATTTATAATGACCTACTACTTTACTTATTTTTTTCCCCTTTGGTTTTGGTGTTATACAAGAATAACGGTGGCTGAGTTCGGATAAGGACCCAGACCGTAGAACCCCTGCCCGGGGATACGGGTGAAGACCTCAACGGTTGCAGAGGCGGAGATGGGAGCCATCGGTACGGCAATACAGGACGGAAGAGGCGAGTCACAGGGACTGTAACCTGGATACTGGCAGAGGGCAGCAGTACTATTCAGAGGCAGAGGACAGGAGTCCTAGTACGGCTTTGAAATAGACTACTCTGGGCACCATCCCACTCGCGTGAGACAGAGTAGTGCGGGGCGGAAGGCAAGAGGGAAACCACTGCTCTATTTTTCATGACAGAGTCATCTTCTCTGCCCTCCACTGGAGCAATTTCTGTTTGGTGCGTCCTTGCCGCGGGGGTGGGCGCCTCTTACTTCAGTAGACCGGAGTGAGATGGTGGCTGAGTTCGGATAAGGACCCAGACCGTAGAACCCCTGCCCGGGGATACGGGTGAAGACCTCAACGGTTGCAGAGGCGGAGATGGGAGCCATCGGTACGGCAATACAGGACGGAAGAGGCGAGTCACAGGGACTGTAACCTGGATACTGGCAGAGGGCAGCAGTACTATTCAGAGGCAGAGGACAGGAGTCCTAGTACGGCTTTGAAATAGACTACTCTGTGCGCCATCCTACTCGCGTCAGACAGAGTAGTGCGGGGCGGAAGGCAAGAGGGAAACCACTGCTCTATTTTTCCAAAAAAACAGCGTGGAAGATGCTACACCGACAAGAGCGTGGATCTTAAATTAGTTATGATGAGTACTTTACTATCATCATCATCATCAATTTAAGAGCCACGCTCTTGTCGGTGTAGCATTTTCCATTCCAGTCTATCAAAGGCCAATTCCTTGACTTTACTATAGCATAGCAATTTACGCATAAGAAATGTAAACATAAACAAATTAGGTATAAGGAAAAAGGTTTCATTCATATTATGAATACATTTGGCGCTGTTTACATCTACAACTCCTAAGAAGGCGGAGTACATTTCTGCGAATGGTGATTCATTCATGTCCATTAATTATAGAACAGTGTACATTCGTATTGTCTCCATCGTAAAGTCAGTGTTTGTAAAACTTTTTTAAGTACGTACGGTCACGAGCATTAATATGTATACACTTTGGTACCATGTCACATTAACTTTTTTGACAAATTGAACTGTAAATCTCACTAAATGTCAAATATGTTAGTGCGACAGAGTCTTAAAGTGGGTACATTATATTGCTCATGACTGTACTTATATGTTTAATTCTGCTGGCCAGTTATTCTGTGCGCCATGTGGCCGAACCTTCAAATCGAAGTTCGGTTTTGCTAGCCACATTAGAGCCTATCATAACATCGACCTGGGATAGACATTTAGGAGTCGCCGTCGCCTGACACGGCTTGGATGATGATGATGATGACTTATACTATACAGATATAAGATCATGGAGCATATACAGGATGTTAGTGACATCGTAACAAAAACTTTGAGGGATGATGATGTATGTACTTAAAAAAGTTTTACACAGATAAAACTTTTGATTATGTTTTTATTTGTATGCAGATAAAGATCATGTAGACTATATACGTCTCACTGCTGGGCACAGGCATCCCCTCAATCAACCGGAAGGAGTATGGCACATACTCCAACGCTGCTCCACTGCGAGTTGGTGGAGGTGTTTTTACGGCTAATAACCGGGAATCCAGAGCGGAAACGCCGCCACCGTTTTGACATAGAATAAGGAATAATTCTACGTAGATTACCGTACGTTCACTTTCCCAACGGGAGTGATTCGTAGCGGTTTGTTGGACTAAGTAGGTCTACCTGTTAAGGTCCAGTTATAACCTTGACATGTAAAATAAAAAGTTTATTATTCGTTAAATAAATAACGATTTATAATAATGGCGACACTTTGAAAACCACTGCTTAAACAATATGTAGGTAGGTACTTAAAAAAGACTGATTTACGATGGTGCATAATTTTACGAGCAGTTATCATTTTATATATTGGCTCATAAAATCCATAGAAGTTCCATAGAAAACTAACGTATGGATGAGTGTCCAGAGTTCAAGGTCATTGCGCTTAAAGTTGATAAAAATTGAACACGACCTATGCGTCTTAAATTGAATGCATTCTTATCTATCATAAAGTTATTGTCTATGTTTCATATGATTCTATGTATTGTCTTTGCCTCTTCTTGTTCTCCTTTTGACGACATCGATATAACGTAACCGTTGCAATATTATATTTAATTTAATCCGGACGTATTATTATAATCAAGCGTTAATTTAATTCGTGACATTGTAAGTGTGACTGTTTGCCTTCGTGGATGTTATTCGGGATACAATTTTGTGTGACGTGTTTCAATTTCATCTTCATCATGTGTTTTATGAAAATACAATGGCGATGCTGGGCTTGAGATTCCGCTGAGTTTTATTGTCATCACCCTATTAAGTGCTGCGCCCTTCCTCTGCTCAATCTACTCTGCCAACAAAAGTAAGAAAGAGTTAAGTATCCAAAAAAAAAGACTTCGCAAGGTCAATGCCTCAACCTAAAAGCGAGAGGAGGGCACCCAAACAAGAGTATGAGGTCATCTCCCGCCACTCATCTCAGACGTGGACTTTGGGGAAAACCCAGCGCACTAACACACTATTAATTATATGACCCATTCGCAGTAAGCAATTGTCTTACATTTGCTATTCGGTGAGCGAAAATATTCTAAGAAATTGAACAAGACTAATGTAGATTTATTATCAAGGAAAATCTAGTAAAAACAATCATAACACAACACATCATACAATCACGCCTATATCCCCGAAGGGGTAGGGAGAGGTATAGTATTCTATACAGGGTTTTAGTGACATCGAAAATACTGAGGGGGATGATTCAGACTATGATTCTATGTTGATATCAAGTGGATTTTCTTGTCAGAAAATTCATGAATATTTTTGTTTTTTTTTTTAAATTATTTTCTGTTCCACTCTTGCGACGGAAAATTCCATTTGATGTCAACTCAGAATCATGGCCTGAATCAACCCTCAAAGTTTTCGTTACGATTTCACTGGGGGGATGAGAGACTATGAAAAAACAATCGATTTTTTTGTTACGTCTCCGCCAGCGCCTGACCGTTTATTTTGAAGCCCTAATGCGAGCGCGACTCTTCTAAAACATAAATAGCAGGCGCTTCTTAGACATCGCTTTTGAGAGTCGTGTGAACATATTTTTACTTGTGAACATATTATGTTTAATTGTTTTGGTTACATTTTTACACTATAACTCTTTGCGCTGCAAAATCATAGTGTTATATTTATTCCCTAAAGATCGGAAAGAAGAAAACTTAAGAAAAACTTATTTTCATTCAAAACTGTCATTTTCCACCAGATTGCTTTCCTTTTTCGTAAGTCATCCTTCAGACGGGATACACTCTACGTTGCTCCACATTTTATATCAATTTACACCAATTTTAGCTGGACAGTTTGAATGGAGAACTGTCAAAATTTAGGAACACTAAACAGTGCTGCCGCCTACGTTTGAGCTTCTATTTTTTATGTTCACCGAGTATAGGCATGACGTCATTATTTTCATATGATTATGTTGGCAGTATGATATGCTAGACTCCAGTGAGTAAAGTCCTCAAGTCAAGGACGTAAATGGAGGCAGAGTCGAGTGGAGGAAGTGTCGAGTGGAGGAAGTGTCGAGTGGAGGAAGTGTCGAGTGGAGGAAGTGTCGAGTGGAGGAAGTGTCGAGTGGAGGAAGTGTCGAGTGGAGGACGTGTCGAGTGGAGGAAGTGTCGAGTGGAGGAAGTGTCGAGTGGAGGAAGTGTCGAGTGGAGGAAGTGTCGAGTGGAGGAAGTGTCGAGTGGAGGAAGTGTCGAGTGGAGGAAGTGTCGAGTGGAGGAAGTGTCGAGTGGAGGAAGTCGAGTGGAGGAAGTGTCGAGTGGAGGAAGTCGAGTGGAGGAAGTGTCGAGTGGCGGAAGTGTGAGTGGAGGAAGTGTCGAGTGGCGGAAGTGTCGAGTTAACATCTTATATTCTCGGTGTTCGTATAAAATGGCTGGACACATCAATGACAAATAAAAACATAATAGTTTCTCAAGTGTATTTTATATTATCAAAACAAAAAGAACATGTTACATAATTAAAAAGTATCTTATTAAAAACATCACAAATATTACCATCTAGTGAGATAAACGTTATAAAAACTTAAAAAGGTACATTCTATCTACCATCAACCTATTAACATTACATTAAAGCTGCACGATGATGCTTCAAGATCATTTAAAGGTAATAAGGCACTTTAAATACATTAAAATGAAGTGTAATCAAATATTTTATTTCTATATATAAGGTATAAACATACAGAGTAACGGTAACTCTCAGCCCTGCACCTATTCGTATTGGGGGCCGACTTCACCCCCTCTGGGTCTGGGCGTCCGGTCACGAGCATTACTATATATACATTTTGGTACCTTGTCACATTAACTTTTTTGACAAATTGAACTGTAAGTCTCACTAAATGTCAAATAAGTTAGTGCAACAGAGTCCTAAAGTGGGTACATTATATTGCTCATGACTGTACTGTGATCTTATCCGCTTAAAGGCTAGGCGATAAAGCTCTTTTTTACATAACTTTTGCAATTCCTCATTGCATATCCAGTGATGTGGCAATAGGCTAGTTTCCAACTAGTCAAATCAGTTACTTTTTACTAAACGAAATTAGTATAGAATTTGTATCGAAAAGCAACCTGGGACGTCATAGAAAAATGTGACAAAATATCGCACGTTTTATAACATTTTTCTATATTAAAAATTGTAAATAAGTTAAATAGAAAAAGAAAACGTTTTTAATCACCTTTACCATATGTTTTTATTTTGTAATCCGAATTTAATAACTTATCTTTGACCTAGGAAACAACCCAATAGTTCTACTACCACTTCTACTGCTTTAATTAATGTGGTTGATGAGGTTGGTATTCCACCTCACAACCCACACGGTGAGAAGAGAGACTACTAATACTATTGCCAATGGAATATCACCTCAAGTTGTTGTTACAAGTCGACGTCTTGGTGTACTATCAGCACCTCCTTGTTCATATCTCCGGAGCCGATCGTACAATTGGGCAGTATGTGTAGACCGTCCACGCTGAAACAAAAGTAGTAAATATAACATAACATAACAAATACTTTATTGCACAAAGAGGAAAAAACAAAATACAAAACAAAAGAGAAATAGAATGAGTACAATAGGCGGCCTTATTGCTAAGTAGCAATCTCTTCCAGGCAACCTTTAAGGATAGGAGATATTGAATATTATGTAATATAGCGGGATAGTGCAGCATGGGAATACTTGTACGTATAAAAATAAATACACTTTCGACTACATAAACTACATAATAATAATACACATAATTATAATTGTTATAATAAATAAATATCACTACTTAAACTACTGCATATACTATGGACGAAAAGGAGTAGATAGATTATGATACAACTAATCCATCAAAGTCGATAAAGGTATACTTGATAAATTTCGGATAAGTATTTTAAAAATTCATCATCTCCTGTTAATGATCTCCGTGGTCCAGTGGTTGAGCGTTGGGCTCACGATCCCGAGGTCCCGGGTTCGAATCCCGGTGGGGACACATCACAAAAATCACTTTGTGATCCCTAGTTTGGTTAGGACATTACAGGCTGATCACCTGATTGTCCAAAAAGTAAGATGATCCGTGCTGCGGAAGGCACGTTAAGTTGGTCCCGGTTACTACTTACAGATGTAAGTTCGGCTCAATAATAACCCTGACACCAGGGTTGATGAAGTTGGTAATTCACCTCACAATCCACATGATAGAAGAAGAATGCTAGCATTATCCCTGAATTAATGTTCAGATCATAAATGATTATCACGTGCTCAGTGGTATCCCGACGTGCCGGCAGAGTAGTGGGATAATTGGTGATAACAATGACAAAATAACATAACGTTTTAAATTCAACAGAGCACTGTGTACCTGTTGGTCTTCTCGGCTGTGGAGTCTAGTTCACAGCGTATGCTCTGTTCGGAGCAGTGTGTGATGGTGGTGCCGGACAGTTTGACGAACGACCCCGAGTACATCTGTATGCCCACGCCGCAGTTCTTTATCGTGCAGTTTCGCAGCTCCACCTGTTTGAGATGCCATCGCTTTAATAATAAAATACTCATAGACATAATAGAACAGCAGAACGGATTAGCAGAACGTAGTGGGTAGCTCACTGGGACGGGCTAACCTATAAAATGCTACTTAGGTTCTATGACGATCTTGTGACGTAGCGAGTAGGCGCCGCTAGTTCAAAAGCGCACTCCAGATGCTGGGCAGCAGCGGTATCAGTACTGGTTGGAGGCCGAGGAAATGGATTCTGGTAGGGCTCTAGCTAGAACATCACCGATTGAGAAATTGGTTGGTGTACTGCGGAACGGAAGGCGATTGGGGCAACCACCGTTCTACACGCCCTATCTATGGAGTAATGGCGATTACTCCACCGACAAGAGCGCAGCTCTTAAATAAAGAGAGATAATAGAACAGACAGACAGAGGGCAGCAGTAACTGTCAGTATTATTCAGACGCGCAGGACAGGAGTCTTAGTACGGCTATGAAATAGACTTCTCTGGGCGCCATTCTACTCGCGTGAGAGTACTGCCGGGTGGAAGGCAAGAGGGAAACCACTGCCCTATTTTTCCCTAAAAAAGCAGCATGGAGTAATGGAGAATGCTACACCGACAAGAGCGTGGCTCTTAAATTAGTGATGATGAATTTAATTTGACGTTCAATGTTGGAGTTTGCTATCTTTTTTGGGTTTATATACATAAATCCAAAAACGTGTACACGTTTTTACAATAAAATACCAGACAGTATTTTAAATATGTCAGAAAGTAAATTTAAAGCTCATGTGAAGCTTACTTTATATAAAAAAGCATATTATAAGATTAATGATTACCTAAATGATAAAAATTTCTGGTATGGAATGTGTTTCTATAGTTATTAAATAACTTGTAATGTATTCCTCACATTGATTTAAAAGATGTGTTGCTGTTGCAGTTTCTAGTCATTTCTTCTCCTCAGTCATAACACCTTGCGCAATGACGTAAATTCAAAAATGTTACATTGTTCTTCAACAAGTTTATCCATGATAATTCATAAAGTAATAATAAGCCTATATACGTCCCACTGCTGGGCACAGGCCTCCCCTCAATCAACCGGAGGGGGTATGGAGCTTACTCCACCACGCTGCGCCACTGCGGGTTGGTGGAGGTGTTTTTACGGCTAATAGCCGGGACCAACGGCTTAACATGCCCTCCGAAGCACGGAATCATCTTACTTTTTCGGACAATCAGGTGATTCAACCCTGAAAAGTCCTTACCAAACAAAGGATAGTAATTACGTTGAATAAATGATTCTGATTTCTGACGTGTAACAAAGTTGTGAATAACAATGATTATGATGACGAGTACGGTCACGAGCATTCATATGTATACACTTTGGTACCATGTCATATTAACTTTTTTGACAAATTGAACTGTAAGTCTCACTACATACATGAGCTCCTTTGTGTACGACGATGCCGGAGTAGAAGTTGTCGAAGGTGGTATCTTCAATGAGCACCACTGCCTCCGACATTGCTACGACGCCTTGAGCGAAGTCACTCTGCGAAAAGATTAGAGATACGATTGTATCGATTCCTGTCGACACATCCTAATTTTATTTTAAGTTATATCCGTCATTTTCCTATCCGCCGAAAAAGAAAGGGACGGATGATTGTCAACAAGTTAATTTTAAAACGAATGAATAACCCGGGCGAATAAAATAGGCATCTCGCTGGTATGCAATCCGTTCGTCTACTTAACCTCTCATATGCCGAGATACCAGACACAATAGATTTTACATTGTGTCTGGTCGAGATCCGCGTTCCGGCATTTAAGGGGTTAACCCTGTCGATTACCTGTCCCTTCTTTTTCAACGGATAAGAAAATGACAGGTATAAGTTAAAATAAAATTAGATGGCGTCTGCAGGAATTAGCATCATTATTCCTATTCAAAATTCAAATTCAAAATTCAAAAATATCTTTATTCAGTAGGTAACATAGTTACACTTCGAATCGTCAATTTTTACATAACGAACGTCTCATCCGCCTAAAACTATTGCAGCTTCTCACAACCTGTATAGCCGGGGAAAAGAAGCTGCAAGAAAAACCTCGGCACAGGGCCCTAGACGTTCTTTAAAAAAAAAAAAATGAACATAAAATATTTTTATACAATTGAGTAATTTAGCTAAATTATAGCTATAAATTATAATAACATTTGTTCACTATCGATAGAGCCGTTTCTACTAGTCGACGCGTCTGTACAACTGACCTGTGAGGTGGTGGAGTCATCCAGTAAGCTGCAGCCGTGTACGTGGAGGGTGCCAGCTCGCATCACCAGTACTGTGTTGACGTGTGTACAGTGCAGCTGCAGGTCTCGTAGTGAACATTCTTCGCTTAACATCAGCAGGCAGGAGCGCATATCCGATGCTTTTAGTGTTGCTCCTGAAATTTGGTAGTATACAGAGTGTTAGTGACATCGTAACTAATACTGAGGGGGATGATTCAGACCATGATTCTGAGTTAATATCAAGTGGAAATTTTCGTCGCAAAAATCATGCTTTTTAAAAAATTGTTTTAAATTCTATACTTTGGCGGTGGAAAATTCCATTTGATATTAACTCAGAATAATGAGCTGAAACAACCCCCTCAGTATTCGTTACGGTTACAGTATGATGTCACTTACACCCCATACAAGTACGTATGGGTGTTAGTGACACCGTAATGAATAATGAGCGGGATGGTGATTCAGAGTTGATATCAAGTGGAATTTCCTGTTGGAAAATTCATGAAAATATTAGTATTTTTAAAATTATTTTCAGTTCCATACTTTTGTGACGGAAAATCCCACTTGATATCAACACAGAATCATGGTGTGAATCATCCATCAAAGTATTCGTTACGATGTTACTAACACCCTGTATACTTAAGAAAATGTGTAATGTGGCAGTAGTAATAAATAAAACTACTTCACTCACCATTGAAGCTAGCTATCTGTATGAGCGAGAGTGGCACCTCGGGCAGCTCACATAGTGGACTGCACAGCAGCAGTAGCTCCGGCTCCAAAGTGAGAGCCTGTTCTGCGCATGCGCGTACCGACACTAGCTGTTGCGGGGACACCAGCGAGGATACTCGTGAAGAGATTTGCTGAAGTTCGCTGGCTGGACCACCTTGCCAGAGCACCACCACCTGAGGGTTATAGACATACAGTGGTGCTAATTCCTGCAAACGCCATCTAATTTTATTTTAAGTTATACCTGTCATTTTCTTATCTGCCGAAAAGGAAAAGGACGGGTATAACGTGGAAATCGACAAGCATAAAATTTATGGAACACACGTCAATTTTAAGGACAAATCTAAAACAACCGTCTAAAAATTTTACATCGGCCAATAACCCGACAGAGTTAAGTAGATAGCACGTCAAACGGATAACATACTAGCGAGATGCATATTTTATTCGCGCGGGTTATTCATTCGTTTTAAAATTAACTTGTTGACAATCATCCGTCCCTTTCCTTTTCGACGGATAAGAAAATGACGGATATAACTTAAAATAAAATAAGTGGTGTCTGCAGGTATCGGGGCCAGTGTAAAATGATCAAAGAAATAAAATGTTGAAAAATATAAGTACTTATAACTAGATAAACTATATTAAAAACAATACATAGAAAACAATAAATAA
Source organism: Pectinophora gossypiella (assembly GCF_024362695.1). Lineage (NCBI taxonomy): Eukaryota > Metazoa > Arthropoda > Insecta > Lepidoptera > Gelechiidae > Pectinophora > Pectinophora gossypiella. The sequence continues at coordinate 10,137,190 of NC_065423.1, forward strand.
TGATTATAATAATACAGGGTGTTAGTGACATCGTAACGAATACTGAAGGGGATGATTCAGACCATGATTCTGAGTCGATATCAAGTGGAATTTCCTGTCGAAGAAGTCATGAAAATTTTGGAGCTTATTTAAATTATTTTCCGTTCCATACTTTTGCGACGGAAAGTTCCATTTGATATCAACTCAGAATCATGGCCTGAATCATCCCTCAAAGTTTTCGTTACGATGTCACTAACACCGGTTCTCTATTTTTACGCATAATTTTTTATGTAATAATTTACCATGGCATAATGTTACTTGTCCTATTATTAGTTACGCATAATATTAATTTGTCATAACTTTTTAAGCATAATTTTGAAACTCATAACTACCATAAGTCAATAATGACATATAAGCATAAGTATTATAAGCATAAAAACTATACTCCGAATAAGAAAAGTTATGGCACAACTTTGAACATTTCCGAAACTTACTTTTTCCATGGTTGCATTTGGTTCATGATTGTGACTTTTAAAATTTTTTGACTCTATTTCATGCTGTTGGTGATCATTCAGTATACTTTTCGTGTGTAAGATAGACATACTGGCGGCGTAGGGGTGGCCCGAGGGCCACCCCCGCCGCACCCTAACCTACTGTTATGCCTTGTAAAAATTATGACAAAACACTATTATTCTAAAAAAGAATTATGGATACCTATTTATATGCGAATGAAATTTATACCAACAAATATTAGTCCAAAAATAAGTTATACCTAACAAACCAGTATTCTTAGGTGTTATTATGGGAAAGTACTATTATGCTTAAAAACGTTATGCGAAAAGGATTATGATAATTAAAATTATGACAAAACCATTTATGCATTTTAAGAGAATCCCACTAACACCCTGTATATAAATACGTAAATATATACATACATTACTATGGAAGAAAGGGAACCATGACAGTTACTAATATTATTTAACTACTTACATTTCTTTTAGTTTTGTTGTTCTGCCATTTGTTCTTCATCTTAGCTAAGTATTGTTCTCTGATGAGCGCTTTCTCGTACAGCGTCCATTTAGACATGTGCGCATCCAGACGGGCCGTCAACTCTGCGCAGAGCGTTATGTAATTTGGTGGCAGGAGGGAATCTGTAACGAATGAAATATACCACTGTAGAACACATAAGAACCCTTGCCCAGGGATACGGATGAAGACCCCAACGGTTGCAGAGGCGATGATGGGAGCCATCGGTACGGCAATGCAAGACGGAAGGGGCAAGTCACAGGGACTGTAACCTAGAACCTGACAGAGGGCAGCAGTAACTGTCAGTACTATTCAGAGGCGGAGGACAGGAGTCTTTGAAATAGACTACTCTGGGCGCCATCCCACTTGCGTCAGATAGCGTACTGCGGGGCGGACGGCAAGAGGGAAACCACTGCCCTATTTTTCCCTAAAAAAAGTAGCAAAGTAGTAGTAGTCTCCAAATAGTATTTCTAGATTAGCCTTTTATAATTTATGTTTGAGCCAGTCAAATATCCTATTGCTTATGTAGTATGTAACAAACATACCGTCTTCATCACCCGAATCGTCCTCGCACAGCGAAGAGTCCAGCTGCTTGAGCTTGTTGTGAGCATCGATGGCGCTATTCCGTAGCAGCACGATGGAGCGAGCCACACAGTTGGGGATACTGCCGTCGTGGAGCTCCGTCCATAGCTGCATGCGCTCTTCTATCGTGTTGGGCAGCAGGACTTTGTCGTCCTGATCGTCCCAGGGCATCCAGATGTTGTTGTAGAAGAATCTGAAGGGGATAAAACTATTTGGCAAAACAAAATTTAGCAGGTACCTATTGTTTGTTTGTTTGTATACTCTTTACTCTTTGTTTTCTTTTTTTTTTCTCTTTTTTTTTTACTCTTCTTTTTTCTCTTTTTTTCTCCTATTTCTTAGTTTTTGTAATTAAACCATGTCTTAGTGAGACTCTGATCATGCAGTCAAATTGCTTATGTAATTTTGCAAAACATTGCATTTATACCAATGTTATTTAAGGCGTTAATAGTAATAAATAAATAAATAATAATAAAATAGACTGACAAACATATTCACGTCTATAATATGTATACAGAAAACCACAAGTCGTCAGATTGGCTACATCTTACATCTTTATTGAAGTCCTAAATAAAGACTTATAACTTATTTTTATCAATGAATACAATACAAATACACTTTATTGCACCAAAATAAAAAGAAATAATTACAAAAAGTCTCTTAACTAAGTACATGGCAAATGGCGGCCTTATCGCTTAAAGCGATTTCTTCCAGACAACCATGTGAGGTGAGGAAAAAGGTAAAAAAAAAAAAATTGAAAGATTGCGGGTACAAACTATGCATACAACTTAACAACAAATACATGCAAATAAATATATAACAACTTACAAATATAATATATACCTAACCTATATACATAACCTAGCATATATACCTACTTATATAAATAGTACACACAAAATACGTAATGATAAGCAACTCAAGAGATTCAGACGATGACACTTCATTATAAAAACAGAACCATTAACAATTCTTCCTTTAAAAAAAAACAAAAAAAAAGGATATAAGAGTAACCTCGGAGTACATTCAAGACACAAAAAAAGGAAAATAGAAAATCTATAAATATACATATATAAAAGCAGTAAAATGAATAATACTTTAATTGCACAAAAACAAACACAGGACATGTACAGACAAATAAAATAAGCACAACAGGTGGCCTTACTGCTAAAAAGTTTTTGTTAGGCAACCTTAGAGTGAAAGAAGTTTATGCATTGGAGATTGGGGTGGTGTAATACATAAAATGAAAAATTTTAATAAAGCAATAAGAAATAGGAATTTATTTTATAAAAGGAGTAAATAAATTAGAAATGAACCACCCCCCCTTTTGCACTTTTTTTGACATTAAAATATCCACAAAATGGAGAATGTTTTAGGTCTGTTAAGTGAACAGAAAAAATATTTACTTATATTTAATAATAATAATAATAAAACACTTTATTGCACACAAATTCACAAAACATTTACAGGATAATTTATATACCTCATAGTTTTAAAATGAGATGTCAGTAAATAAAAAAAGTACTATTAAGAAAAAAAAATTATACGAACTATTTAAGGAAACTATATTTATGTAAAAACGACAGAAATAAAGGCTTATTATCCTATATTAAATACCTCATCAAATCAATAAACTCAGCCGTGGTAGCGACATCGATGCAGTGTTCCCGTTGCTTCGTTGTTGGCCAGAGCTCAATCAATGGGACGTCTTCAATGGACTCTGGTAAAGTGACGGATTCATGTTGCACACTCAGTACTTCTACATTCGCAGACAGGCCCTCAAAGTCCACTGATGTGACGGAGATGTAGGCTACACAAGGAAACCGTACCTCTGGAAAAGAACAATTTAGAATTTATTATCTATCTATGTATATTAGCCTAAATTCATATCCAATTTTGGACGTAGGCCTCTTCCATGTTTTTCCACTTCCAACGATCTTAAAAAATATCTCTCTTCTTCGGTTCTTTTTTTCTTGATCTAGAATTTATAATATTAAAACAAAATCATTTAATTTACCATGGACCGATGGACCAACGTGGAAACAATTGGGAGGGCCTTTGCCAATGGGCAGAGGCACCTACAAACTAAATGATAGATAGATAGATAAAATATTTTATTGAGCACAATGGACACAAAATACAGAGATAAGGACAACATATTATATAGAAAAGCACAACAGCACCTTATTGCTCATGCAGCAATTTCTTCCAGGCAACCTTAAATGCTATTGCTGATTAATGCAATTTGTTTTTTTTATAAAATCTATTTAATTTTTTTATTAATAGATAAAAAAATCTCATAGACCAATTCTTTGTCTAAGATAACATAACAAGAAAGCATCAATGAGTATACCATGATTATGAAAAAGTAAAAATAAAATAAAAAGAAAAGAAGTAAAATAAAAAGTGCATGGAACCCTTATGGAACCATATTTTTTAATATTAAACTGAATGAAGACCTATTTGTCCGTATTTTAAGACTAAAGTGGCTAAAAGCCTTATCCTTAAAAGTGATTTTTCTAGGCAATGTTTAATTGACTTACTAATTTAAAGTTGATACTCACCAAATTTCTTACAAAACTCTTTAGAAAGCTTCCAGAGTCCGTCCCAGCCGACGGGTTCAACCAGCATCTCTGCTTGGAGACTCCATTGCTCGCGAGCCGTGCCGCCCGAGCTGAAGACACGGATCAGTTGCTGTAAGGTGTCCTGGTGTGATCGGGTGAAGGAGTATACTGCTGGCATCTGTAATGTCATGTCATGAAGTTTTATAAGAGAAATTAGATCAATATTTTACTTTTCAAGAGAACAAGTGTAACGGGCGTGATTTTGGGTGTTTAAATCTGAGAATGCGAAAAATCTAGATTAATATTTTGATGTACCTGTAGCAAATTTTGTTTTTTTTATGTTTAATCATCCGGTAAGATTTTTTTTGGAAAATACTTACGAGAGTTTTCATTAATTACTCATTCGAATCATAAACCTAACAAAATAGGGATCAATAAAATGAATCATCACTGTATGTAGGGTTTAGTTTAGTACAAATTAATCAGAAATAAGTTTAAACTGGTACACTTACGATTAAGGAATAATTTTACACTAATATTCACTCTTTAATTAAATATTTTATTAAAAAATTAGATAAAATCACGCTTTTAGAATAAATTACGGCGACCGACCGTTCTATTTTGAAAATTTGAAATGACGTTTGTGATATATCCGGTTTTGGTGTTCTGTTTGAGTGTAACTTGAAAAGATAGAAAGAAATGTAACACAGTGATGTTTACATAGAAGGTCTTTGTTACATAGGATCTCAAATAGGAATGCATAAAGCTCACTTTTCCTTTTCTCACTCATAGTTTGTGTCGTAAGCTAGAAGAAGGCCAGTTTATGCTTTAGTTATTATTCTGAGGCACAAAGCAACAATGGAATGCAACATTATAAACATGAACTAGCACAATTTCCTTACGAAATAATCGCACCCGCTATTACGCTCCAATGTATGCAGATTTTTTTTCAATAACATGATATTTTCTAAAATACAGGAGATTAATTTTCTATCGGCATGGGTACAGTCATGAGCAATATAATGTACCCAGTTTAGGACTCTGTCGCACTAACATATTTGACATTTAGTGAGATTTACAGTTCCATTTGTCAAAAAAGTTAATGTGACATGGTACCAAAGCGTATACATATTAATGCTCGTGACCGTACATCAATAGACTTCACTTACTTAGGATATTTCCCATAAAAAATCCTGGGGTACGGGTCTGCATATATACGCACATAAGGTCAACCAGCATCATACTCTTGGAATCAAAGACCAAGTATTGGAATAGGTACCTACATAGGTAGGTACTTTTACTAAAAGGAAATCTAAGTTAACTAGCTAGTCTACTATAATCTGCTTTTAAATACAATATAACTGCAACGTAGAAGACCAGTTTGCCGCCAGTTCTGCTTATTTCAAAATTATTATACACTTGTGACTAGAATATAAATTACTCGTTAGCGACATTTTACGCAATATAAAATATAAAAAGTACTCACTTAACTCTATTCATAGAATTGTTTTTTTGTTTTAGATCTGTTGAAAGTGTGCATAAGAGATTTTATTCTACGGGTTGGTTTACAATGTCGTGTGGCACGGAAGCGAGAGCGGACTGGCAGAATAGATACATTACTTTGGAATTTTGGGCGGAAGATATGAAAACCTTAGCCCTATTTATTTTGAAAAAGTAGCATGGATAATGCTAATTGCTACGCCGAAAAGCGTGGCTTTTAAATTGATGATGATGATTATATGCATTAATTATATGCGTAGTTCAACATAGCATCACGCCTGTATCCCAGAAGGGGTAGGCAGAGGTGTAACAGTATTAATTTATACACCTACCTACCTATCTCACAAACTAGACAAACCTCATGCCTACTTGGTTATTTTACGATCAATAAATTTGCGACAAGGTGAAATGATATTTAGTTGTTTTGCGATAGTTAGTCATATTGCTACCTAGACAATTTGAGACCAACCCGTTTATAAGCTGAGGCAGGGTTCGAACCCGTGACGCACCACATACAGGGTGTTAGTGACATCGTAACGAAAACTTTGAGGGATGATTCAGAGAAATTCCACTTGATATCGACTCAGAATCATGGTCTGAATCATCCCCTTCAGTATTCGTTACAGTGTCACTAACACCCATACCTACTTGTATGGCTACTGTATGTACTTGTATGGGGTGTAAGTGACATCGTAACGAATACTGAGAGGGATGATTCAACTGATTATTCTGAGTTAATATCAAGTGGAATTTTCCATCGCAAAAGTATAGAATTGAAAATAATTTAAAAAAACTAAAAAAATAACATTAATTTTGCGACGGAAAATTCCACTTGATATTAACTCAGAATCATGGTCTGAATCATCCCTCTGAGTATTCGTTACGATGTCACTAACACCCTGTATAATAATGAACATTAACCCTTCCTCTTCTTTCCTTCATTTATTTCCTTTTTCATTTATGCTAGTTATTTGTTAGGGTTCGTAATGTTTATTTTATTATTTAATTATTATTAGATTATATAACTTAATAACAGACGGAATAACACACAGATTCACGACTTTATTATTTTTAATTTGGAACTGGCATATTATTTCATTTGTTTTTATTTTGATTTCTTCTTTTTCGAACGGGAACGTTTTCCCGCCTTTTAAAAGGCGGTGACGTGAAATTTTGTTCGGTTGCGGTAATCTGTTATGAAGAGTTGGAGAGTTAACATTGTTTATGAAAATATAACATTATTCAAGAGAATTGCTGAATTGTTTGATTACAACGAGCATAACATTATTCAAAAGAATTGCTGAATTGTTTGATTAGAACCTCCCCACCTGAGAGCAGTAGTATTATCACATATTATTGTAGTTACTGTAATTAATCTTTATCTTTCACTTTCCGCTTGTATACAATTTAATTTGTAAAACTTTGTAATAGGGTAGTTTCCAACTAGTAATATGATACTTTTTACTAAACGTCTAAACACGAATTACCTACTATGGAATTTCTATGAAAAACAACCTGTGACGTCATAGAAAAATATAGAAGAATGTCGCACTAAATAAGTTGAATGGAAAAAAAAGCAAACGTATTTGTCACCTTTGATTTGTCATTATTTAGTAATCAGAATTTCATAATTTATTTTTGATTTAGAAAACTACCCAATTGGCTAGTATAAGATTTTTATCATCGCAACATTAATAAAGATTATTATAAGCTGTAACGTTTGCGAAAACAATTATGTAAATGAAGTAAATACTTAGTTAATATAAATTTTCCCTATGTCGGATGAATTTTCATCCCCATAAATAAGTTCTAAGCAGATACGTTTTATTTTTTAGCAAATAAGTATTTGTAGGTAATTGTTCCTATAATATTATGTCGCGTTTCGTCGTATCACGATATGAGTTTTCCTTTGTTTTTTTCCATGTGACTAAGCTATGTAATAACTGGTTATGCTGCTCTGAATAATAATCTATTACTTAAGGCGGTTATTACACGACGCGGTCGCGGTTGGTGGTTGCGTATAGGTGATTTTTGTAGCAAAACGGCGGCGGCGTGCTTGTCGATTTCCTTCAATTAGCGCTTATCGATATCGACCCGATAGGGTCCATTAATTCTTTCAAATATAATCAGGCGACGACCTGAGCCGAGATTCGCGCCCAACTGAGCGCTCTCAGGGCCTGTTGTCATTTTTCCGGCCTAGTTAATGCAATTTGCACAATAAGTTACGTCAAAAAATAATGGCGACCGCTTCGCTGCCTACCGTGCGACCGCGTCGTGTGATATCCGCCTAACTGTATTACACATCATAAGATGAAGGAAAGGAATACAAATTGGGTAGGTATCTAGGTAGGCAGGCGTAACATTTTATGTAAAATTTGGGCAGCCGTGGCCAAAAGTGACACAGACAATTTGGGCACACAACTCAAGCTCTGAATGCCAAAAGTTGTCAGAAGAAAGATAGGAATTTAAAGGAATTTCTAAGGAATTTTCTCTTGACAGGTGGTCGCCTAGCCGCGCCTAGTCGCTTAGCCGCGTCGTCTATAATGGTCGAATACAAATACAAAGCCAAGTGTGTTAGTGAAAACTGCACTTAACTGCACTTAAAAGATAAATTTATAACTCATTGGTGCAAGTCCGGTACCGGATGTGAGTGATTTTTCAAGTGGAATTTCCCTTTGCAAAAATATGGCACTGAAAATAACTAAAAAAAACACTAAAATTTCCATGAATTTTCCGATAGGAAATTCCACTTGATATCAACTCAGAATCATGGTCTGAATCCTCTCCTTATTCGTTACGGTGTCACTAGCATCCTGTATATAATATGTACGTCCCAGTGCTAGGCATAGTTGGCGAGGAGTGAGTGTGTAGGTATATTCTACACCTCTGCCTACCCCTTTGGGGATACAGCGTGATGTTATGTTATGTTGTTATGGACGGGCAAACCCCAAAAGTCGATTCGCTAAGATCCACCACAGGTACACGAAACGGAAAACAGACTTTCAGGAACTTAAGAAAAAGTCTGATCAGTTTTATTTTAATAATAATTATAATTTATTATAATTCCTTGCAGGCTTTTATTCTATAATAAAAAATAAGATGGGCAGGTAAGATAGGTAATTTACCGGACAATCTCTGTAATGTGTTAAGTGTGTGTTGCGGGTAATAATTTTATATAGAAATTTTCGTATAAAGCTGAAGTAAGCTTTTGTTAAGTACATTATTTTTATGGTTGTGTTTTAAAAAACGTCTAGGGCCCTGTTCCGAGATTTTTCTTGCAGCTTCTTTTCCCCGGTTATACAGGTTGTGAGAAGCTGTAGTTGTTTTAGGCGGATGAGACGTTCGTTATGTAAAAAATTACGATTCAAAGTGTAACTATGTTAAGAACTTTGGAAGAACGCTTGACCCTCATTATGAGGTCGCAGGTTCAAAGCCCAGCGTGGATCTGAACCAATGATTTTAGAATTTGTCTTCGAATTAATGTTTGGACTATTAAATTATTATCACAGGGGGAAAACATCGTGAGGAAACCCACATTCCCGAGAAATGCGTTTTAGGAGGTATGTGACCTAACTTGTATTGGGTTGGTTTTCCCCTCGCGGGTTAGAAGGTCAGACAGGCAGTCGCTTCTGTAAAAAGCTGGACCTGTCAAATCTACAGGTTAGGTAAGCAGATAACTTGAGAAACCGAATAACTATTGACACTAATGATATTAACGTCTCATTGGTCACATACCTACTTCTTCTTTCTAGGCTTGATACCCAGTGACTTGTTGGGCAGTTTAAGTAATGTCCGAGTGTCATCTTTAGCTACTACACATGGACTAAAGGCCGGTAAATCGCTCGCATTATGACCGTGTGTCACGCCACGCGAGCTGCGCAGGCGCAGCTCAGAGGTTCTGCCCTTGTGACACTATAGTTGACATCAGGAAGGCTGCTCTATACCATGTGATACATGTTTGTTTGTTTTTTTTAAGATCTTGCTTTTAAAGGTAAGCGTAGGTCGAAGTGTCGTTCAGTGACTGTGTGAAGGATTAGCGGGTTTCGAAGGTAAGGTGCATTTCCATTGTTATCATAAACAATTAATTTTAAGGTCAATGTGGGGGAAGACCGGCATACTGTTCTAAAACATGAGTCTGACTGGATTTATTGAAGAAGATATTATTTGTAGACCAAGTCATATGATCGGGTATGATAGATTTACTTGGCTGAGGGATTATCCAGGCCATTTTCTCCAAAAAATATTACAATCAGACACAACACAAATCTCTAAAATCTCTTCTTCTTTGAAATCTCTTTGTTTAGAGATAAGCTTGCCTGTACTATATGTTTTCTTTGTATGTTTCTTGTGTCTGTTTCATTGTGTACAAATAAATAAATAGGCGTGGAAATAGGCGTGAGTTTATATACATATGTATGTACAGTCATGAGCAATATAATGTACCCACTTTAGGACTCTGTCGCACTAACATATTTGACATGTAGTGAGACTTACAGTTCAATTTGTCAAAAAAGTTATTGTGACATGGTACCAATGCTCGTGACCGTATGTGTAAAGTTATAACACGTCACACGTGACGTTCTAGTTAGTCACGTTTAGTCAGTTAGTTAGTCAGCGCCATCTAGATTTTTTTTTGGGAAACGTGGCCTGGGTTCTCCCTCATTGAAGGCTCTATTATGGCAATAAACTCGCCACATATGACATGGGACTTAAACATAGCGGGCGTGTAGTGGGTGTCATCATCAGCCGTACGACGCCCACTGCTGGGCATAGGCCACCGTAGCGGGTGTATCTATCAATAATTCTTTATTGCACAAAACATATACTTACACAGGACATATGCATACGAATAAAATTGAGCACAATAGGTGGCCTTATTGCTAAACAGAAATTTCTGCCAGGCAACCTTAGGATGAAAGAAGTTTATGCATTGGAGCGCTGGATGGTGCAATAAAAATAAACATAATATACATAATGTTACTGATTATTTAGAAGATATGAATGCATGGGATTAACTATCTGAGAACTGATATTAGGTAGAGAAATTACTCAATTGTATACCAATATTTTATGTTTATTTTTTTTTAAGAACGTCTAGGGCCCTGTGCCGAGGTTTTTCTTGCAGCTTCTTTTCCCCGGCTATACAGGTTGTGAGAAGCTGCAGTAGTTTTAGGCGGATGAGACGTTCGTTATGTAAAAATTGACGATTCAAAGTGTAACTGTTACCTACTGAATAAAGATATTTTTGAATTTGAATTTGAATTTATTAGTTACCAACCAATACCAAAGGTGTATACACAATGCATTTATCAATTATGACAATTTATAGCAATTTGAGACTGGGAATTGCTTTTTTTTTTGACGTGACTTATTGTAGATTTGCCGCAGATGGCATTAACTACTTGGCCGGACAAATGGGGAGCGCTGAAGGCTCTCACCCGGTATGAAGGCTCTCTGGGAATTGCAAGCACTATTTTTACGTAGCACTATCTGTACAGATACTTCTTTGAACGGTATTGGATACCCTTTGAGCCAGTTTAAAATATTGTGGTCGTCAGTAAGATCAGGCCATTTCGAGTAAACATTTTTTAATCGTCCAGCGACAGGTACTTGTACATACTACACACCTCTGCCTACCCCTTCGGGGTACAGGCGTGATGTTATATGTGTGTATTGTACACAGAATAAATCACGTAATAATCACACAAGATCTGTTACAGACATCGGCCCTAGATAATTACCTCGGATATAGAAATAAGTCAGTTAATAGATCTAAGTGCTAACTCGACGTAGAACGCTAAATATTTCCGCATACAAGCGAATCATTAACACAGTCCTTGATCCTCTGGCCAAGTAGTTAATGCCATCTGCGGCAAATCTACAATAAAAAAAATAAAAAATAAGTCACGTCAAAAAAAATGTCCTTGATCGCTAATGGGGTAGGTAGTTATTATTTTGTTAATGTGTTTAGTCATATTAATTTATGTGTATAAAAATATCAATAAGTCTACAGTTAAGTTATTACATGTAGATTTCAACTTATTTCTTTATTTATTTTCCGTGCTTCGGAAGGCACGTTAAGCCTTGGTCCCGGCTGCATTAGCGCAGTCGTTAATAATCAGCAATCCGCACTGGGCCCGCGTGATGGTTTAAGGCCCGATCTCCCTATCCATCCATAGAGAAGGCCCGTGCCCCAGCAGTGGGGACGTTAGTGGGCTGATGATGATTGATGATGATGATATTCTTTACAGATTAAGAATGCTGGGCCTATCAACTTGGCAAGTGTTACTCTGCGCGGCAATAGCGGCCGTGGTAGCATACTGCACAACAGTGACGTCAACTATATTGGAGTATGCTTGGTGGTGGCGCGACAGGGTGCGCGCGCGCCGGCGTCTGGTGCGGCTGGCGGCGCGCATGCCCGGCCCGCCCGCCTGGCCGTTGCTTGGCAACGCGCTCGTCTTCATGGCTAGTCCTCAAGGTTAGTCATAGTTATTTTTGGCGTGACTTATTTTTTATTGTATATTTGCCGCAAATAGCAGGTCAACACAAACGTGGAACGCGCTATGAACGCTCTCATACATTTCCCTAGGTTTTAATTTACCGCACGGCGCACCCATAAGCTACTTAATTCCCTACGGCATAGAATAAATCATTAAGTATAAGTACTACATAGGTACTGAGGTACAATATTAACAGTTTCCGCAAAATTGAGTCGTTGCGAGTTTTTGATGACATATTTCCTTTTATTCCATAAGGGCAAGAAACAATTGTACCTACCTACAATCAGTTCCAGACCCTACTTCACGAGCATTAAGTTTACTTTTGCTATTTTCTTTACCTAGAGTTTGGAATGGTAAAGTAGAGCAACTTTCTTTAACCTGTAATTGTATTTTTCAGATCAATTGAACATTATCACGGGCTTCTTCGAGAAATATGGTCCTTATGTGCGGTTCTGGCTGGGACCAGACCTCAATATCTGCATCAAAGATCCTGCTGATATAAGAGTATGTACCTAATTACATAAAATAATTTATTAGAATACATAATAATACCTAATATATGCAAAAAGGGCTCTGGTCAGTGATTGTCAAAGTTGTTTTGGAATTCATGATTGGATCATAAATGATTATCACGTGCTCAGCGGTGAAGGAAAACATAGTGAGGAAACCCACATTCCCGAGAAATGCATTTTCGTACGTGACCTAACCTGTATTGGGCTGCTTTTCCGTGCGGGTTGGAAGGTCAGACAGGCAGTCGCTTCTGTAAAAAACCGGACCTGTCAAATCTTTAGGTTAGGTAAGCTGACCCTGTGAAAAAACGGGATAATGCTAGGGAGATGATGATAATATAAAGAAGGCGCTTTCTTCGCCCCGCATTAACACGAGTCTGATTTACCTAGTCCTACTCACGATTGATGCCACTTATTCTATTGCAGCCGTCCCGTTAAAGAGTAAGGGCGCGCACGCGCATCCAATGGCAATGAGGCAATGAGGGACTTTCCGGGTTACGTTCCCCAAAACTAAAATAGATGGCGCTGTACAGATTTAACGTAAATTACCTATTTTGTCATTATTCGGGTATTACATACTTATTCAGAAATATAATCTAATAGAAGCGGTTATAAATCTAAATAGTTAAATGCACTTATTTTATGGAACAGATTAAAGAAAAGGTTAACGTCGTGTCTTGTAGGGAAGTCAAGGAATTGGCCTTTGATAGACTGGAATGGAAAATGCTACACCGACAAGAGCGTGGCTCTTAACTTGATGATGATGACTTATTTTATGTAGGTAGTTCTTTTAATTATTTATTTTGTTAGAATGCACTAACCCGCTATTGTTATATTTGTACAAAATTTTCCTGTACCCAATGGTTGCCTGGAAGAAATTGCTGCATGAGCAATAAGGCCGCCTGTTGTGCTTTTCTGTATATGTTGTCCTTATCTCTGTATTTTGTGTCCATTGTGCTCAATAAAGTATTTTATCTATCTATCTAATGCCAGAAGCATTTAAAAATAATTGTTGCTTGATATTTGTATTACATTATGTATAGAATTATGTTGTTATCTATATTTGCTTCTTTTTATTTTGAACAGAATAATAATGGGTGGATGATGTATTGTGCTTGTAATAAAATGGATCATCATTTATACTCAAAAGCAAAGATAGCACAGGGTCCACATAATACCAGCGTCGTGGTTCACGCCGCGACTTGTGCTGAGTGAGGCCCTTTTATCTCAGGACGTCCACCACCACCTTATGATCATTGTAATGAACATCCTCCTATGCTTTTTGTAATTGTTTTAGAAAAAAATTAAGTGATGTTATTGTCTTGTCTGTATTATCGTCGTGGAGATCCTTGGGGGAGGCCTATGCCCAGATTGTCTTGTCTTTGTATGTGGCGTCCTTTTATAATGAACAATTTCTATTCTACACTGGTCAGCAAATAAACCGGGCCACCCGCTCCCGTAGAACTCTAATTCGATTTCCAAAAAAAGTATAAAACTTACAACGGTTTAAGTTATACCTAAAGAAAGTGCATTTTGTGGCGATTAAAATGATTGAAAATTTATTGAAATTTATCGTTTTTATTAAGTGTTTATTAAGCAATTACAATAAAGACTCATTTGCCGGACTGTTTAATCATTGGTAAACGGAAAAACAAAAAACAAAAATAAAGCAAAAAATGAAACGCAAGGCTTAAAAAAGTTTTTGATTAGTATTCGGTATTCCCTCCCCTTGCTCGGATAACTGCCAGCATTCTCGTATTCATCGACCTCACGAGCCTGACGATAAAATCTTGAGGAATTGCATTCCACTCTTCTTCAACAGCGATTCGCAGCTCCTGAAGGTTTGCTGGAACAGGTGATCGGGCCCGAACTCGACGTTTTAGCTCATCCCATAAGTGTTCTATTGGATTAAGGTCCGGACTTCGAGCTGGCCAGTCCATCGTACGAATGCCGACGTCACGCAGGTACTGGGTCACCACTTGTGCAACATGAGGTGGTGCATTGTCATGCATCAGTTGCATATCCTGCCCGATAAATCCAGCGTAAGTTATCACATGATCGGCAAGGACTTCAGTAATGTATCGATGAGAAGTCAATCCTCGTGTACCGCCCGTCGGTTCGACGAAAACTAACGCGGTACGTGCGGTTAATGAGATGCCGCCCCAGACCATTACAGATCCCCCTCCATAAGCAACTGTTTCTTCAATACAACACTGAGAGTAACGTTCTCCTGGGCGACGATATACCCTCTGGCGTCGGTCACTTCCATGTAGGCTGACCCTGGTCTCATCAGTGAAGAGTACATTGCCCCACTGCTCTAATGTCCAATCTCTATGCTCTCGAGCGAATTGAAGTCGTGCTCGACGGTGGGCTACCGTCAATTTTGGGCCTGTTGCTGCTCTTTTTGGAGTTAGTTTTCGTTCAGCAAGTCTCCTTCTGACAGTATCTGAACTTATGACCACTTGGCGTTCGTCACGCAGGCTTCGTTGGACTTGAACAGCATTAAGGCGGCGATTTCGCAAAACAGTAAGTTGGATATAACGATCATCTGCTGCTGATGTAGCTCTAGGTCGGCCAGTACCTGGTCGACGGTCGAATGCTCCAGTCTCTAGGTATCGTCTGTAAACCCGTTGTACCGAAGATCTGCTGATTCGAAGTCTCCGAGCGACTTCACGTTGCGAAAGGCCTGCTTGAAGTAATGCAACAGCTTGAACGGCTTCCTGAGGTGTCGTATTCATCATTGAATGAAGAAAGTAGCAAAAATACACGCGTTAGGAGCAAGTGATGAAAGATAACTAAAGAAATTATGAAAAATATCCGACTACCCTCATTGAAGAAAAAGAAACGGAAATCGAAAACTCTAGGCAAAAGAGGGTAAATCGTTAGTATTGTGTTTGTTGTTTAATTTCAATGTGAATTGATGGTAGTTTAGAATAAATTTTAAGTCATTATAATTAACATAAAATGCACTTTCTTTAGGTATAACTTAAACCGTTGTAAGTTTTATACTTTTTTTGGAAATCGAATTAGAGTGCTACGGGAGCGGGTGGCCCGGTTTATTTGCTGACCAGTGTATTCTAGATAAAAGATGCTTATATTGGTTA
Organism: Pectinophora gossypiella; assembly: GCF_024362695.1. Taxonomy (NCBI): domain Eukaryota; kingdom Metazoa; phylum Arthropoda; class Insecta; order Lepidoptera; family Gelechiidae; genus Pectinophora; species Pectinophora gossypiella. The sequence goes on from NC_065423.1 coordinate 10,152,951, forward strand.
TCCATGAAATTTGAAAGAAAGAAAGAAAAAAAGAAAGAAAGAAAGAAAGAAAGAAAGAAAGAAAGAAAGAAAGAAAGAAACGTTTCATTAGAAGGTTAAACGCAGGTAATTTTTTACAGCGCCATCTATATTATTTTGGGGATGTAGTCTGGAAAGTTTCTCTTTGACGACCATTTCTAGTTATCGAGGGTCTGTGGTAATTCATCATCATCAGCGGTACGACGCCCACTGCTGGGCATAGGCCTCCCCCAAGGATCTCCACGACGATCGGTCCTGCGCTGCCCGCATCCAGCGGCTTCCCGCGACCTTCACCAGATCGTCGGTCCACCTTGTAGCGGGCCTACCCACTGAGCGTCGTCCGACACGTGGTCGCCACTCCAGAACCTTTCCGCCTCATCGGCCATCGGTTCTCCTCGCTATGCGTCCTGCCCACTGCCACTTCAGCTTTGCAATTCTCCGAGCTATGTCGGTGACTTTAGTAATTAATGTGGTAGTAATTACTGTGGTAATTAATGCAACCAAAATTTGGTACATATTTCAGATGCTGCTAACCAGCAATAAGATTAACCAGAAGGGGCCACTGTACGAGTTCATGAAGCAGTTCATTGGACCGGGTATTTTAACAGGAGGTCTGTATTTAATAAGTAACTGTTTTACCTACTGTTTTTTGTTGTTGTGTGGTTGGTTGAGGGGAGGCCTGTGCCCAGCAGTGGGATGTATATAGGCTGTTTATATTTTATCTACTTGACTTTTTGTAGATTTGCCCCGGCCGGGCAGAGGGAACGCTAAGAGTAGTGCAGGCTCTGCACGACCAACCGCGCCGCGCGCGGTGCGAATGAAGATAAAAACTGCCTAATTCTCCCATCAGATGTCGCTACGTTGAGCGTTCTTAAATTTTGACAGTTCTCCATATAAAATACTATTTAATTTGAGTAACATACATGTAGTCATTACATGTCAAGGGGCCTTTTGCGGCTCAATAATAACCATGATTGACGAGGATTGATGAGGTTGGTAATCCACCTCGCAGCCCACACGACGAGCTATACATATATCCTTTTTAAATTCAGGTCCGACTTGGCGAAACCATCGGAAGATAGCAACGCCGTCTTACAACAAGAAGTGTGTCGTGCGCTTTGCCAAAGTCTTCAACAGAGAGGCCCAGGTGCTAGCTGAGGCTTTACTAAAGAAGGACCCTGGGAGAACCTTTGATGTCTACCATGACGTAGTGGCCTGTACCACGCAATGCGTTTGTCGTGAGTATCATGTTTCTTTTACCGCATTGGCCTTTCCTTTCTGTCACTCAGAACCGTCATAAACTAGAGCGAGATAACGACCGTCTCGTTGATTTCCGCTCTTTATCTGTGGTGCGGCCAGCCGTTGCGGCACGGCAACCACGCCGCGCTTCGACCAATAGCCGGTCGACGTCTATCTACGTAGATAGCATTCACTGCGTTTATTGCGCGAACATACATACATACATAAACTCCTATTTCCCACCGGGATCTGCTTATCCCAGACTATGGGATTCCTTTGCTTCGGTCCTGACACACTTTTCTTGCTTCCTCCACATTCATTAATCGTTTCATACACGCACGCCGGTTCAGAGTATATCGTACTCTACCTTTTCTAAGGACATCTCCTTTGCCAGCCCTATCGCCAACCATCGCTTTGTATACCGCTTTCGTAATCCTATATCTTTCATCCGCTCTATGTGTCCAAATCAATTTAATATTCGTTATCAATCTTAGTCACTAATCGTCTTTTACACCACATCTCTCTCTTAACACTCTGCCTATGAAGATGGTTAGTTAGGTATTGGTCGAAGCCCTCAATATTAGCCTTGCGGGCGGCGCCGTTGTCATGCAGACCCTGCAGGGGGGTTAAAAAGGCCACAGAGAAGCAATTCATATCAAATGCATATAGCAATTTGAAATTTGCGCATATTAATAAATTAAGTGCGCGATGGTAACAAATGCCAAATAGCAATATTGCTTTTTAGGTGAATTGCGTTAATGTGGCCTTTTTAACCCGCCAGGGCTCGCGGCACGCCAACCGCGGAATTAAATCGAGGGTTAAGACCAATACCCATACGACATCTGTCACGTCTATCCACGTAGATAGCATTCGCTGCGTCTATTGGTCAACCCCTCCATATTAAATAAATATTATATCTCGACTATATCGACTTCTATATATACTTACTATTTGTTGCTTTATATACTTAAATTTTGAGACTATTTTCTTGTTTAATTAACGAAAATTATCATACTTTTCTTACAGAAACATTGATGGGCTTGTCTAAAGAAGACTCTACCAATGTAAAACGTATGGAGGAATTGGTTTATAAAACGCAAACGTAAGTTGTATGTAGTAGCTAGATATTTCTGTAACAAAACCATTTTTGATAAGTAAATTATTGATTTGGGGCCGTATGGGAATAGTAATGTCCCTGGGAGCTGTTAATTTCTGAAAGAAAGAAAGTATTTTATTATAATTTTACTTAGTAGGTTAATAAGTAATAGTGATGCGTACATTACAGTACAGATACCTACATTTTAATGAGTTTTATGTAGGTATGTTACTATAATAATAATTTTGTTCCGAATCGAAAGTTTTGTCCACTTAGATTTGAAATTTTAACATTAACATTACATAAACATGAGCCAGCGTAGTCGTTACATGAGCCATGTCAGGGGCCTTTAGCGGCTCAGTAATAGCCCAGGGTTGATGAGGTTGGTATTCCACCTCACAACGCGCACGATAAGAAGAAGAGACATAATTTAAAACACGCATGTATAGGGATACATGCGTGTTGCATACGTGTTGCATGTGTGTTGTGAGGTCTGTAGTATAAAAACACCCAATTCTCGCCAGTTATAACATCATTATCATCTCTCTAGCGTTATCCCATTAATTTTCGTTTTTCACGGGGTCCGTTTACCTAACCTGAAGATTTGACAGATCCGGTTTTTTACAGAAGCAGCTGCATGTCCGCCTGAAAAAAAATATTTATTTCACATTTACAGAATATACTCGTTCATCTTCACGAAGATGACGCACTGGTGGCTCCAGATACCCTTGATATTCAGCCTGACAGGAAGAAAGAAGATAGGAGACGAATACCTTCGGCTGCTGGACGACTTCTCTTCGGATGTAGTGGCGAAGAGGCGGAGAGCCATGAAAGAGAGTCCTGTGGTTGATGAAGAGACCCTAGGCGTGGTTGACAGGTTCCTTCTGTCTGGGGAGATGAGCGACAGGGAGGTGAAATGGGAGACCTTTACGCTTTTTACTACTGTGAGTATTTTACAACGATTTGTCGTGAATGCTCTTATACATCGCTGTATGTTTGATTTCACCGCGCGACGAGAATAATACCTACTACGGACTTATTATAACGATATTTATTACACTACCCCTATCTTCAGGACCCCGATACCGACTCCGCCAACGTGGTCGACGATTTCCCTAAATCAGCGCTTATCGCTATCGACCCACTAGGGTCGATTATTTCTTTTAAATATTTTTCCTCTCAGACGACGCCCTGAGCCGAGGTTCGCGCCCAACTGGGCACCCTCAGGCCTGTTGTCTTAAACGTTGTACCGGGTGAGAGCCCTCAGCGCTCCCCATTTGTCCGGCCAAGTAGTTAATGCCATCTGCGGCAAATCTACAATAAGTCACGAATAAATAATGGGCGAATAAAATAGGCATCTCGCTAGTATACAATCCGTTTGACGTGCTGTCTACTTAACTCTGTCGGGTTATTGGCCGATGTAAAATTTTTAGATGGTTGTTTTAGATTTCTGCTTAAAATTGACGTGTGTTCCATAATTTTTTTCCTGTCGATTACACGTCCCTTTCTTTTTCAGCGGATAACAAAATGACAGGTATAACTTAAAATAAAATTTGATGGTGTCTGCAGGAATTTGTACCAATATCTTCATAATAATCATTCAAAAAGTATGAAGGTGTGTGTGCGTGTCTGTCGTTATTTTCTTAAGGCTTCATTCTTCATCTACGCTTTCTCCCTTTTTGCAGAGTCAAGAAGCCTCGGCCAAGATAGCGGCTGGGGTGCTGTTGATCCTCGCCCACTTACCCGAATGGCAGGTAAGGAAGATTAATTAACAATACCGTACGGCTCACCAGTCACCACTTCTAATAAGCTCGATGAAACGTGGCGTGGGTACTTAGGTACAATCACGAGCAATATAATGTACTTACCCACTTTAGGACTCTGTCGCACTAACATTTTTAACATTTAGTGAGACTTACAGTTCAATTTGTCAAAAAAGTTAATGTGACATGGTACCAAAGTGTATACATATTAATGCTCGTGACCGTACATAATTTCATCATTACTATACCTCTCTCTGACTACCCCGATTGGGAATGTAACCGTGATCTTATGATCGATTTAACGTCATGAAATGCCTACTTAATTAAGTACACAAAACTACCTACGAATAATTATCATAGAAAGATTGAGTTTCAATGGTACTTTTTCGATATTGCAAGTTTTTGCTAAAACAGTGAGTGAGACGGCGATACGGCTCACTAACTATCACGTTGGTCTAACAGAAAGCTCGATGAGGTGTTGATACGATGAGGTGCAAAAGTCCAATTAGTTTCTTGCAAAGTAATAAATTAACTGGTTGCACTTAAGACCTCCTGGTTACCATGTCGTTTCTGTAATAGACACCTAATGGTTCATAATTAACTAAAACGGCCTCTGTGGTCCAGTGGTTGAGCGTTGGACTCACGATCCGGAGGCCCCGGGTTCGTATCCCGGTAGGGGCATATCACAAAAATCACTTTGTGATCCTTAGTTTGGTTAGGACATTACAGGCTGATCACCTGATTGTCCGAAAGTAAGATGATTCGTGCTTCGGTAGGCACGTTAAGCCGTTGGTCCCGGTTACTATTTACTGATGTAAGTGAGTAATCGTTACATGAGCCTTTGGCGGCCTTTGGCGGCTCAATTATAACCCTGACACCACGGTTGATGAGGTTGGTATTCTACCTCACGACCCACACGATAAGAAGAAGAAGAAGAAGGTTCATAATTTCACCACTGTTTACAAATAATTCGCTGTGCTCAGTGACTGTACTTTTGCTCTTTGATTGGACGTGCTTATAGTTCATCTAAGCTTGCTGTATCTACCTCTGATTACCCCAATTGGGATTAGTCGTGAGCTTATGCTATGTATACTGGGTGTTAGTGACATCGTAACGAATACTGAGGGGGTTGATTCAGACCATGATTCTGAATTAAAATCAAGTGGAATTTTTCGTCTCAGATGAATCATCCCTCTCAGTATTCGTTACGATGACACTTACACCCCGTACAAGTACATACGGTAGCCATATAAGTAGGTATGGGTGTTAGTGACACAGTAACGAATACTGAGGGGGATGGTTCAGACCATGATTCTGAGTTGATATCAAGTGGAATTTCGTGTCAAAAAATTCATGAAAATTTTTCTTTTCTTTTTAATTATTTTCCAATCCATACTTTTGCGACGGAAATTTCTACTTGATATCAACTCAGAATCATGGCCTGAACCACCCCTCAAAGTTTTCGTTACGATGTCACTAACATCCTGTATATATGTTAAGTTTTGTTTCAGGATAAAGTACACGACGAGATACTAGAACTCCTGGGTCCGGTGGACTGTGACGTCACAGAGGAAGAACTCAAGAAGCTGCATTGCCTGGACATGGTGTACAAGGAGACCCTTCGGTACCTGTCCATTGCAGCCTTCATCCAGAGGACCGTGGAAGAGGAGGTCACAGTCAAGAATGGTGAGGAGCTGACTGATCTTTAGAAAAGGTCTAGTACGAATCGAACTTAAACTGAATCAAATAAATCTACTCTGAACCGGCGTGCGTATATGAAACGATTGATCAATGTGGAGGAAGCAAGAGAAGTATGTCAGGTAGGATGATCCTACTACTGGTATGAATAGAAGAAAGGGGTTGGAAAGGCCCTAACGCGCATTTCGTATAATATAGGTATGAGGACCGCTGTCGCCGGCTCAAACTCTACTCCTGCACGATAGCTCTACTGCTTCTCATATTCCAGCCAATGTATTCTAATGAACATCTTCTATGCTTTTTTGTAATAGTTTTGTGAAAATGTTAAGTGATTATCTTGGATTTGTGTGTGGCGTCCTTCTGTAATAAATAATTTCTATTCTATTCTATATTTTATGTGAAAGGCTGCAAATTTATTTATTTTATTTTGGACAACAGACAGGCATAATACTGCATTTGTATGTTACAAAGTAATAAGTGAAGACATTTTTTTTAACGTGATTTATTTTAGATTTGCCGCAGATGGCATTAACTACTTGGCCGGACAAATGGGGAGCGCTGAAGGCTCTCACCCGGTACAACGTTTAACACAACAGGCCTGAGGGTGCCCAGTTGGGGTTGGGCGCGAACCTAGGCTCAGGGCGTCGTCTGAGAGGAAAAATATTTGAAAGAATTAATCGACCCTAGTGGGTTGATAGCGATAAGCGCTGATTGAGGGAAATCGTCGACCACGCCGGCGGGGTTGGTATCGGGGTCCTGAAGTGTTTGGTGTTACGAGCTGATTGGCTGCCTCTATGGCTAGAGGGTGAAGACAATGAGTGCCCACAATTTCTTAAATAACAAGTGATTATCATTTATTTTTATAAGACGAGAGAGATGCATACTTACAAAAGTACATACATACATACATAAACTCACGCCCGTAATCCCAAATGGGGTGGGCAGAGCCACAAGTAATCAAAGACAACTTGCAGCCACTGTTGATACGAAGTCCTAAGATGGACATGATGAACCTTATGGTGATAAGGGATCAGCCTGTCGCCCATAACATTAGTCCATCATGTTAGAGGACGCAATCCCTCTGCAAAAGTATTTTTTGATAAATAAGTATTCGGCGCTTCAGCCGACAGCGTTGTCAATTCGTGGTGGTGGTCGAATCACCATTCATGGCAACTCTACTCACCACTTATCCGCAGGTGAGCTGACCCTCCCATCAGGCGCATCAGTGATCATCCCCATCCACATGCTCCACCGCGACCCCCACTACTGGCGGGACCCGTACAAGGTGGACCCAGCAAGGTTTCTGCCCGAAACCGTCCGCGAACGCGACCCTAACGCCTTTGTGCCTTTCAGCCTTGGCGCTATGGACTGTCTGGGTAAGGGAGATTTATTTTATCTTATGGCTTTGTTTGGGTTTGTGGGTACCAGAGTCGTTCTTCTTTTTTATCGACAATGATCTATCCTTCGCTCTGATATGTTATATGTTTTAGAATTTTAATCTTTCCATTGTCCAGAAATATACTAACGAAATACAAATCGGTTCCTTGATTAGTAATTAACGTAGCTTGGTTGTTTTTCACAAAATTCTGTGACAGAGAGGTAAATCGAAATTCTGTCTCTGATGAAAAGGGCCACCCTGTCACAATATTTTATAGAATGCGCCTACAAAGAATAGTATGTTACCAAGATAAAGAGAAACACTAAATACTCTACAGACCCATCTTTATATGATGTTTTAAAATATTTATTGCCGTTATAATATTAAAGATGTTAAATCGGATATATCGAGAAAATGACTTTTTATTGTCGCTTCTATGCTGTTCTGGGAGCAAATAAAAAACATAGAAAACGTTCAGCTGCTTGTCTTCCCGGGCATGTCGTAAAAACCGACAGAGGGATTGTGTCCTCTAACATGATGGACTAATGTTATGGGCGATAGGCTGATCCCTTATCACCATAAGGTTCATCATATCCAGCTTACGACATCGTATCAAAAGTGGCTGCAAGTTGTCTTTGATTACTTGTGGCTCTGCCCACCCCATTAGGGATTACGGGCGTGAGTTTATGTATGTATGTATTGTCGATAAAAAAGAAGAACGACCCACCACAGGACGTACACCGTAGACGTGGTAGACCCCGGAAACGATGGCGCGATGATCTCGAAGGTTATCGAAAAGACTGGATAGAGCTCGCACAGAACCGGGATACTTGGAAAGACATGGGGGAGGCCTTTGCCCGGGGCAATGGGATCACACAGGCTAATAATAATAATATGGCTTTTTATATGATATGTCTTTTTTTTGGCTTTTTTTACTATAGAGAACCGGAGAGGAAATATGATTGGCCACCTGATACGACACGATTCATTTATAACAAACATCATAGAAGGAAAAATTGAAGGGAAGGGAGGAAGGGGTAGACCTAGGAGAACATTTATGAAACAAGTAAAAGAGAAGGTGCAGGTCGTGTCGTATCAGGAGGTGAAGGTTTTGGCGGAAAGAAAAGAGGATTGGCGATTACTCCACCGACAAGAGCGCAGCTCTTAAATAAAGAGAGAGAGAGAGAATGGCTTTGTATCTACGAGCGATGAAAGATAGTCGAAGTTATTAATTCAAATTCCAACAATTTATTTCGGACAATTTCATAAATCCATAATTCTTATCACATTTTATCTAGCATATTCGATCCCACTGCTGGGCAAAGGCTTCCTCTTGATTTTTCCACTCCTCTCGACTTTGCGCGATCCCCGGCCAATCCCTCCGATAAGCATTGAGGTCGTCATACCAACTTTTACGCGGTCTGCCTCGACTTCAAAACTTTCGACAAATCTAAATACAATTAAAATAAAATTCAATCATTTGTGGCGAAGGCGGCCACAGAGAGAACAAAATTTATATTTTATTTTTAAGTATGGCAATACTTGCCTTTTACTTCTTCTAGAATGTACATAACTAACGTGTATCGTGTGTCAACAAGTTATGTAGACTTTAAAAGATAAAATTAATAAAAGTGCCGTTAATAACACTGTCCAGCTGTATTATTCCGCCAAGAAGAGTATCGCTAACACCTAGATGCCCACACTGGTTAGGCCACGTACATACATAAACTCATGCCCGTAGTCCCTAGTGGGGTGGGCAGAACCATAACTAATCAAAGACGACTTGCAGCCACTGTTGATATGAAGCCCAAAGACGGATATGATGTATATTGCCGGCATGTTAGAAAGGGCACAATCCCTCTGTCGGATTTGACTCTATTGTGAATTTTGTTAGACCAATTCTTCTTCTTATCGTATGGGTTGTGAGGTGGATGACCAACCCCATCAACCCTGGTGTCAGGGTTATTATTGAGCCGCTATAGTTCCCTGACATGACTCATGTAATGATTACTCACTTGCATCAGTAAATAGTAACCGGGACCAACGACCAATTGGGATTATAGTAAGCTTATCTAAGCGCACTGCAATGTGCAAGCCAAGTTCCCGCAATATATTTATCTATTTATTTGTATACAGGGTATTAGTGACACCGTAACTAATCAGCTCGTGATTGTGAGAATATCAAGTGGAATGACATTATTTGTGTTTTTGAATTATTTTCAATTCTTTACTTTTGCGATGGAAAACTCCACTATATGTTAACTCAGAATCATGGTCTGAACACCCCCTCATTATTCGATACGATGTGATTAACACTCTCTAACTCTGTAACTCTAACTCTCACTCTTTGTAACTCTTTAAGTGCAATAAAGAGTTATGTATTGTATTGTATTTGTATCTTTAAAGGTCGTGTGTACGCGACTTCCCTGATCAAAACCCTGGTGGTGCGAGTTCTCCGAAAAGTCCAGCTGGAGGCAGATGGAAACATTGAAGACCTGGATTTAAATGTGGCCATCTCCGTCAAATTTGCTGACGGGTACAATTTAAGGGCACGGCCGAGAGTTTAGAATATAGGTAGACAATACTTCAATATAAGTACGCCATTAAGTCAAATAGGGCTGGCGATAAACTCATGTCCATTTCTTAGAGTACCATAAATCCCGGACCCTTAGTTATTTTCTCCCGGCATTTCTTTTCTATTTATTTGGGAAACAAACAGCTATAATATTACAATTACATCTTACATCGAAATCTTTTCTTTATATTCTTACTTTTCTTCCTATTCCCGGGATTTTCTTAGCAAATCCCGGGAATCCCTAAATATGTGATAAAAATGAATATGTGTACTTATATATGAATCCGGGGATTTATAGTACCGGGATTTCCGCGACTGTTCTCTACTTTTCCCAAAGAAGAGTTTTTAACAAGTGGGTACTTGTTCCTCTTCTGGAGGGGTTAAAATGGCCACATCGGAGCAATTCATCCAAGAAAGAAATATTGCAATTTGACATTTGCGCATATAAAGGTAAGTGCGCAATGCAAACAAATGTCAAATAGCAATATTGCTTTCTTTGATGAATTGCTTCGATGTGGTCATTTTAACCCCCCTGAACCGTATTTGTTTTTATTCGCTTGAATTTTTAAAGTGTGTAAGTTTTACGCTTATATTAATACCTATGTAACTATCTTATTACGAAATAATTTAAGTAAGTAAGTTAGATAATGTTTAACAATAAATCTGTAGAATATAATCTTGCAGTTTTATTCCACCGTCCCCGATACCGACCCCGCCGGCGTGGTCGACGATTTCCCTCATTCAGCGCTTATCGCTATCTACCCACTAGGTCATTACAGGCTAATCACCAGATTGTCCAGAAATAATTCATCCGTTGGTCCCGGTTGCTACTTACTGACGTAAGTACGTAGTCGTTACATGACTCACGTCAGGGGCCTTTGGCGGCTCAATAATAACCCTGACACCAGGGTTGATGGGTTTGGTCATCCACCTCACAACCCACACGGTAGAAGACTAATATGTTATGCGCCGCACGCGATCATTTATTTCCATATAAAGCCTTATCTCCATAATGGCAAATTCAGTATCGTTCAAGCCTATTTATTATAACAGACGAAGCCTACGAAGTCTGTAATTAGGCGCAGTTAGTGTATAAAACTTATGTTGCCAGTGTCACCACTCATTGACCTATGAAATTATACCATAATCATACCTAGGTAGACAGTTATAGACCTACGTACCAGCATGTATTAGTGTCGATCGAATTTGAATGATTCATTCGAATGATATACTTAGAGCTATTGGAAACTATTCAAATGAAATATAATCATTCAAACTAATTTGCATTATTAAAATGTTTTTTTTTTTACACTTTTTTTACAATTTTACTCTGAACCGGCGTGCGTGTATGAAGCGATTGATGAATGTGGAGGAAGCAAGAGAAGTGTGTCAGGATAGAAGCAAATGGAATTCTATAGTCTCTGCTTACCCCGGTGGGAAATAGGCGTGAGTTTATGTATGTATGTATGTTTTTTACGATTTCAAAAATATGCGTAAATAACTAATTTAATAAGATATGTATTTATTCGGGCAACTTAGGCTCATTTGTTAGTTGGGTCGTTCTTCTTTTTTATCGACAATGATCTGTCCTTCGTTCTGCTTCTGATAAGTTATGTTTTAGAATTTTATTTCATGTTTTGATTGTCCAAAAATATAGTTATCTTATTATACTCAAAATACAAGCAAAATACTAATCGGTTCCTCAATTAGTTATTAACGTAGCTTGATCGTTTTTCACAAAATTCCGTGACAGAGTGGTAAACTGAAATGCTGTCTCCGATGAAAAGGGCCACTCTGTCACAATATTTTTTGGAATGCGCCTGCAAAGAAAAGTATGTTACCAAGATAAAGAGAACCACTAAATAGTCCTCTACAGACACATCTTTATATGATGTTTTAAAATATTTATTGCCGTTATAATTTTAAAGATGTTAAATCCGATAAATCGAGAAAATGTCTTTTTATTGTCGATAAAAAAGAAGAACGACCCAGTTAAGTACAATCATTAAAATTAAAATTTAAAAAATTAGTCAGTTAGAAATTACAAAGACACACTAAAGTAGTTACGGCTGCCTCACCAACGCCTGCATAAAATGAAAACTCCTAATTAAATTTGAATCATCATCATCAGCCCATTAACGTCCCCACTGCTGGGGCACGGGCCTTCCCTATGGATGGATAGGGAGATCGGGCCTTAAACCATCACGCGGGCCCAGTGCGGATTGATGGTATTAACGACTGCTAATGCAGTCGGGACCAACGGCTTAACGTGCCTTCCGAAGTACGGAGGAGCTCGAGATGAAAACTTTTTTTTTGTGGTCACCCATCCTATGACCGGCCTTTGCTAAAGTTGCTTAACTTCAACAATCGCAGACCGAGCGCGTTTACCGCTGCGCCACCGAGCTCCTCATTAATTGATTCATTAAGTGATTCTCGTAATTCATCATGTTATAGGTACATAACTTTTTTCGTGTTTGTAAATTTGAATAAAAAAGTAATAATAATTTACACCTGTGTTATTTAAATAAATCAAGAAAACAGCAATTAAGTAATGTCACTTTGCACACGTTAAGTAAACAATAAATCATTCGAATGATTCATCTTATACTTTCATTCGAATGAATTACGTCAAAAACAACTCGAATATCGGATTATCATTCGAATGATTCATTTTTATTCGAATGACGATTGATCTTTCGTGTGCCAGGTACGGGATAATTCGATTGTAAATTTTTGGATCAGTTTCCCATCACTAGACGTGCTGCCTACCTACTTGGACAGGGAAATAAACACTTCCGAGTACCAATTGTCTGGTTTATAATTTGAAAACGTGTTTGCTGTCATCATATAAATATGTAGAGTAGAACTAACAATAATAAGTGCTATCAATCACGCTTTCATATAGTGAATTACGTGATTCTCGTAATTCATCAAGTTATAGGTAAGTATATAATTTTACTCGAACAGAAACTCAGTTTCGTAACTGAGATAATGTTGGGAGCTTCGATCTAAGGCTCTAACAGACGGACCGCATTTCAACTGCAATCCGACTGCCAAATTGCAGTTCCGATGCAGTTTGAATGCAGTTGACACGACTGCAATAGAACTGCAAACCAATCGGGCATCGGGCAGTCCGATTGCAGTCGGCGTGCAGTCGTGCTGCACAGTTGGTTTGCAGTTCTAATGCAGTCGTGTCAACTGCATTCAAACTGCACCTGAACTGAAATTTGCGGTTGGATTGCAGTTGAAATGCGGTCCGTCCGTCTAGAGTCAAAGGTTGGGAGGGTATTGGAAGGCGAGATAGATTTACCTCGCGCTGGGTCTTATATATAGTGAAAAACACGTAAGCGCCTTTATCAGAAATCACAACCTGATGTGATTTTATTTAACAAAACATTTTAATATAAATCGATTTGAATCTGGGTAAAAACAAACAACAACAACCAAATATTAATGTGTGTATATTTTAATGTTGTAAATGTGTGTCGAAAATTTTACCTGGATAAACTTTATTATTATTATTATTAAAAACTGGGATTACGCATTTTTACCTGGATTGAAACTAGCGTGTCTATTGCGAGGTATTGTAAAAATCACATTCGAATGTGACTTTTGAAAAAGGCGCTTGCGCAGTTTTGCTTTAAGGCGACGATATGTTAACCGATACTTTGCCCCAGACATAAGGAAATAAATATAATAATTTAATTACTATATTGTACTTGTAAAGACTCTGTAAGGGCAGAGATGGCAATTATGTGTCAATTGACTTGGTGACCTGGAATTTGTCCAAGCATTTACTATTATCTCGTTTGAACTAATCTGGTATGGCCAGTTGGCTAGAGTACTTGATGTATGCCTGAAAGATATCTTTGCTTGCAGTAGTGCAAGAGATAGCGACAGATTAACACGATTTTTATTTTATTTAGTAAGTTTTTTTGTTTAACATTTATTGTACATTGGAAGTTACGACCACATGTAGTTCTGATCAACCTGTTAAGGATAGCGGGCGTGAGTAGTAATGGGCTTATGGTCCATTGGGTTCAAGGCAGGGTAGTCCGAAGGCTCAACTTTATGCGCTTCAGGAAATGTTGTAGCAGGAAAAGTAAAATTAAAAACATAAAAATAAGCTTAAAACCACATAAAGATTTCACTAGTGACAATTTTATTTAGTCTTTTTTTGTTTATTAAAGCCGGAAAATGTGTTAAATTAAGAAAGAAGTCATTTAATTTAAAAAGTTCTTTACAGGCAGGAATAATATTGACTGTAGTATCTTTTAACACAATGTTCATTTGTCTTTTAAGTTTTCAACATGCAGTCGTGTTTAAGTTTTCACTAATGAATTTTGTCATGCAGTACTGAATATCTTTTGTTGAGAGGATTATTTTTTATGATTATCTCTATCATAGTCGTGCATCTTAGATAAAATTCAAGTAAGTACTTACAAATCGTCACTGCAAGATTTACTGGGTACTTAAACTACGAAATATAATACCAGATTTAAAATATAGTTCGCGCTTCGAGATATTTTTAGATTTGATAAATATCTTGTCAATTATTATAATATTTTATCAGCTTAGTTCCATTAAAATTCGTGGAGTTCATTCGTGACGTGGGCTATATTTTAAACCGCGACTTAAAATATATGCCAACGATGTCCACGGACACGTCCAAACCAACGATACATTTTAAAAGTAGGTATGCAATTTTACCTTTTTTGACAAATAACGCATTTTTCCAGTAAAAAACATAATACAGTGACGATGTACCCTTGGTTACTGATCGGCGCGGTTTCCGTGGTGGTGGCATATAGTTTCCGGGGCTGGGTGCGCACGCGCCTACGTTTGATCAAGCTGGCGGCGCGCATGCCCGGGCCGCCCGCCTGGCCGCTGCTCGGGAATGCTCTCTTTTTCATGGCCACTTCTGCAGGTGGATACAACTTAATTTGCTAATTTTGCCAAATAGCCACTGAGGCCAGTGTTGGGCTCACGGTCTTGAGGTCCGAGATCGATTCCCGATGGGGACATTGCTGAAGACACTTTGTGAGACTGTCCGTTGTTTGGTTACGATATTGCAGGCTGAATCTACGCGGAACCAACAGCTTAACGTTTTAATTAACGGCTAACGGCTTAATTTTAATTTTCCGAAACATGGATTATCTTATTTTTAGTCAATCGGGTGACCAGCGTGTAATGTCGTAACCGAATTAGGGATCACAGATCACTTTTGTGACATATCCCCACCGGGATTCGAACCCGGCACATCCGGATCGTTAGTCAGATCTCAACCACTGGGCCACTGTGGCCGTTATTCCACTTTATTATTCTGAATACTCTCCGAGGAGAACTTACAAGAAGTACAACATTTTTTTCTTTCAGATTTACTAGATGTTCTATCAACGGCTGTAAAGCAATATGGAGAGTACGTTCGGTTCTGGGTGGGACCGGAACTCATGGTGTGTGTCAAGAATCCAGCTGATATCAGGGTAAGGCAAACCTCTAGCTGAAAACCCATACAGACTCATTGCATTGAATTAGAGTCGCTATTGCAGAACATGTTTGTTTAGTTAATTTGAAATATTCTAATCATCATCACCCCATTAACGTCACCACTGCTGGGGCACGGGCCTTCCCTATGAATGGTCATCAGAGATCGGGCCTTAAACCATCACGCGGGCCCAGTGCGGATTGATGGTTATTAACGACTGGTAATGCAGCCGGGACCAACGGCTTGACGTGCCTTCCGAAGCACGGAGGAGCTCGAGATGAAAACTTTTTTTTTGTGGTCACCCATCCTATGACCGGCCTTCGCAGAACGAGCGCATTTACCGCTGCACTACCGAGCTCCTCAGCTCCTAAGTTCGGCGCGTGTAACGTACTAACGTACGCACTCTCAATTTACAAGCCCAATGAATTGACAAATTAACACTTGAAAGTTGAACTAATTTTTATGTTTTTAATTCTCAGTCTAGATTTTTTTTTCAGTTATTATTAACAAGTAATAAAATAAATATAAAAGGGCCGTTCTATGAGTTTATGAAAGTATTCATCGGACCCGGAGTTTTGTCAGAAGGAGGTTAGTAAAATTAATATTTTTTCTACCACAAACCTTCCTCCCTCTAACCTCTTTTTCTTATATCATCATCATCATAATGTCCCGTCATCTATCCAGCTTTGGGTGTAGGCATCCCCTCCTCTTTTCCAATTCCGTCGGTCTTTCCCCCTTTGCATCCAAACGTGGCCTGCATATCCCTGGATATCATCGACCCATCGTCTTCCAAGCCAATCTCCAGGTTTGCCTCTTCTTCGCGTTTGCTCTCGGTCTCCATTCTAGGGTTTTCTTGGCCCACAACTAAATTAGAAGTTGAAAAAGTTTTGTTTAGTTATGAGCGATTTTCCTAAAAATATTAACAATCGAATTATTCAAGTCACTCCAAACCTGGTAATTCGATAGATAATTCGTCATTCGAATGATTTTGGACAAACTAGTTTATTCGAATGATTTATTGTTACTGAACGTGTGCAACAAGACATTGATTCCTTTCATCTTATTTTGTTTGTGATTTGGTCAGAATTAGTTAAAGATATTTTTGAAAGTGTTAAATTATGAAAGTGCAAAGAGTGTGAAGAAATGATTCTAATGATGCAAATTAATTCAAATGTTCCATTCGAACAATTCGAATATCCAGGCATTCGAATGAATCATTCATGTTCGTCCATCGCTAAGTAGTTTAGAAGAAGACAGATAGTAAGAATTTAAGTATATTTGAAAACACTCAAAACGTGCATACAACATTAACAGAATTACTCTATTCCCAAAATTATTCTAATAAAAACTTGTAGACGTAAGAACGAATGTCCTTTCAAAATCCGAACCAAGTCTTATATTCAAATTCAAAATATCTTCATTCAATAGGTAACATAGTTACACTTTGAATCGATTTTTTTTTACATAACGAACGTCTCATCCGCCTAAAACTACTGCAGTCTCTGGTAATCTCGACCTTCTTCTATCGTGTGGGCTGTGAGGTGGATTACCAACCTCATCAACCCTGTCAGGGTGAGCCGCCAAAGGCCCCTGACATGACTCATGTAACGACTACGTACTTATCAGTAAGTAGCAACTGAGACCAACGGCTTAACGTGCCTTCCGAAGCACGGATCATCTTACTTTCAGACAATCAGGTGATCGGCCTGTAATGTCCAAACCAAACTACTCACAAAGTGATTTTTGTGATAATATGTCCCCACCGAGATTCGAACCCGGGGCCTCCGGATCGTGAACCACGAAGGCCTTGACCTTATGAAAGATAGGTATTATACATTGGTATAATCATACATTGTATGATGACTGGTACTTAATAATTTATTTCAGGCCCAGTATGGCGCAACCACCGCAAGATAGCGCACCCGTCGTATAGTAAGAAGACAGTGCAGCGCTACGCCACAGTGTTCAACTCCTGCGCAGAAGACTTGGTGGCTGATCTGAGGAAGAAGAACCCGGATGTTACCTTCAATGTCTACTGGGACGTAGTAAGATTCACAACACAGTGCGTTTGTCGTGAGTTAATAGTTTTTTATTGCTTTATCTCGGTTTAAAGATACTTTATTCCCAAAAAGACATACAGTCACTATTACACGAGAAGAGAACTTATAATTTAACTTAATAACTAGCTTATGCAGTGTCGTATTATACGATCCCGACGACCCGATTACTCTGGCCATAGAGGCAGCCAATCAGATCGCGACACCAAACATTTCAGGACCCCGATACCGACCCCGCCAGCGTGGTCAACGATTACCCTCAATCAGCGCTTATCGCTATCGACCCTAATTAATTCTTTCAAATATGTTTCCTCTCAGACGACGCCCTGAGCCGAGTTTCGCGCCCAGCTGGGCACCTTCAGACCTGTTGTCTTAAACGTTGTACCAGGTGAGAGCCTTCAGCGCTCCCCATTTGTCCGGCCAAGTAGTTAATGCCATCTGTAGCAAATCTACAAGAATTCACGTAAAAAAAACCTACTTGAAGTATGAATTATTTGCTCATACTTGTATGGCGCGCGTTTCGCACTCCCTTGGCCTTTCCAACCCCTTTCTTCTATTTTGCGGTCTTAAACATGCTGACGTGGGTTTACTAACATCTTGGCCTACCCCTTCCGTGATGCCGTGAAGCTATGTTATGTTACGTAGGCAAATCAGTTGGCGACGCTTTGGCAACGAATCCATTTACATATTGAATTGTTTAGCGACGTTGCTGGAGACCTGGCCATGGTGTCTTTGTTCATACGAACATTTTGTTTTCAGAAACAATTGTGGGTCTATCTAAAGAAGAAACTGGAACTGTGAAATCAATGGACGATATTCTAAACGAGACACACAAGTGAGTATGTGTGCTACTTCAATAAACTTAGCTACTATATACAGGGTGTTAGTGACATTGTAACGAATACTCAGGGGGATGATTCAGACCATGATTCTGAGTTGATATCAAGTGGAATTTTCTGTCGGAAAATTCATGTCAATTTTTGTGTTTCTTTAAATTATTTTCAGTTCCATACTTTTGCGACGGAAAATTCCACTTGATGTCAACTCAAAATCGTGTTCTCAATCATCATTCTGTACATTATTCTGTACTCCATCTTTCTGTCCTGTTGTACGCACCATGATAGTGCAAGGACTATAGCAATAGGCTAGTTTCCAAGTAATCAAGTCAGTTACTTTTTACTATACGTCAAAACACGAAATTATTATGGAATTTGTATGAAAAAGCACACTGTGACGTGTTAGAGAAACGTGACAAAATGTCGCACTTATTATTAAAATTCATAAAGAAGTTAAATAGAAAAAAATAAATCGTTTTGTATCACTTTAGATCTGTCTTTATTTAGTTATCAAAATTTCATAATGTCTTTCAACTCAAATTTATTCAAATTCAAAAATATCTTTATTTTTACATAACGAACGTCTCATCCGCCTAAAACTACTGCAACTTCAGTCTCACCGCCGGGTTAAAAGAAGCTGCAAGAAAAACCTCGGCACAGGGCCCTAGACGTTCTTTAAAAAAAAAAACATAAAATGCCTAATATCAGTTCTCAGACAGTTAATCCCATGCATTCATATCTTCTAAATAACTTTATAATAACCTTTTTTGTAATGTTTTTGTTTAACTACGTCTTAAAACAGTTGAAAGGCACATTCTGAATGTCAATGGGAATCTTATTGTAATAACTATAAGTACCTAATAAACCATTTCCACAGCATGTATGACTTCGTATTCACCAACATGACGCGCTGGTGGCTCCACATACCAGTAGTCTACTGGCTCCTCGGCCGGAAAACGACTGAGCGGTACTACCTCAGACTCATCGACGAGATGACGTCAGACATGCTAGCGAGGAGACGGAAAGCGCTCTCGGAGAAGACCCTGACTGAGGAAGAGTTGGGGGTGGTAGACCGGTTCATACTCTCAGGGGAATTGACGGACCAGGAGATTAAATGGGAGATCATGACTTTCTTTACTGCTGTAAGTATGTATTGTTCTTCATTGTGATGACCGAACTCACCAAGGCGGGTGTCGGATTCAAATTCAAATTCAAAAATATCTTTATTCAGTAGGTAACATAGTTACACTTTGAATCGTCAATTTTTACATAACGAACGTCTCATCCGCCTAAAACTACAGCAGCTTCTCACAACCTGTATAGCGGGGAAAAGAAGCTGCAAGAAAAACCTCGGCACAGGGCCCTAGACGTTCTTTAAAAAAATAAAAATAAACATAAAATATTGGTATACAATTGAGATGTACTGTTGATTCGCCAAAGGCTTCAAAAAGCGATAAGTGTAACATTACCACATTGAAAGTCTTGGTAAAAAAGTAGAACGTACTGAGGCGCATATCGGGACCACGGAATAGAAGAAAAAATGGAAAGGCCTTAACGCGCATTTTGTATGAGAATCGCTGTCGCCGGTCCAACCGCACTCTTGCAAACCGATAACTACGATAGCTCTACTGCTTCTCAAATTCCATAGCCACTTTAGCGGCAATGTATATTTTATGTGATAGGGTGCAATTTTATCATTAAGTACTTTTCGTAAGTTTCTTCATCATCATCATCAGCCCATTAACGTCCCCACTGCTGGGGCACGGGCCTTCCCTATGGATGGATAGGGAGATCGGGCCTTAAACCATCACGCGGGCCCAGTGCGGATTGATGGTTATTAACGACTGCTAATGCAGCCGGGACCAACGGAGGAGCCCGAGATGAAAACTTTTTTTTTTGTGGTCACCCATCCTATGACCGGCCTTTGGGAAAGTTGCTTAACTTCAACAATCGCAGACCGAGCGCGTTAACCGCTGCGCCACCGAGCTCCTCAAGTCTCTTCCTTCCTCAAGTTTCTTCATACAAAAGTATTTTTTTGATGAATAGTCGATCACACTAAGGTCTTAGCTTTCCTGTGATAAGGAGGGATCTCCTTGCATGATGCACAAGACGATCTTTTAATAATACTATCGCGGAGCTCTATGCGTCGTAATGTTTGCGGACGACTGGATTACAAAGTTGAAGTACTTACTTATGAACTTTTTACTCATTCTTGTATGGCGCGCGTTTCGCGTTCACTTGGCCCTTCCAACTTCTTCTATTCCGTGGCCGGGACCTACTGCACTCCCCAGAAACTCCATACAAAAATTTGATTTCCTTGTGGTGCTGATGGGATAAGTTTTGGAATTTGACTTGCCGTTATCAAGATGAGACCGTCCCATTTGCGTAGTTTTATAAGTACTTAGGTACTTAATACGAGCAAATTCGTTTTATTTTCAGAGTCAAGAAGCTTCAGCGAAAATAGCTGCTGCCGCTCTTTTAATTTTAGCTCATTTACCTGAATGGCAGGTAAGAAACACGAAAATAACATACAAAAATAAGTACCGAATATAGCTAATAACCATGATGTAGGTTTTTATAAAAGTGATGATGATGATGATCTCCGACCGATTTCGGCCATGTCGACCACTTCGACTCCTAGGCACGACGCTGATGCGCCTGAAGATGAAGTCATCTACATAAGTATGTAGCCTATCTTCACTTCAAGAGCACACCGTTTCGGTTATTATAATGAATAGCGGCAGGGGGGGAAAGGCGGCGACGGGCCTTCAACTCGTCACGTTTAGCGTCGTTTGCCGTGTGCATCACAAACCCTCCCATTGAGAAGGCTCAATGTTGCACCTACTCATATGCCGCTTCTGAACGTCTTTATACCTGAGGTATATAATACACTTAGAGACAGACAAATGGTTTAGCTTATTTCTAGTATAAATCTCTTCCAGCAGCCCGAGAAAGAGATACTTTAAAAGTAAGAGAGGGCAGATAGGCGTGTACATAACTAAATTTAAAAGATAAAAATAGAAAAAACACATACAATAAATGTTATTAATAAAATAACAGTCTATATCTGCGATTTTTGTTAGGAGAAAGTTTACAATGAGATTGTGGAGGTGCTGGGAGAAGATGGTTACGTGACCGGGGAGGATGTGCGACGTCTGCAGTGCCTGGATATGGTGTACAAGGAAGCTATCAGGTAAACACTAATTTCCTGATATTCCAGCCGGGTCTACGTGACAATCGCACCCCGCGCGGCGAGGATTATATTGAGCGCTTCGACCAATAAACGATACGAATGTTATCTACGTAGATGGACGTCAAACGACTATTGGACGAAGGCCTCTATATAATTCCGTGCAGAGCCTACAGGAAATAATATAAGTATGCGCGACTTGTGCTGAGTGAAGCCCTTTCATCTCAGGACGTCCACCACCACCTTATGATCATTTCGACGTACAGTCACGAGCATTAATATGTGTACACTTTGGTACCATTTCACATTAACTTTTGTGACAAATTGAACTGTAAGTCTCACTAAATGTCAAATATGTTAGTGCGACAGAGTCCTAAAGTGGGTACATTATAATATTGCTCATGACTGTACATTCGTTTTGCTTCTTTTTTTGTAATCGTAATGGTAAGTATAGGTGGTGGTGGTGGTGGGTGGTATAGGTGGTGGTGGTGGTGGTAGGTTGGTGTTGAGTTGTGATATAAGTAGTGTAGCTTATGTTATGTGATAGTTCTTAAAGTAAAATGCGCATAGTTTGATGAGCTCGGTCATTGCTCTCATAATCCACACAAGAGAAGAATGCACATAGAGGCTGTGTTGGGACCGGTCTTTCAACGTGACTTATTAGACCAACGTTATTAGTTATGGATTATTTTAACATAACATAAACAGCCTATACACGTCCCACTGCTGGGCACAGGCCTCCCCTCAATCAACCTGGGGGGGGGTATGGAGCATATTCCCACCACGCTGCTCCACTGCGGGTTGGTGGTGTTTTGGGCTTGCCTTTCCAAGCACGGAATCATCTTACTTTTTCGGACAGTCAGGTGATTCAAGCTTGTACCGTCCTTGATGTATTCTCTCTCTCTCTCTATTTAAGAGCTGCGCTCTTGTCGGTAGACTAATCGCCATTCCTCTCTTCTTCCCACCAAAACCTTCACCTCCCGATACGACACGACCTGCACCTTCTCTTTTATTTGTTTCATAAATGTTATCCTAGGTCTACCCCTTCCTCTCTTCCCTTCAATTTTGATGATGATGTATTATTTTGTTGAAAAACCATACATTTTTTCAGATATATGCCCATCGCAGCCTTCATACAAAGGACTGTGGAGGAAGAGATCACAATTAAAAATGGTACGAGGATGTCTATTTCTATTCTTAAAGTAATATTACCTCCATAGGGGTTGGTGATACCACGGTGCACCGTACCGAATACTCAGGGGGATGATTCTAAGTTAATATCAACTGAAATTTCTCGTCGTAAAATTCATGTTTTTTTTACGCGTTTTTTTAAATTACTTACATCTTTTAAATTCTACTACTTTTGGAAATGGGCGTGAGCGTGAGTTTATGTACGTATTGACCCTAAGGTTGTCTGGCAGAAATTGTTAGTTAACAATAAGGCCGCCTATTGTGCTTATATTATCCGGTTGTTACTGTCGTATATGTTATATCGTGGCTGACTTTGCAGAATGACGTATCTGATTTTTTTTGGTAAAATAATTTGTGCCGTTACATGAGTCATGTCAGGGGCCTTTGGCGGCTTAATAGTAACCGTGACACCAGGGTCGATAGAAGAAGAGATTTGTGTCGTATTGACAATAGCAAAAGGTGCACATCAGATTCGCCAAAAATTTCAGATACGTCAGTTAGTGACGTCAGCGGTGATGTGTGCAATAAAAAATATTGATTGATTGTATATTTGTATGTGTATTGTTATTAACTAAATATTTTCAGGCGATATCACAAATCAAATAAAAAAATCAAAATCAATGGTTGCCAGGTCAGGTTAGGTAAGCGGACCCTGTGAAAAACGGGATAATGATGCAGATTGTGCTGCTATCGTCCATTTGTGTAAATTTGTTTTGTATGTTGTGTGCAATAAAGTATATTTGATTTGATTTGATTTGATAATGCTAGGGAGATGATGATTTTCAGGAGACATCACTCTACCAGCTGGCGTGACGGTGGTAATACCGATTCATCCCCTCCATCGCGACCCTAAGTACTGGGATGAGCCGGACTTAGTGAAGCCGGAGAGATTTCTGCCAGAGAACGTGCGCAAGCGCGATCCTAACGCTTACGTGCCTTTTAGTCTAGGCGCCATGGATTGTATAGGTAAGGTCTATGGTAATGATCAAGGCACATTTTGTCAGCACCGCATCCACTAACCTAACCTAGTCTAACCTAACCCACACTTCATTTCTTTTTTTTTTCTTTTTTTTTACACTTCTATCCTTTTTTGTTACTCAGAACCGTTAACGGCCTCCGTGGTCCAGTGGTTGAGCGTTGTACTCACAATCCGGAGGTCCCGGGTTCGAATCCCGGTGGGGACATATCACAAAAATCACTTTGTGATGCCTTGTTTGGTTACGACATCACCTGAGTGTCCGAAAGTAAGATGATCCGTGCTTCGGAAGGCACGTCAATCCGTTGGTCCCGGTTACTACTTGCTATGTAAGTTCGTAGTCGTTACATGAGTCACGTCAGGGGTTTTTTGCGGCTCAATAATAACCCTGACACCAGGGCAGATTGTTTTTGTATGAAATTGATTCACGTTTGACCACAATTGCACCTGATCTTGAAGATATTACTGTATGCAATAGTTAACATAATCGACGTAAAAATATTTTTTTTGACCGACTTCAAATCAAAGCGTGAAACGACACTGTACAATCGATATTGCACTGTATTGGAACAGCCATAACATCTTAATTTGAGGGAACGAACTTTTACTATCTACATAACTAAATGTATAGGGTGCTAGTGACATCGTAACGAAAACTTTGAGGGATGATTCAGGCCATGATTCCGAGTTGAAATCAAGTAGAATTTTCCGTCGCAAAAGTATGGAACGGAAAATAATAAAAAAAAACCCAAAAATGTTCATGAATTTCCACTTGATATCAACTCAGAATCATGGCCTGAATCATCCCCCTCAGTATTCGTTACGGTGTCATTAACACCCATACCTACCTGTATGTACTACCACGGGATGTAAGTGACATCGTAACGTATATTGAGAGTTAAAATCTAGTGGAATTGAAAATAAACAAATAAAGAACTAAAAAAACCATGAATTTTGCGACGGAAACTACTTGATATCAACTCAGAATCATAGTTTGAATCACCCCCTCAGTATTCGTTACGATGTCACTAACACCCTGTATACGCTTTTTTAGAAATTGTGCTTAGCGATTGTGAGTCTATTTGTTTATAGGATTTCATTTGTGTTTTATCGTATCAACAGTGGCTGCAAGTCGTCTTTGATTACTTGTGGCTCTGCCCACCCCATTAGGGATTACGGGCGTGAGTTTATGTATGTATGTGTGTATGTATTTGTGTTTTATCATGTTTTCCAGGTCGTATCTTCGCGGAGTCCATGATAAAGATAATGGTGGTGCATGTGGTGAGACACACGCGGCTGGTGGCGGCTGGCAGCATGGAGGCTCTGCCCCTCCACGTCGCCATCTCCGTTCGTTCCGCACACGGGTACAACCTTAGAGCCATACCGCGGGGGCATAGTTAATAATAATAAATGCACTTATAGAAGTCTTTTTTGTTTTTTTTTTTAATAATACTGCGTCCTTCTCTTCTCCTTCTTCGTCTTCTGTGTTTGGATCATAAATGATTATCACGTCTTCTTCTATCGTGTGGGTTGTGAGGTGGAATACCAACCTCATCAACCCTAGTGTCAGGGTTACTCTATTGAGCCGCCAAAGGCCCCTGACATGGCTCATGAAACTACTAGTCACTCACAATAGTAAGTAGTAACCGGGGCCAACGGGTTAACGTGCCTTCCGAAGCACAGATCATCTTACTTTTTGGACAATCAGGTGATCAGCCTGTAATGTCCTAACCAAACTAGGTATCACAAAGTGATTTTTGTGATATGTCCCCACCGGGATTCGAAACCGGGACCTGCGGATCGTGAGCCTAAGGCTCAATCACTGGACCACGGAGGCCGTTATCACGTGCTCAGCGGTGAAGGAAAACATCGTGAGGAAACCCACATTCCCGAGGCTTCGACGGTTGGAAGGTCAGACAGGCTAGGCAGTCGCATCTGTAAAAAACCGGACCTGCCAAATCATCAGGTTAGGTAAGCGGACCCTGTGAAAAACGGGACAATGCTAGGTGGTTTAGAAGTTTGGTTGGATGTGTTGGAACAGACGTACATACATACATACATACAAACACAGCGGGCAAACACATAACCCTCCTTTTTGCTTCGCTGAAGTCGGGTAAGTAATTAGAAAATATGACATTAAACATTGTCATGTACTTACCTATTTGTTCTGCAGATGACGATTCAAATGTGTCCATAAAAATTCATGGCATCGGGGACCTCGTAGTTATGACGTCTACAAGGTCGCAAGATGTTCCTTATAGGTCATAATATTGGATGTCGAAAATGTTTCCAATGACCCCGAGATAACTGCCAAACTCACTTGGATACCACGCAACCACTGTCGTTTTTTTTATTGATGTGACTCATTGTAGATTAGCCGGCCTCTGTGGTCTATTGGTTGAGCTTACGATCCGGAGGTCCCGGGTTCGAATCCCGGTGGCGATATATCACAAAAATCACTTTGTGATCCTTAGTTTGGTTAGGAAATTACAGGCTGATCATCT
Source organism: Pectinophora gossypiella (assembly GCF_024362695.1). Lineage (NCBI taxonomy): Eukaryota > Metazoa > Arthropoda > Insecta > Lepidoptera > Gelechiidae > Pectinophora > Pectinophora gossypiella. The sequence goes on from NC_065423.1 coordinate 10,178,957, forward strand.
GACTGTCCGAAAGTAAGATGATCTGTGCTTCGGAAGGCACGTTAAGCCGTTGGTCCCGGTTACTACTTACTGATGTAAGAGAGTTATCGCTACACGAGCCATATCAGGGGCCTGTGGCGGCTCAATAATAACCCTGATATCAGGGTTGCTGAGGTTGGTAATCCACCTCACAACCCACACGATAGAAGAAGTAGATGTAGTAGCGATGGATGTAAGTAAGTAAGTAAGTAAAATCTTTATTTCCTCTACAAAAAACACATGGATACATAAATACATACAAAAATACAATATTTGTAGAGGCTGGAGGCTAAACTAGGATAACCTGTGTTTTAGGACTCCAGGCCTCCACCCCCAGAAAGTCATGGTCAAGAAAAAATAAAAAAATAGATTTTTTTTTGAAAATAGACTAAGTAATAAAACATTTCTTAAAAAGAAAATATCAAATCAATAAATGCTTGTATGTGTATGTGTGTGTGTGCGTGTGTGTGTGTGTGTGTGTGTGTGTGTGTGTGTGTGTGTGTGTGTGTGTGTGTGTGTGTGTGTGTGTGTGTGTGTGCGTGCGCGTGTGTGCGTGCGTGTGTGCGTCTCACTTCTATTTAATTATGTCTAATAGATTCTCTGTTTCGTCATAATTAAAATTCTGTAACCATACAGCTACTGATTTTTTACATTGGTAAATGTTTAATGGGTAAATATTATTTATTATCTTTGTTACATTTGTTATAAAGGTAAGATCCTAGAAAATCATAGAATCTTTTTGAAAAAGCTGTTTTAAGTAATCTTGTAGGACAGACCAGGTCATGTCTTCTCGTATTTTGAGTGAAGGTAGGCTCATAGGTACCATAGGTGGTAGGGTAGGTATAGGTATGTACCTCTGAATCACTATAGCCCACATGGGGTCATGTGGGCTATAGTTGTGAGCTTATGTTATTTGTTTTTCTAAGATAATGTAATGTATGTAAAATAAGATAAAAAAGCACTTTAAAAAGTCCAAAAGCGTCAGTTATATACTTAATAACAACATAAATAATTCAAGTCACACCTTATTCTGCTTAAAAACTTTGGTAAGTTGAGGAAAAGTGTGGAATATACTGGTGCAACTCGGTACACGATTTCATATTTTCACACACATAATAATAGGGACATCCAGGCGACGTTCCCAAAAAAAATAATTACAAATGGCGCTGTTCTGCTTCGTTTAACATTTTGTGTGAATGACAAGAACTTTACGAAAAAGGCCTGAAAGTGACAAGACTATACAAAATGATCTTTTATCACACCCAGACACAGCACATTTTTCACCCATTATTATTCTGATCAAAATAAAGATAAGCAATATAGGTACTTAGCAACATAATTCTATACGTATCTGATCCAAACATCAAGCAATAATTATTTTTATATAAGTATGCCTCTGCCATTAGTGTATAATATTATTATGTGCCCTGACCAATGGGAAAATAGGTTATTATCACGTTAAATCTGCACAGCGCCATCTTTATAGTTTTTGCGGAACGTAGCCTGGAAAGTCCGGGTCCGGGTTCGATTCCCGATGGGGACATTGGTGAAATCATTTTGTGAGACTGTCCTCTGTTTGGTAAGATCATTGCAGGCTGAATTAACCGGAAAAGTAAGATGACATTCCAAACTAACACATAAATCTACCTTATCTGTTCTGAATAGTGATCATAATTCCATATATAATTGAAAATTATCAAATCTACCTAGAAGAACTTACATTGACCAATTGGAGATGTCCTTAGAAAAGGTTTAGCACGATCTACTCTGAACCGGCGAGAGTGTATGAAACGATTGATGAATGTGGAGGAAGCAAGAGAAGTGTGTCAGGATCGAAGCAAATGGAATTCTATAGTCTCTGCTTACTCGGTGGGAAATAGGCGTGAGTTTATGTATGTATGCCGCGCAACACGATCCTTGAGTAGGGCACATCATGCGCTCACGCACGCTTCGCTACACATTTTATATCAAGATAATTGTCAACTATGTTATGAGTGTCGCACATAACAGTGCGTATGAGATAGCTAGATCGTTGTGTCGCAGGGTCGCGGATTTTTTTAAGTGTAAACAATAGTAAAAAAAATAAAAAGGGGTTAACAAAGTAGTTCTGTTAGTTAAATGTAAAGTTTAACAGAGCTCAGGCTTTCTTCTCGTGGTTGATATTAAGGTAAGTTGGTTTAAACACAACGTTTGTATATATTTTGAGGAAAATTGTATAGTTTCCCTTTACTATTTCTTCTGGCTTCTTGTGGCTCTGCCCACCCCAATAAACATTTGCGCGTGAGTTTGTGTACCAGTGCTGTAATTCTCTTTTGTTTTTACATTCGCATAGCTACAGATACACTTAGGTAACTCAAAAATATTAATCGTTAACACAATGAAGGCCCATCTAAACAGCAATAGCTAGGTATTTGACATTAGCAATATTGCTGTAACTAACTAACTAATAACTTTTAGTTAGTTTCGTTCAATTTATTACACAGAAACAAAGATAAAAGTAATGAGCACACGTCTTATAGCAATATTGCTTAGATAATTTTCTGTTAAGTATGTGACCTTTTTAACCCTAAGGTCGAATACTTACTTACATATTTTTTTACTACTTACTTAAGTATATTCTGTTTGACGCTATCAAACGCATTATTTATTTTATTTTTTTGACGTGATTTGCCTTGTTTGATTTGCCATAGTAAGCGCTGAGGGATTTCATCTAGCTCTATCGAATACAGATAATAATCCCTTTTCGTCATTTCATCACAAGTCTACGTCATAGTAAATAGTGTGTCACGATCCGGAGGCCCCGGGTTCGAAGCCCGGTGGGGGATATCACAAATAAATCACTTTGTGATCCCTAGTTTGGTTAGGACATTACAGGCTGATCACCTGATTGTCCGAAAGCAAGACGATCCGTGCTTCGGAAGGCACGTTAAGCCGTTGGTCCCGGTTACTATTTATTTATTTATTTATTTATTAGCGCCTCAATAGTAACCCTGACACCAGGGTTGATGAGGCTGGTATTCCACCTCACAACCTACACGATAAAAAGAAGAATAGTGTCTATTGTTGTAACTTCCAGTAATTATGTTACTCAAAGCTTAATTAGCGATAATTACCTCCAGTTTATCTAGATTATGTGGCGTACTAAACCTTGGTTGCGCTGTTGTTGTCTTTACTAGGTATCTATACACGCGACTAGCCAAGTCGGACTTTAGGCTACAATTAAGTACATACATACATACATAAACTCACGCCTATTTCCCACCGGGGTAAGCAGAGACTATAGAATTCCATTTGCCTCGATCCAACAACAAACAACAATAACACAACAACAACAATCAAGTTACAATTAAGTTATAAGAAGAAATTATATTTTAAATTGTTATAATCGACAAATACTTGTAGGTTTAGAACTTGTGAAGGCTAATTCATATATGAAAACTAGCCAAGACAGACCTTAGGCTACAATAAATTATCTTATGTTATAAGAAGATATTTTATGTTATACTATTACTTACTTATAAATTTTCAGGACTGACCATTGAACTGGGCACCCATTTAGATCTCACTTCTTTTGTCGTTGAAGTAGACAACGAAGGCATAGGTATATCATAATATTGAATTTGGCTCTCATTTCACATTTATGTTTTTGATGGGATATTTAAACTAAAAACAAATTAACAAAAAGTAGGAGAATTTTAGTCTTTAGGTACTATATTTTACTTACTTACACTCTTATTTTTTGAAGTGACTTATTGTAGATTTGCCGCATATGGCATTCACTACTTGGCCGGACAAATGGGGAGCGCTGAGGGCTCTCACCGGATAAAAAACTTAAGACAACAAGCCCAGTGCCCAGTTGGAGGCGACTCTCGGCTCAGGGCGACGTCTGAGGTGTTTATATTTGACAGAATTAATCGACCCTGGTAGCACACCCCGGACACTTCATAAAAACAACCTCGTTTTACACAGACACCACACATTGACGTTACAGTGACGTCTGACGCCAGACGATACAAGACTAAATAATGTTCGAGGGGAGGGGTGGGGGGGGGGGGGGTGAGGTAAACCTAGCTCAGCCGCTGGTGGGGAGCGGAGAGTTGCCGTTCTATACGTAGTGTTATTCCTTATTCTGTGCATAGAAGCGGCTGCGTTGGTATGGGCATGTTACAATACAATACAATACAATACAAATACACTTTATTGCACCAAAATAAAAAGAAATAATTACAAAAAGTCTCTTAACTAAGTACATGGCAAATGGCGGCCTTATCGCTTAAAGCGATGCATGTTAAAAGAAGACCGCCTGAGTACATTGGCAACGTGGCACTCGACTTCAATATTACTGGTCAGCGACGTAGAGGAAGACCTAAGCTGAGACCTAAGCAAAGTGGAGGAAGAACAGTAGGAAAGCGGACCCCGGCGCAAGACGGCGGGATTCACGCTAGGAAGAAGAAGAAGAAGATTCTGTGCATAGAAGGTGCGTTCGGCGCCCGATACGAATTGGTGCGGGGCGAAGAATTACCGTTCTATACTGTTAGGCTGAATTGTTCGTCGACAGTTATAAGACATTTTTCTATAAATGGCAACACAAGAATGGGGTTGTCAAATCGGACGGATTGATACACGCTCTCTTGCGTTGGGGACCTTGACGACATCGGATGTGTTTACCAAGTTAAGTGTTATTTTCTTGATACCAGAATAAATAAGTGTGATTACTGTTCTTCCGTATTTTTACTACAATACGTAGTTATTATTACTGAGTATCCCTCCAACCAATACATTCGCCATGTACCGGTACTGAGGTCCTTTCACGCTAGTCTTCTTGTTAGACAGTAGAATCTAAAAAAATGGAAGTTATCAACTCAATACCTACAATTAGGTAAACCTAGCTCAGCCCCTAGTGGGGAACGGAGAGTTGCCGTTCTATTCGTAGTATTATTCCTTATTCTATGCTAGTGGGTCGATAGCGAATTAGCGATAAGCGCTGAACGAGGGAAATCGAGCCAACTGTGTTAGCGAATGCACTAAGATAAACTTATAAATCTTATAGGTAGCTCAGGATAGGGTAAATATAGAGAACACAGGCATAACCACAGTTGATTTCATTTCTAATAGAATGCCTGCTCTGATAAAATTGCGAGGCATGCATTAATGACGCACATTTTATGCAATTACCGATTGACTCATGAGCTGGTCTAGTCTCTTGTTGGATTTAATGGCAGAGAGTGTACGTGGTTCCTAACTTCGCGTAGAAAAACAAAGCGTATTTTCCTACTTTTTTAGGGTTCCGTAGCCAAATGGCAAAAACGGAACCCTTATGGATTTGTCATGTCTGTCTGTCCGTCCGTCCAGATGTCACAGTCACTTTTTTCCGAAAGTATAAGAGCTATACTGTTGAAACTTGGTAAGTAGATGTATTCTGTGAAAGGCATTAATATTTTCACACAAAAATAGAAAAACAAACAATAAAGTTTGGGGGTTGTCCATACTAAGAACTGAAACACATTTTTTTTTCATATTGTATTGTTACAACTGTCAAGTAACCGGTTGTCGCTGTATGTGTGCTGTTCGTGTGTGAGGGCTAAAAAGCAGCATTATTTATCAATACAACTGTACATAAACTGACTTTAAACCTGTCCAACAACTATAAACAAAATACAGGGTGTAAGTGACATCGTAACGAATACTGAGGGGGATGATTCAGATCATGATTCTGAGTATATCAACTGGAATTTTCCGTCGCAAACTGCATGATTTTTTAAATGTTAATGTGGGGAAGACCGGCATACTGTTCTAAAATTTAAGTTTGACTAAGTTTATTGAAGAAGATATCATTTGTAGATCAAGTTATATGATCGGGTATGATAGATAATTTACTTGGCTATGTTTATAAGTCTAAATATAAGAGAAAGCGCCGTAATCTTTTGATATACAATCGTTTTTTTAAAACATGCCAAGTAGACGGTCTTCCAATGCAGTGTGAGGCAAGTCCGTCCACAAAAGAAAAAACGCATTATTAGTAAGAAATCGTAGGCCTAGACGTATGAAAATACTTTTAGGCGGTGAACCAGCAATGCCATTCTGATACGTACATTACCGATTTATGAATAAGGCTTTCATTACACAGATAAATGATTATTTTGTAAAACAAGGCAAGACCGGCATATCTTTGGTGACAGTGGTTGTAAACATTTCGTCATATTGTTTACCCGACTGCGGTGAAGCAAAGAGAGGGTTATGCGCTATGTATGTATGTATAGGTGTATACACGTTTGTTCCCTCCCAACCCCTAAAGCACTTATCAGAGTTAAACAAATGAGGTGTCACTAAAAAGCGTCTTGATTGTCTGGTGGTAGACTATGTGACGTACACATATTACTTAATACACACACAAATACAAAATATTAACAGAATGGGACACAAAATGCTATCTCACTAGTCTTGCATAAAATACGCTCTGCTGTAATAGTTGACAATGTCTGGATTGAGGCAAGATCGGCATATGACGGACTTCCCTCTCTTAATGTAGGCGGTCTTCCCAACTATTATATTTTCTAATTTAAAATTTCACATGGGTATAAATTCTAAATAAAAGCTATATTCCTGCATTCTGTTTAACGAATATATTAATGGATCAATAAATAACCTAAGTGATCAGAAAAACTTCTGAAAATCCTCCGATTTGCCACTTTTTTTGATCAAAAATCCGCCACTGGCTACTGCATTCTGAAGCGCGAAATGGTAAAAAAAATTGCAGGACCGATATTGTCCATACTAATCATACTAGCGCCGTCTACGGTTTTTAGTTCGGACTGGCTCTTTAGGGACTGTTTTATAGACAGAGACGTAAGGCGCTAGTTATTCAAATTTAGAAGTTATTTGCAATATACGGTCTTTTAGCCCAGACGGTCTTCCCCACATTGACTTATTTTCAATTCTATACTTTTGCGATGGAAAATTCCACTTACTTATACATTGTTTTAAGTTTACGCGGTTATTATCATAATTAAAGTACATAATAACGGGTTCTTACCGCGTTTAAATGGTGATATGAGACTCCCGATATTTCGACACATATCCCCATTTAAACGCGGTAAGAACCCGTTATTATGTGCTTTAATTAAAATTCCACTTCTTATTAACTCAGAATAATAATGCGTTCAGGTAGTCATACAATTGCGTATGGGTGTTAGGGACACAGTAACGAATACTGAGGGGAATGATTCAGACCATGATTCTGAATTGATATCAAGCGGAATTTCCTGTCAGAAAATTCATGACTTTTTTGTGTTTTTTAATGATTTTCAGTTTCATACTTACGCGACGGAAAAATTCCACTTCAACTCAGAATCATGGTCTGAATCATCCCTCAAAGTTTTCGTTCTTCTTCTTCTTCTATCGTGTGGATTGTGAGGTGAATTACCAACCCCATCAACCCTGGTATCAGGGTTATTACTGAGCCGCCAAAGGCCCCTGACATGACTTGTGTAACGACTACGTACTTACATCAGTAAGTAATAACCGGGACCAACGGCTTAACGTGCCTTCCGAAACACGGATCTTTTAACTTTTTGGACAATCAGGTGACCAGCCTGTAATGCAGCTAAACAGTTTTTACCATAACTGTACAATAACATCAAAACTCGCTCGACGTAGAGGGAAAATAAGGCCACTCGCCGTAAAAAGACTCGCCGTAGCGCGGGTCGTCGTTCGGAAAGTCGCTGTCAACGCTACAATTCGTCCTAACCAAATTAGGGATCACAAAGTGATTTTTGTGATTTGTCCCCACCGGGATTCGAACCCGGGACCTCCGGATCGTGAGCACAACGCTTAACCACTGGACCACGGAGGCCGTTTTCGTTACGATGTCACTAACACCCTGTATAATTGTACAGGTACTGCCTTACTGGCTTGTCTTCTCGGCTATTATCGATTATTAAACTAAGCATGACTATAATGTTATGTTATTTATTTAATAATATAGCGCGTTAGTAACAAGATGTACCTAACGGCTGGTGTAGTGGTTAAGAGTTGAGCTTACAATCCGGAGGTCCCTGGTTCGAATCCTCGTGGATACATTTCACAAAAAGCATTTTGTGATCTTTAGTTTGTTTAGGAAATTATAGAATATGATGATTGTCCGAAAGTAAGATGATCCGTGCTTTGGAAGGCATGTTAAGCAGTAGGCCCCGGTTACTACTTACTGATGTACTTAGTTTAACTACGTAGTCGTTATACGAGCCATGTCATGTGTGTCCTTGGCGGTTTAAAAATAACCATCATACCAGAGTTGATAAAACAGCGTTGAAGGAAAACATCGTGAGGAAACCCACAGAGAAATACATATGATGTTTATGTTACATTTGCTGTTACGTGACCGCGTGAGAGGCCTCAGACCGGGTAAGAACCCTTAGCGCTCCCCATTTGTCCGGTCAAGTAGTTAATACCTGCGGCAAATGTGCGTCACTTTAAAAAAAGCTGTTATATACAGGTCAAATCGAATGTAAAAATATTTTCGTACAAAAGAGTTCAACGCGTGCTGTATTATAATGTTGGTTAATTTATTTCTATAACATAACCTTGAATTGTAGCGTGGACAGCGATTCCCGGAACGGCGACTGCTTGACATCACATCTGTCATTTACATGTACAGTTCAAAACACAATTTGCGTAACAATTTTTTCGAAAAAGGAGGTTCTTCATTCAACGCGTATTTTTTTGAAGTCTTCTCTTTTTCTATCGTGGGGGTTGTGAGGTGGATTACCAACCCCATCAATCCTGATGTCAAGGTACTATTGAGCCGCCAAAGGCCCCTACATGGCTCATGTAACGACTACTACTTACTGATGTATCAGTAACTAGTAACCGGGACCAACGACTTGGCGTGCCTTCCGCAGCACGGATCATCTTACTTTTTTGGACAATCAGGTGATCAGCCTGTAATGTTCTTACCAATTTAATTCAGGGCTTACAAAGGGATTTTTGTGATGTGTCCCCTCCGGGATTCGAACCCGGGACCAGCAGATCGTGCGTAAGCCCAACGCTCAACCACTGGACCATGGAGGCCGTAATATTATAATAGTTTGACACAGAATACAAGAACATCAAAAAAACTTACACAAAATTATACCTATTAAAAAAAAACACTTGTATATCTATATCTTTCTTCCAGCACAATGTCTTGGCTGCTCATAGTCTTCCTGATCCTTCTAACCTGCTGGCTGCGCTGGCGCCGCAACAACAGCAGACTGTTGAAGATGGCGCGGGAGATCCCCGGTCCCCCCCCTCTGCCGGGGGTGGGCAACGCTCTGCGGTTCATGTGCCGACCAGAGGGTGAGTCAGTGTTCCTCTTTTGTACCGAAATAAATAAAAATAATCATGAATTTTGCGACGAAAAATTCCACTTGAATCTGTCAGAAGAATCTCAGAATCTGTCAGAAGATGGTCTGAATCATCCCCCTTAGTATTTGTTTCAATGTCACTAACGTATACTACCTAACCTAACCTCTACCTACACCTCGGGGGCGTGATGCTATATAAATGCTATCCATACTAGTTAATCAGCAAACAGATAAATAAGCGCTAGAAAAATCCAGTAAGTAATTAGGTAGGTACCATAATGCCTAGTTCAATTGCAATCCGAACATGAACCTATTGGTTAGACATGTTTAAACAAGTGTAATCATGTTCGAACCGGTCCAGCTGTGCTGATCTGACCGCGTGACTTGGTGTCAGTTCTCACAGCTTAATATCTCAATATTCGTAATTCCATTTTCTTCCAGTTTCGCACGGTTCATGGGAAATCATTACAAACTGTGAGATGAAATTAATGTATTCAATGAGGGAATTTCCAAGCTACGTTTTTCAAAGACAATATAGATGGCACTGTTCAGATTTAACGGGTGGTAATTACCTATTCTCAACGAGCAGTTGTAGGTTGGTGGAGTAAAATTGAAATAACTGTGTAATACTTAAAGTTTTCTTATATTTTCTCTTATTTTTTTCGATATTATACAGAGCACAACCTCGCTTTCAAAAGCTTTTCGACGGGTACACCGTCGCCATCTTCCTTTCCCTTCCTCTCTCCCCTTTCACTCCCCCTCAGAACACGTTCATAAAATTCACCTCATACACATCACGTTCATAATAAGCTTTGATTCCCACAATACTCGAGATTAGTCGAGATACATAATTATACAAAAATATAATGTAATAGCAGAGGCATACATGAAAATAATTGTTTCTTGATATTTAGATCAGATACGTATATAAATTTGTTTCTACCTATATTTCTTCTCTTTATTTCTTCTAAGTGTAATAATAAAATTACAGGTATAACTTAAAATAAACTTAGATGGTGTATCGTGTACTGGGGTTAGCTCCATTGCGTTCCATGGTCTAATTCCATGTCCATTATGGGATCAAGAGGTGCAGATCACCGTGTCGAGGTTTATTATGTAGAGTTACTTACTTAAACACTGTAATTAGGAAATAATAAACCGTAAGATTGACAACAGATAGGCTGACTAAGTGAGGCCAATGTTATGATTCTGTTCAGTGTCAGACGAGCCGTAATGGGGTGGGCAGAGGAACAAGTAAAAAAAAATAAATTATTATTTTAGAGGAACAAGTAAGACGGTAAACACAGATACTTTAGAGACGGTCATCTCCCTAGCATTATCCCGTTTTTCACAGGGTCCGCTTACCTAACCTCAAGATTTGACAGGTCCGGTTTTTTACAGAAGCTTCTGTTTTTTTTTTGACGTGACTTATTGTAGATTTGCCGCAGATGGCATTAACTACTTGACCGAACAAATGGGGAGCGCTGAAGGCTCTCACCCGGTACAACGATAAGACAACAGGTCTGAGGGTGCCCAGTTGGGCGCGAACCTCGGCTCAGGGCGTCGTCTGAGAGGAAGAATATTTGAAATAAATATAATGATTAATCGACCCTAGTGGGTCGATAGCGATAAGCGCTGAATGAGGAAAATCGTCGACCACGCCGGCGGGGTCGGTATCGGGGTTCTGAAGTGTTTATGGTGTCGCGAGCCGATTGGCCGTTTACAGGAGCGACTGCCTGTCTGCCTGAATATAACGATTTGAAATCCTTGATAGCTCTGTTCTGACGTTTTGTCTCGTCACATCCTGGCTCATACTGTAAACCACTGAATTCGACTTTATGAGTTTGCATTCAAGATTGGACCATAGATAATAGATATCACGTGGTTTCCAGTATTCGTGCTTAGTTAATGGTAATAGGCTCGCTCTCTATGGGACGGGCTTTTTGGCGGGAACGGGAACGGGACAGTTGCTTTCTTCGTTGAATAATCTAAATAATTAATACGAAGTGGTGTTTTGTGGTTAATGATCGCATTAAGTTAGTCGGAAGTTACCTGAAGGTAACGGCAACTGAAAAACGGCATAACACTAGGGAGATGATGACGAATAGAATGGTCATAATTTTCTTTGCTTTTACATCACTTTGTGATCCCTAGGACATTACAGGCTTATCACCTGATTGTCCGAAAGTAAGACGATCTGTGCTTCGGAAGGCGCGTTAAGCCGTTGGTCCCGGTTACTACGCGTAGTCGTTACATGAAGTCGTTACAGGGGCCTTTGGCGGCTCAATAGTAGCCCTGACACCAGGGTTGATGAGGTTGGTAATTCACCTCCCAATCCACATGATAGAAGAAGAAGACTTTTATTACACTAATTCAATAACTCAAACCCGAATACACACACACACACACACTGGCACATCCCTCCTTTGCATGTAAGTATGTAAATTATAATTTAAGTAATAATGTGTAAGCACGGTAGAAGTATAAAAATAAAAAAAGCATAAAATGTTATTGTTACCTACTTTCGAAGAGCGGTGCCTTCCAACAGGCCCAATAAGCTGAAAAGAACGCTTCAGCCTCTAGCTGATTGTATTTTGTTTGTTGCCAATAAAAGATTTTTTTTATTACACAATAAGTAAGTAAGTACATAATTATTTTAAAGAAAAGCTTTACTCACCAAAAATTCACTCCACTTGCAAAGTTGTAGCACAAACCAACTCCGGGGAACGTTGAGCAGAACAAGACAAAATAACTCAGAACCTTCGGCAAAAGAAACCACGTCATCTTTTGTCGAAAGTTCCAAGGCACTTCGTTGTTTAATATCATGGGACAGCTGTATTATGTTTTCAATAAATAAAAACTTGTGATAACTAACTAACTTTCGAATACTGACCGCGCCTGACTTCGACATTTGTCTTTCAGCGCTTTTTATTTAGAATCGGTCTAATAAAGGTCGCTTTTCTCGGATAAAATCATCTTATTTTTAACGTGACTTATTTTAGACTTGCCTCAAATGTCATTAACTACTTGGCCGGACAAATGGGCAGCGCTGAAGGCACTCCGGAGAAAATCCCGTCAGACAACGCCCTGAGCCAAGGTTTGTGCTCACCTTAGCACCTTTTTTGTCGTCTTTTTTTGCGTTCCGTCAAGTAATGAATGCCATTTTACAAGTTACTGAGTCCACAACAAACTAATAAAAAAAGAAAAGCTCCTAGTAGCGAACCAAACGGTTCAAGAGTATAAACATAACTGCGAGCTTCAATAAGCAAATGCTTGCGATCAATTTGAACCGAGGCGAAAGCAAAAAGGGGTTATGATATGATCTTGCTTGAACATCACGTAGGGCAATTTCGATACAATGTTGCATTAATGTACTTATAAATGTTACTATGGTTACAATGTTGCCGATGTCTAGACGCAGTCTGGAGGTATAATTGCAGGTTAAAGCTTTTGTGATGTTTGTGATTATAGAGGTAGTTCCCTCAGACGACGCCCTGAGCCGAGGTTCTCGCCCAAGTTGACACCCTCAGGCTTGCTGTCTTAATTTTTTTACAGCCCACAGCGCTGTCAAATTTTCCGGCTTCCATTTATATATAATACAGCGTGTTAGTGACATCGCAACGAAAACTTTGAAGGATGATTCAGACCACGATTCTAAGTTGATATCAAGTGGAATTTTTGGTGGTAAAAGTATGGAACTTAAAATAAATAAAGAAAACACAAAGAAAATATGAATTTTCCGTCTGAAAATTCCATTTACCAATAATCCAATTTCCAGTATGTTATGGTAATAAATGTTAAGTACTTACTTATGCAAAAGGTACAAATAAATAAGACTGACCCAGACCGAAGAGAACGGCTTTTTTTAAGGCTCTCTGCCATTAAAGCTGCAAAAATGTTTAATGTTTAGGTACTTAATAAATAATTGATATCACATGGTTTCTAGAATAATCCGTGCGTCGGTAGGCACGTTAAGAAGTTGGTCCTGATTACTACTTACTGATTTGCATCAGTAAATACGTACGTACTTGCGTACGTAGTCCTACAAGAGTCATGTCAGGGGCCTTTGGCGGCTCAATAATATCCTTGATCAGGGTTGATAGGTTGGTTATCCACCTCACAACCATGTATCACAATCAATAGTGCTTATGGTTGCATTCCAGAATTCATCCAGGTTATCAGGGACCTAATGCGCGACTATGGTGACGTGCTGCGGTTCTGGCTCGGACCTGACCTCAATGTCGTCGTCAGCAACCCTGATGACCTGAAGGTACATAACTTTATAACATTATTTTAGTTTTGGCTACCTGCCGGGTCTGCATGACAACCTTGCCGCGCGCGGCGCGTATTATATTGAACGCTTCGACCATTAAACGATACGAATGCTATTGACGTGGATAGACGTCAAACGGCTATTGGTCGAAGGCCTCGATATAATCGGCACCGCAAGCGGCGCGGTTACCGTGCAGAACCTACTGTAGTATTAGCCATTTTGGGTAAAAATCCAGTAAGTTAATAGCCTGGAATAAATTATATTGAGTGATAAACTCGGAAAATTGTGCTTCTTTTATCCATTTATAATATTATAATTTGTTATATTTATTTTCTAAAAGGGATAAAGGGATTAAAGATTTTATTATGTTTTACGAACAATACAATACAAATATACTTTATTGCACCGAAGTAAAAGGAAATATCTAGAAGACTCTTAACTAGGTACATGACATTTTTTTTTGTCGGAATTATTCCTTAAAGCAATTTCTTCCAGACAACCATAAGGCAAGGAAATAGTTTTGTACAATCTTTAATGAGAATATAACAAATAACAATGATGAGAATTGGCATTGTATTGAGTTGATAACTTCCATTTTTTTAGATTCTACTGTCTAACAAGAAGACTAGCGTGAAAGGACCTCAGTACCGGTACATGGCGAATGTATTGGGTGGAGGGATACTCAGTGGATCAGGTCAGTTTTTAATTATTTTTGGCATTAACTACTTGGCCGGACAAATGGGGAGCGCTGAAGGCTCTCACCCGGTACAACGTTTAAGAGAACAACAGGGCGTCGTCTGAGAGGAAAAATATTTGAAAGAATTAATCGACCCTAGTGGTCCATAGCGATAAGCACTGATTGAGGGAAATCGTTGACCACGCCGGCGGGGTCCTGAAGTGTTTGGTGTCGCGAGCTGATTGTCCGCCGCTACGGCTAGAGTAATCGGGTCGTCGGGAGATCAGGTCAGTAAGTACATATAAAGAATACTACTACGTATAGTTTGGTAACTCTTAGCCCCGCACCAATTCGTATCGGGCGTCGAACGCACCCTCTATGCTTCATACCCATTATTGTGCCCAGCACTGAGATAGTATGCAGGATGTTAGTGACATCGTAACAAAAACTTTGAGGGATGATTCTTAAAATAAAGTATGGAACGGAAAATAATTTAAAAAAATACTTTTCACTTTTACGACGGAAAATTCCACTTGATATCAACTCAGAATCATGGTCTGAATCATCCCCCTGAATATTCGTTACGACGTCACTATCACCCTGCATAATCTATAATCATCATCACTAATTAAGAACCACGCTCTTTTCGGTGTAGCATTTCCATGCTACTTTTTAGGGAAAAATAAGGCAGTGGTTTCCCTCTTGCCTTCCGTCCCGCAGTACTCTGACGCAAGTGGGATGGCGCCCAGAGCAGTCTATTTTAAAGCCGTACTAGGACTCCTGTCCTCCGCCTCTGAATAGTACTGACAGTTACTGCTGCACTCTGTCAGGTTCCAGGTTACAGTCCCTGTGACTCGCCCCTTCCGTCCTGCATTGCCATACTGATAACTCCCATCTTCGCCTCTGCAACCGTTAACGTCGTCTCCCTGAGCTGAGGGTTCTACGTTGTACCCTGTAGGTCTGGGTACCTATCTGAAATCATCCACCATCTCACTCCGGCCTATTGAAGTAAGAGGCGCCCACCCCCGCGGCAAGGACGCGCCGAACAAGGAAGTCTATAATATGTTATGTAGGTTCGAGGGGGGGCAACTAGGAGCGACAGAGTCGACTAACAAACACGGCGGTGCGTTAACAACTGCTTTATTTATTAAACATGATAGGTATGTGGACGCAGCCACTGACATATATATATATATGGATAAAAAACTACCCACATACGTAACAATAATAAAAGCTGCAATTATTACAAAATGCAAATAAATTCTGGTATTTTTTGTCACAGGTCCATCATGGCGTAAGCACCGTAAGATAGCGACCCCAAACTACGGTAAGCGTGCCATAGAGAGTTACAGTGACGTGTTCAACCACGAGGCTGAACTGCTGCTGCAGCACTACAGGCCTGCAGCCCTGTCCATCGGAATGAAAAAGGAAGTCGACTTGTACCGGTACATCGTGCAGACCACCAGCTATTCCGTCTGCCGTGAGTCACTCCTTTCGTGTACCTAAATTCTGAGTAGGTAGTCACTAGCCTCGATCCTTGCGCGGACACATCCTAATAATACTTTATTGCATAACGACATATACAAAGGACATAAACATACTTACGGATAAAAATAAGCACTGTATGCGGCCTTATTGCTAAACAGTAATTTCTGCCAGGCAACCTTAGGATGAAAGAAGTGAATTTAAACTTAAGATATGACGGGTAAGTATAAACTTACCCATCATTTTCTTATCCGCCAAAAAGAGACGGATTTTTTTTTTATGTCTGATTTATTTTTATTTTATCTTTACGGATGATTGACAACTGTTTTTTTTTTTAAATGAACGTGTGAATCTATTAGTAACCTGGGCGAATCAAATAGGTATCTCGTTGGTGTGCAAACCGTTTAAAGTGAACTGTCAACTTAATTAGGTCAGGTTATTGGGCAATGTAAAATGTTTAGAAGGTTGGTTTAGATTTGTGCCTAATATTCCCTTTTCTTTTCGGCGGATAAGAAAATGTCAGGTAAATATTAACTTAAAAAATAAAATTAGATAGTGTGTACAGGAGCCTGTTTAATAAAACTTACAATTGTAAATTACAACGACAATTTGATGTTCATTACGTAGCTAATATGAAACTACAAAATATTCGTGATCATACACTCCGCAATGTACATCAAATTGTCATTGTAATTTACAATTGTAAGTTTTATTAAACAGGCCCCTGGAGTCAGCACCTTTGTGGTCCTGTGGTACACCGGCTTGCTTCTCAATCGGGGAGCGTCGGTTCGATGTAAATTCTAAGACCGACCGACTTCAACCCTGGTGTCAGGGTTGCTATTGAACAATAAAGTAATAACTCTTGCAATTGCAAGCCCGAACCAGCGTTCCCCCTTTGATAAGCAAGGCAGTGAAACACTGGATCACCATGACTTATTTTTTAAAATTAAGTTTAATATTTCAGGTACTCTAATGGGCTTGAGTAAGGAGCAAACTATGAGTCTACCGTACATACAGGATATCATTGATGAAACTCCAATGTAAGTGTGAACGCCTGGCTAGGTTGATTAGTTGTACTTACTTTAAAACTTGTAATTACTATTGATGAATTAAAAAAAATGTAATAAGTGTGACATTTTGGCACGTTTGTATATACTGGGTGTTAGTGACATCGTAACGAATACTGAGGGGGTTGATTCAGACCATGATTCTGAGTTAAAATCAAGTGGAATTTTCCGTCGCAAAATTCATGATTTTTTTTTAGTTTTTTTAAATTAAGTACTTATTTTCAATTCTATACTTTTGCGATGGAAATTCCACTTGATATTAACTCAGAATAATCAGATGAATCATCCCTCTCAGTATTCGTTACGATGACACTTACACCCCGTACAAGTACATCATACGGTAGCCATATAAGTAGGTATGGGTGTTAGTGTCACCGTAACGAATACTGAGGGGGATGGTTCAGACCATGATTCTGAGTTGATATCAAGTGGAATTTCGTGTCAAAAAATTCATGAAAATTTTTCTTTTCTTTTTAATTAAGTATTTTCCAATCTATACTTTTGCGACGGAAATTTCTACTTGATATCAACTCAGAATCATGGCCTGAACCACCCCTCAAAGTTTTCGTTACGATGTCACTAACACCCTGTATAACGTCACAGATTGCTTTTTCATACAATTTTCATTGTATAATATTTTCGTGTTTTACGTTTAGTAAAAAGTAACTGATTTGACTAGTTGGAAACTGCCTTATTGTAGATTACCGTTTGTCGTTCTTGTGTTAAATCTTTATACTTATGCTCTGGGGCCTTCGAGCCAAGTTGCAAACGATTTCGAAAAGCGACAGTGCCAATAATAAAAATATAAGTAAGTAGCTAAGATATAAATTCCAAACATTTTTATCACTGTCACCTTATGTCAATCCCACACATTTTGTTATCACTGTCACCTTATCTTAATCTCACGCATTATTAACATTGTCATCTTATGTCAATCTCACACATTTAATCACTGTCACCTTATGTCAATCCCACACATTTTATTACTGTCACCTTATGTCAATCCCACACATTTTATCACTATCACCTTATATCAATCCCACACATTTTATCACTGTCATCTTATATCAATCCCACACATTTTATCACTGTCATCTTATGTCAATCCCACACATTTTTATCACTGTCACTGTCGTTTTTCATAATTTAATGTGTTCATAAACCTGTTAAACATATTTGTAACATTCCTTACAGACTTTACGACATAGTTTTCGACAGGATGACAAAGTGGTACCTCCAAATAGACCCAGTCTTCTGGATGACCAACTTCTACAAACAGCAGAAGAGCTTCGTATCAAAGATAACTGCTTTCAGCTCGGCCATCTTACAGCACAGAGTAGAACATCTGAATACTTTGGAAGAGACGAGGAAGGTAGACCTGATGAACTCTGAAGAAGACTCATTGAAGAATACCCAGCTCAGTGTAATAGACCGGTTTATTCTCTCACAAGAACTAAACAGTGAGGAATTGTTGAAAGAGACCTTCACGATTTTTACTTCGGTAAGTTTTTTAACAGCCTCCGTGGTCTAGTGGTTAGAGCGTTAGGCTCACGATCTGGAGGTCCGGGTTCGATTCCCGATGGGGACATTGTCGAAATCACTTTGTGAGACTGTCCTTTGTTTGGTAAGGACTTTTCAGGCTTGAATCACCTGATTGTTCGAAAAAGTAAGATGATTCCGTGCTTCGGAGGGCACGTTAAGTCGTTGGTCCCGGCTATTAGCCGTAAAAAACACCTCCACCAACCCGCAGTGGAGCAGCGTGGTGGACTATGCTCCATACCCCCTCCAGTTGATTGAGGGGAGGCCGGTGCCCAGCAGTGGGACGTATATAGGCAGTTTATGTAAGTTTTTTAAATAGTAACCTTTACTAGGTATCCCTATTGGGATGATCAGACCATCAGAGGACAATATAATGGACCATACAGGGTACTGGAGTGGATTATTTTATGTTAGATATATTTTGAAAGAAATAAATATATTTATTTCAGTTATCAATGTTTTCTATATTTATTTATATATTTCTGTTGTATTGTTATAGAGTCAGGAGGCATCGGCGAAGATTACCTCGTTCATACTGTTGATGATGGCATATCATCCTGATTGTCAGGTAGGTAACTGATGACATGAGGTCCACAGTTTAGAACCTTGTCGCATTAATAACATACTTACTAATTTAATATTTATTGATACTAAGTTTCAATGTACTTAGGCGTTAAGTAAGTTAATGTGATATGGTCACACCCCGGACACTTTATACAAATCACCTCGTTTTACACAGACAATACACATTGATATTATCGTACACGCGCATCTGTATGTGTGATGTCTGACGCCCATACGATTGAAGACTAAACTATGTTCGAGGGGGTGAGGTAAACCTTGTACAGCCGCTGGAGGAGAGCGGAGAGTTGCCGTTCTATACGTACTTAATAATATTCTTTAATCTATGACATGGTTCTTATCTGTTGGTATAAGTAGGTAAGTAATGGATGGATTTCCTTATCGTTTTCAGGAAAAGTTATACGCTGAAATAAAGAGCGTCATGGGAGAGGATGGCCGAGCCGTGACGGACGAGGACTTGAAGCGGATGCCTTACCTGGAGATGGTGTTCAAGGAAGTACTGCGCCTGTATCCCATCGGAGCGTTGCTACAGAGAACAATCTCCGAAGATATAGCGATTAGTACGTCTGAATGATTCATTTTTTTTAATGAAGTCCGTACAGCTGAGAGATTCCGGTGGGACTGAAGTATGCCCAAAATGAGCATATGTTATTATAAGAGGCCCAGAGAAAGGGAGAGGGAATGATAGATTGAGAGATAGGTTCCCTTCTTGTCTTTGAGAGTCCGAACATAACATAATTAACAGAGTACAGCTGCTCCTGTAAGGTAGTTATTAATTAATACGAAACTTGATGCCGGGACAAATACCAAAACGGCCATCACAAAATGCCGCTGCGAGCTTTTTTTTTGATCGTGACTTATTGTACATTTGCTGCAGATGGCATTAACTATTTGGCCGGTGGTCAAATGGGGAGCGCTGAAGTCTCTCACCCGGTACAACTTTTAAGACAACAGGCCTGAGGGTGCCCAGTTGAGTGTGAACCTCGGCTCAGGGCGTCGTCTGAAAAATATTTGAAAAAAATAATCGACCCTAGCTCCATACCCCCTCCGGTTGATTGAGGGGAGGCTTGTGTCCAGCAGTGGGACGTATATAGGCAGTTTATGTATGTTATGTAATCGACCCTAGTGGGTCGATAGCGATAAGCGCTGATTGAGGGAAATCGTCGACCACGGCGGCGGAGTCGGTATCGGGGTTCTGAAGTGTTTGGTGTCGCGAGCTGATTGGCCCGCTCCGAGCGCAGGCAATAAATATTTCGAATTTGGAACGTCCGTAGGAATGAAGGCCAAGCCCAATGGAATGAACGAATGATTTCTTTCATCTATTTTCAGGCTCAGCAATCCTGCCAGCAGGGTGCTCGCTAGTAGTGCCGATCTACCACCTCCATCGGGACCCTCGACACTGGGAGCGCCCGGACGCTTTCGACCCGGAGAGATTCAACCCTGAGAACACTACGAAACGACACCCCTACTGCTACATACCCTTTAGTTTGGGACCTATGGACTGTTTGGGTGGGAGTCTTTATTACTAATGCACATTATTTTACTTTTTTTTGACGTGACTTATTAACTACTTGACCGAACAAATGGGGAGCGCAGAGAGCTCTCACCAGGTATAAAATTTAAGACAACAGACTTGAATACTGAGGGAGATGATTCAGACCATGATTCTGAGTTAATATCAAGTGGATTTTTCGTAGTATTTGTTACGATGTCATTAACACCCTATCCACTTATATGGCTACTTGTATATATAATTGTATAGGGTGTATGTGACATCGTAACAAATACTGAGGGGGTGATTCAGACCATGATTCTGAGTTGATATCAAGTGGATTTTCCTACCGGCTATCGGTATTCATGAAAATTTTTGTGTCTTTTTTTTATTATTTTCAATTCCATACTTTTGCTACGGAAAATTCCACTTGATATCAACTCAGACTTATGATCTGAACTATCCCTCAAAGTTTTCGTTACCATGTCACTAACATCTTGGAACTTTTAGGTACAGTCATGAGCAATATAATGTACTTACCCACTTTAGGACTCTGTCGCACTAACATATTTGACATTTACTGAGACTTACAGTTCAATTTGTCAAAAAAGTTAATGTGACAAGTGTATACATATTAATGCTCGTGACCGTAATTACATCAGTAAGTAGTAACCAGGACCAACGGCTTAATGTGCCTACCGAACGGATCATCTTACTTTCGGACAATAAGGTGATCAGCCTGAAATGTCGTAACCAAACTAGGGACAAAGTCACAAAGTGATTTATCCCCACCGGGATTCGAACCCGGGACCTCCGGATCAAGTGCCTTCTTCAACAAAACTTCTTTTTTTCAGGGCGATATTTCGGCACGAAGCTTATAAAAACCATCTGTGTAAGAATACTGCAGGAGTTCAGAGTGGCCTCTGAGAAGACTTACGATGAGTTGAAGCTCGCCATCGCTATATCCGTGGTGTCTGTCGATGGCTTCCACGCGTCGCTGATACCTAGGACATCTAAAACTAACAGTCATTAGGTCTATTACCGAAGTCATAAAGATCTGGGGGTTAAAAAGGACACATCGAAGCAGTTCATCTAAAAAAGTAATATTGCTATTTGACATTTGTTTGCATTGCGCACTTACTTTTATATGCGCAAATGTCAAATTGCAATAAGTACTTATTGGTTTTTTAGATGAATTACTTCGATGTCGCCTTTTTAACCCCCCTTTAGCTTATTTACTTAATATCTGTTATATTTTTACTTTTTCTGTGTGCGTTTTGTCTTCTATCAATGTAACTATAAGTGTAAGGTACCTAAGTGATACCTTAATGTTTCTGAGGAGTCCTAAAATAGTGTTTCTTTAAACACTGGCTACGAACGTTATCGACGTAGACGCGATTAAAATAATTACAATACATATAATTAGGACGAACTTCAGCCAGTAGCATATGTACTATTTTTATTTAATTTTATAGAAAGTTGTGATGGTTTAAGTAAGATTAAGCAATAATTAATTGTCGTTGTGAACGATTAAGTAACTGTCATTTAAACATCTTGAGATGGGCAAATAAATATTTCGATCAATTAAAAAATAAAAAGTGTGTTTTTATTCGAACGAAACATGGATATAAAGTACTTCTCTGGTTCTCTTAAGAGACGGCTTTCGATTAGAACCCCAAAACAGTTCTTGCGTCTGTCTGTTTATCTGTCAGAGGGTCTCAAAGTTCAACCAAGGCATAGTTGAGCCAACATACTTGGCCAATATAAAAAAGAACCTATAAAAGGCTGCAACGTTTGATCCATATTTGATACCTAGTTGAAACTTGCACAGAATATGCATTATTATAGTGTAAGTACGCAGTATTACATCAAGTAATAAGAAATCTAATCTAATATAGTCTACAAGATCCCACTGCTGGGCAAAGGCCTCCCCTTCCTCTTTCCATTTTTCGCGGTCCTGTGCGTACTCCGACCAATCCCTCCGGCAAGCATCCAAGTCGTCACGCCATCTCTTTCGAGGTCTACCACGACTCTGTTTCGAATAAAAAATCAGAAAGTGAAAAAAATAAGGTACGCCCCATATGTGCTACGTTTTTTCAACGTCTTTTTGGCTTCGCTCCTTAAAAAAAAGGACAACACATACGATAATACATTATTTAGAACGAAACTAGAGTTTACTCTGGAAACAAGAAAGATAAATAATAAAATCTCGAAAAGTTTATTTAGAGGGGTCCTTATACTTGAAACGATTTTTTCATTGATTTTTTCTTACTTTGTAGAAAAACGATAATAGGTACCTATTAACGGCAAACTTAGTGCCATAGTAGTGTATATTCTAAAGTATAAAATAAAATAATAAAAAATTAAAAGAATATAAAATTGAGAGTGGTGTCCATATTTACATAAAACCAAAAAAAAATACCGACATCTTTTAGCTCTATAATATTCTTCCTCTTCTTCAGTCTTCTGAGACTCACATAACACTTAGTTTGTGGCTCTCTCCACTCCATTATGGATTATAAGTGCAAATTTATTATGTTTGCATAAAAGGAAGTTTGAATAAAATGTTTAATAATAAATAAATGCATAAGGGAAGCCGTCTGGATTTTACAGAAAAATTGACGTGAAGCGTTTTTAGCGAGGAATAGCCATCAAAATATGTCCAAAAACAAGATTTTAGTAAAAGTTTCAACATTAAATTACTTAGTGCGAATTTATTTATAACTTTTGAATATGGTGAAGCTTACGAAACGGACGCAAGCGCTTTTAGGGCTGGGAGCGTTTGGTGGCGGGCTGGCATATTACTATTGCTATTTGAATAATCAATGTCCGAGGAACTCTAAGTCGTACCGGCTGAAGAATGATGTTTCAGTAACGCCAACAAATAAGAGTTGCAGGTAAGCACACCCCGGACACTTCATACAAAAAAATAAAAGTTTTAAAACTAAAACCTGACGACGGAAAAATCAAGATCGAAAAAGTATGAAACAAGAAACTAGGTTTATATTTTCTGAAATTTTGCCGAATATTTAGTTTAGGAGAAAACCGTGGTATTCCAGTTGGTAGAACGCTTGCCTCTCATTTTGAGATCGCAGGTTCGAAACCAATGTTCAATATTTGCATACTATGATGGTGTAGTTTATAAGTTATTACATGTATATGAGTTACACATCATAGACCCCTTCGGGCACAACAAAATAGAAGTCTAGCACAGAACCAGCACAAGCCTAACCCAAATACCTATTGCCGAATTTGTTTTCGAATTCATGTTTGGATCATAAATCATCATCACGTGCTCAGCGGTGGAGGAAAACACTGTGAGGAAACCCACATTCCTGAGAAATGCATTTTTGGTGGTATGTGACCTAACCTGTATTGGGCTGGTTTTCACTTCGCGGGTTGGAAGTACAGACAGGCAGTCGCTTCTGTAAATAACCGGACCTGTCAAATCTTCAGGTTAGGTAAGCGGACCCTGTGAAAAACGGAATAATGCTAGGGAGATGATGAGTGATGTTTAGGAGATAGCCATTATCGTTTGCCGTGGTAAGCAAACTCTTAGGACAGAGGCATACGCTATACGCCAAAAGTTGTTTTAACTACGGCAGCGTTGTACATAAACGATTCTGCAGTCCTGTACGGTCACGAGCATTCTTCTTCTTGTCGTTTCGATGGCATAAGATTTCTTCAGCCCAGTATTCCGCCACTCGAACAGCATCCTCGGTGGCACTCATCAGCCCCTCAATTCAGAGTCACGAGCATTAATATGTATGCACTTTGGTACCATGTTACATTAACTTTTTGACAAATTCAACTGTAAGTCTCGCTAAATGTCAAATATGTTAGTGCGACAGAGACCTAAAGTGGGTACGTTATATTGCTCATGACAGTTGCAGCTCTAAGCTAGTTAAAAAAGAACGATTACACCAAATCGACGAGGCAGATGAGGCTGAGTTCAGAGAATACCCGAAGCCGAGTCACAACGTGTTCCTCATAAGGCACGGGGAATACGACGAAAATGGTCAACTTACAGAGTTTGGTAAGGATTCTTCTTCTATCGTGTCGGTTGTGAGGTGGAGTACCAACCTCATCAACCCTGGTGTCAGGGTTACTATTGAGCCGCCAAGGCCCCTGACATAGCTCATGTAACGACTACTCACTTACATCAGTAAATAGTAACCGCGACCAACAGCTTAACGTGCCTTCTGAAGCACGGATTATCTTACTTTCGGACAATCAGGTGATCAGCCTGTAATGTCTTAACCAAACTAGGGATCACAAAGTGACTTTCGTGATGTGTCCCCATCGGGATTTGAACCCGGGACCTCCGGATCTTGAGCCCGACGCTTAAACCACTGGACCACGGAGGCCGTTGAGTCGATTATTTGACAACACTATTTGCAGGTCAATACCAGGCGAAACTAACAGCGGCGAGGCTGAACGCGATGCACATGCGATGGCAAGAGCTGGTCTCGTCCACGAAGCTGCGAGCCCAAGAAACAGCTTCCATCATAGCTGACGAACAAGCCCAACAACTGGCCGTCATAAGCTCCGAGCTCCTAGATGAGACTAATCTTGATAAGGTACGAAATAAGAAGAAAGGAAGACCCTGGTGTCAAGGTTATTATTCAATCGCTAAAGGCCCCTGACATTGCTCATGTAACGACTACTTACTTACATCAGTAAGTAGTAACCGGGACCAACGGCTTAGCGTGCATTCAGAAGCATGTCCGGTGATCAGCCTGTAATGTCCTAACCAAACTAGGGTTCATAAAGTGATTTTTGTGATATGTCCTCACCGGGATTTGAACCTGGGACCTCTGGATCGTGAGCCCAGTACTCGACCGCTAGACCACGTATTTCGTACTTCGTTTGTTAAAGAGAATGAAGAATACTTTGGTTCTTTCAGTCTGCCAACAAAGAAAAAGTTGAGGAAGCGTATAAACTTTACTTCCACCCACCCATGGCTGACCAGAAGGACAATACGTACACCATACTTGTGGGACACGGAAACGTATTTCGATACTTTATTTGCAGGTGAGTACTTTTTTTTCTTTTTTTTTAAACGTGACTTATTGTAGATTTGCCGCAGATGGCATTAACTACTTAGCCGGATAAATGGGGAACGCTGAAGGCTCTCACCCGGTACAACGTTTAAGACAACAGGCTTGAGGGTGCCCAGTTGGGCGCGAACCTCGGCTCCGGGCGTCGTCTGAGAGGAAAAATATTTGAAAGAATTAATCGACTCTAGCGGGTCGATAGAGATAGGCGCAGTTTGAGGGAAATCGTCGAACACGCCGGCGGGGCGGTGTCGGGGTCCTGAAGTGTTTGGTGTCGCGAGCTGAATGGCCGCCTCTATGGCTAGAGTAATCGGGTCGTCGGGAGTGGGCAACACCACTGGTTGTGATATACCTTTATATTTATCTATATAGAGTTTAGTGCTCTGTGCCCGGTCCGTACCGGGTGAGAGCCTTCAGCGCTCCCCATTTGTCCGGCCAAGTAGTTAATGCCATCTGCGGCAAATCTACAAGCCGGCGTGGTCGACGATTTCCTTCAATCAGCGCTTATCGCTGTCGACCCACTAGGGTCGATTAATTCTTTCAAATATTTTTCAGACGACGCCCCGAGCCGAGGTTCGCGCCCAACTGGGCACCCTCAGGCCTGTTGTCTTAAACGTTGTACCGGGTGAGAGCCTTCAGCGCTCCCCATTGTCCGGCCAAGTAGTTAATGCCATCTACGGCAAATCTACAATAAGTCACGTCAAAAAAATATTAAAAAATAATTCCGTTGTTTTCCAGGGCCCTCGGGTGTCCCGTAGAGAACTACCTGCGCATAACCCTGCACCACGGGTCCATCACATGGATTACGATCAAGCCTAATGGCTACGAGAAAGTCTGGAGTGTCGGCGAAATTAGTCACATGCCGCGGAAGAATATGTCCTACTCCAATATATTTAAAGCTCCTATTTCGTAAGGGCACCTTCTAATTAGTCGCGTTGCTGTCGTCCTACTGTCACACCGCGACTTAGTATAAAGAAATCAGAAATCAGAATCATTTATTCAACGTAATTATCATGGATAAACTTGAAGGTCAATGTAACATTTTTGAATTTACGTCATTTCGCAAGTTGTTATGGCTGAGGAGAAGAAATGACAAGAAACTGCAACAGCAACTCATCTTTTAAAAACTAATGAGTTACTTACTTAATAACTAGAGGAACACATTCAACACCAGACATTTTTATCATTTAGGTAGTTATTAATCTTATAATAAGCTTTTTTACATAAAGTAAGCTTCACATGAGCTTTAAATTTATTTTCTGACAAATTTAAAATATTATTTTATATTATATTAAAATATTATATTATTTTATTTATATTATAAATTCAAAAAATATCTTAAATTTTGAATAGCAATTTTATTTTTATTTCTTGTATTGTAAGTATGCCTTTCACAGTTTATCGGTGAAGGTATAGTAATAATAATCCCTTCAGTATTCGCTACGATGTCACTAACACTCTGTAAGTATATTAAACTAACAGGATTTAATATTCTTGTCCAACTTTTTTATGTCTGTCGTATTTATTGTTAAACCTGTAATCGTGTAAAAAATTTGGAAATAAATAAAATCAACTTATAATATACTTACATAATACCAATCTATGCTGTTTTTATTAATTTAATTAAGTACCCTTTAAACCTACAATTGGCTAACTTTGCAAATTGACGTTTCTACATATTTTTGTTAAAATAATTTGTGTCTCACATACTTAATAGAAAAAGGTGCAAATCAGATTAGCCAAAATTTTCAAATACGTCAGTTAGGGACGAATTAATGAATTAAAGTCACACTTCAGCAAAGCGCAGCGGAGAGATGCTTTTATAATCGTTCTGGGGAATTAAAAAGGCCACATCGAAGCAATTCATCTAAAGAAGCAATATTACTATTTGACATTTGTTTGCATTGCGCACTTTCTTTTATATGCGCAAATGTCAAATTGCAATTTTGCTTTTTTAGATGAATCGCTTCGATGTGGCGTTTTAAACCCACACGCAGGGCTAACCTGGCTAACGTGATAAAATTATCGATGGATTCCATTTTGTCGAAATCGATAAGTTTGTTTTTCCCTAACATTGTTCGTATTTTGACAGAACGACATGAGTTATTTGGGTTCACATATCAGCACCAATCGACAAAACGATATAATTATGTCGTCAGAATCGATAAAATGACCGGAATATAGTCGTGAATTTATGTTATGTAAATCAACAAAGCTGTCTAGATTTTACAGAAAAATCTATGCGGATCGTTTTTTTTGCGAAGTATAATATACGGACACGAAAATGTGTCAAAAACCAAGATTCTAGTGAAAATTACCACATTAAATTACTCTGTTCGAGTTTACCTATAACTTTTGAATATGGTGAAGCTTACGAAACGGGCGCAAGCGCTTTTAGGGCTGGGCGCGTTTGGTGGCGGGCTGGCATATTACTATTATTGCTATTTGAATAATCAATGTCCGGTGAATAAGATACCAACGGCGAGAGAAAAGCCTAAATCGTGCCAGTTTCAAAACGCGCCCCCTGTAGAGACGTTAGAGAAGTGTGGCAGGTAAGGTAATTAGATAGGCACACACTTCGCCACTCCTTCGTGTCTTGCACATGCTTAATGCACTCCTTTCATCAGCACCAGTGTGATCTGTTTGTGAGTGAGTGGACTAAGTGTGGAAGTGAGTAAACACTCACAACACACATATGTTGTGAGTGTTTAATGTGCAGCCAAATTACTAAATTTTATATTTTTAAAGAATATCTAAGGCCCTGTGCCGAGGTTTTTCCTGCAGCTTCTTTTCCCCGGCTATACAGGTTGTGGACGCTGCAGTAGTATTAGGCGGATGAGACGTTCGTTACGTTATGTAAATATCATAACTAATTGCAGCCCGGAACCGGTTGAAAGTGACAAACAATCCAGTGAGCATGCTCGTGTACCCCAGAACCATTTCTATGGCTTCGGCAATCCAAGACACAATGTTATCCTCGTAAGACGTGGAGAATTCAACTTCAGAGGGAAAGACCCAAAAACCCGCGTCCTTACAAAAATTGGTAAGACATAACTTAGGGCATGAAGGAAACGATTATTCTTTCTTTACCTTTGTTGATTTTTAAACTTTTATAGTCTTCTACGTTTTCCTTTTTAAAAACTACATACATACATAAACTCACGCCCGTAATCCCTAATGGGGTGGGCAGAGCCACAAGTAATCAAAGACAACTTGCAGCCACTGTTGATACGAAGTCCTAAGATGGATATGATGAACCTTATGGTGATAAGGGATCAGCCTATCGCCCATAACATTAGTCCATCATGTTAGAGGACACAATCCCTCTGTCGGTTTTTACGACATGCCCGGGAAGACAAGCAGCTGAACTACCGTCAGCCATTTCTCTGTCATTCCGCAACTCCCTCATCTCTCTCGCTCACTCGTCGCTCTCTCTTTCACACAACCTTGCGTTACGTTTCATTCGGCCTACCATTCCTACATTTATCCCAATTGGGGTAGTCGCTCTCATCACGTACAAAATTTAAGACAACAGGCCTAAGGGTACCAAGTCGGGCGCGAACTTGGGGCGTCGTTTGAGACGATTATATTTGAAAGAATTAATAACGCTGAATGAAGGAAAACGTCGATCATGAAGGCGGGGTTTCCGGGTCCTGAAGTGTTTGTTGCAGCGAGTTGATTTGGCCCTCTATGGCTAGAGTTAATCGGGTCGTCAGGATCGTATAGACGTCCTTCAGGATATGTTGATATATGTTGTAGGTCAAAAACAAGCGAAACTAACAGCGGCGAGGCTGGGAGATCTGCCCGCGCCATGGCAGGAGCTGGTCGCTTCCACGTCAGTACGAGTGAAAGAGACAGCTGAAATCATAGCTAAAGAAACGAACCTGGCCATCAAGTACTCCGATCTGATATCTGAGGCGGACCGACACATCGTACGTAATAATAAATATTACGTAGTTTTGTCGTTCCACCGCCGGCAAGGAAACGACTGACTATTGGCTATTTTCTCGCTCACGAAACGTACAAAAGCGGGGGTTAAAAAAGCCACATCAAGCAATTCATCTAAAAGACATTAAAACTATTTGACATTTGTTTGCATTGCACACTTACTTACTTCCAGCCTATTTTCACCTCGCGTACTGTAGTTACCATCTTTTTTTGACGTGACTTATTGTAGATTTGCCGCAGATGGCATTAACTATTGGGGAGCGCTGAAGGCTCTCACCCGGTACAACGTTTCAGACAACAGGCCTGAGGGTGCCCAGTTGGGCGCGAACCTCGGCTCAGGGCGTCGTCTGAGAGGAAGAATATTTGAAAGGATTAATCGACCCTAGTAGGTCAATAGCGATAAGCGCTGAATGAGGGGGTAGTTACCATCATTACTATCTAAGTACTATGGTACTTATATGGGATTTCCTACTTGGAACAGAATACCGTTTTGGTCGAATATGAATTGCTCGAAAACGATAACTCGAGTGCCCCTGAGATCGACAAATAATCTCGATAGCTTGTCTCATCGAAGTATCAAAAACTCGAAAGAACAAACTCGATGGATCGACGCCGTGAATAGCTTAGTTACCTGTGTTGCACAATAATCATCATCATCAGCCCATTAACGTCCCCACTGCTGGGGCACGGGCCTTCCCTATGGATGGATAGGGAGATCGGGCCTTAAACCACCACGCGGGCCCAGTGCGGATTGATGGTTATTAACGACTGCTAATGCAGCCGGGACCAACGGCTTAACGTGCCTTCCGAAGCACGGAGGAGCTCGAGATGAAAACTTTTTTTTTGTGGTCACCCATCCTATGACCGGCCTTTGCGAAAGTTGCTTAACTTCAACAATTGCAGACCGAGCGCCTTTACCGCTGCGCCACCGAGCTCCTCAACAACTCTTCCACGATAATATAGGTACTTAAGTATTTACCTATTTTTCGTTTTTGTCAGCCGGAACAAAAAGAAAGAATGGAAAAGGCATACCAACACTACTTACGCGCGCCGCCGGAGGACCAGAAAGAACAAACGTTCTCAATACTCGTCTGCCACTCCAACGTCATACGGTACTTTGTATGCAGGTGAGAGTGACCATCTTCTTCGTGTTTGGATCATAAATGATTATCACGTGCTCAGCGGTGAGAGAAAACACCGCAAGGAATTCCACATTCCCGAGAAATGCATTTTCGGAGGTATGAGACCTGAACTGTATTGGGCTGGTGTTCCCTTCGCGGGTTAGAAGATCAGATAGGCAGCAGGCAGTCGCTTCTGTAAAAAACCAGACCTGCCAAATCTTCAGGTTAGGTAAGCGGAGCCTGTGAGAAACGGGATAATGCTGGGGGAACGATCAGTTATAACAACAGCCCGCCTTCCAACCTGCGAGTGCAAACCAGCTCAATACAGGTTAGGTCGCATATACCCCCGAAAAGCATTTTTCGGGAATACGATGTTTTCCTTCACCGCTGAGCACGTGATAATCATTTAATCCAAACATGAATTCGAAAACAAATTTGGCTATCATTGGTTTAGGCCTGTGCTGGATTCGAAACTGTGACCTTAAAATGAGAGGCAAGCGTTCTACCAACTGGGCTACCGTGGCTCATAATGTAATATGTAGTTAAGTAACTAAAAAAAGGGGTTAATGCGGCCTATTCTTGTTTCAGGGCCCTTGGCTGTCCAATTGAAAACTTACTGCACATGGGTCTCTACCACGGCTGTATCACGTGGATCTCGATCAAGCCCAACGGGGACAAGATAGTGTGGACCGTGGGCGAAATCAGCCACATACCGAGCAAATATCTGACCTACGTCAATGAATACTAGAACCATAGAATAAGGAATAATACTACGTATATAACGGCAACCCTCCTCTCCCCACCAGCGGCTGAGCTACCTCCCCCCCCACCCCTCGGTCTTACTTTAGTCATGGTACAACATGCTCAAAAGAGACAGCTAACAATTCAAGGTTAGCCCAGCCAACGTCATCTGACCCTCTGTTGCCATTTTATAAAAAATAAATTCCCCGACTTAATGTTTTTAATTTACGTTTTTGCAAGGCAATTTTAAACTTTTACTAAAAGATTTACTTACAGTTTTAATGATTTAGTACGTTAGTCAGTAATTCGCTTAATTTTCAATAATTAAATTTAAGTCCTTGGAATGTTGGAGATACCAATTAAATGGTAACACTTACGTCATCAAATGGCTAGCAATGGCGGCTTTCACATAAGATTGAGCATCTTGTTTTGTTGTACCGTGATTTTAATCTTAAATCGTGTAGTTATGCGTCAGATGTCACACACGTATAACGTCAATGTATAGTGTCTGTGTACACGAGGCGTTTTGTATGAAGTGTCCGGGGTGTGCTTGGACTCCCAAAGTATACCCCTGCGAATTAAAACGAACTCTCTCTAGTATGCAACCCCTTTGTAGAGGTGTCTAATTCATTTACACAAGTTTTACTTGCAGCGGAGGGCCAAGCGGTAAGCGAAAGCATTTCTATTTCAATGGACGCTACTAACGAAATAATAATACGGCTAATGAAAACTGTCTGCTTTAACTAGACCTCGCGTTAAATACCTTATACCGAGGTGTATGACTCGCAAAGCCGTTAGCGATTTAAAAAATAGCGTTTGGAAAAGCGTTCACCACTTCACTACGCCTTCTGATAATGAGACAATAGATGTACCAACTCACATCACTAATTCGCGGCCGATTTTGCAAACTGACGTATCTGCATTTTTTTGCTAAAATAATTTGTCTTATTGACAATAGCAAAAGGTGCAAATCAGATTCGCCAAAAAATTCAGATACGTCAGTCTGTTAGCGACGTCAGGGACGAATTTAAGAGCCACTCTCTTGTCGGTGTAGCATTCTCCATGCTACTTTTTTAGGGAAAAATATGACAGTGGGTTCCCTTTGCCTTCCGCCCCGCAGTACTCTTTCTTTCTCTCTGTCTGACACAAGTGGGATAGCGCCCAGAGTAGAGTAGCGACCTTAGCATAATATTTAGGCGGTGCGACACCTCAAAGTGGCGCCCCTCAGGCCATAATTTTTCGATTAGTTTACGGCCGCCCGGTATGTGTTTTATGTAGCCGCAATCTAACCCGATGAAGTTGGTTTGCGGCCAGGGTGAACCAGTCTTGGTTGATTTCCCCCAAATTACGGTGGCACAGCTCGCACCACAGCCAGAACAGTCTATTTCAAAGCCGTACTAGGAGTCCTATCCTCCGCGTCTGAATAGTACTGACAGTTACTAAGCTTGCGGCCAGGGGCCTGTTTAATAAAACTTACAATTGTAAATAACAACGACAATTTGATGTTCATTGCGTAGCTAATATGAAACTGCAAAATATTCGTGATCACACACTCCGCAATGTACATCAAATTGTCATTGTAATTTACAATTGTAAGTTTTATTAAACAGGCCCCAGGCTGAACCAGTCTTGGTTGATTTTGACTCCACCCCCCTCAAAACCGTACTAGGACTCCTGTCCTAGTGAATAGTACTGACAGTTACTGCTGCTCTCTGTCAGGTTCCAGGTCACAGTCCCTGTGACTTGCCCCTTCCGTCCTGCATTGCCGTACCGATGGCTCCCATCTCCGCCTGTGCAACCATTGAGGTCTAGCGTTGAGGTGAAATGTAGCAACTATAAATCAATATTTTATATTACGTTTTAAAATAGATACATTTTATTAATGAATAATTAGGTAACAATATTTAAAAAAAATTAACGATTAGGCGTCCACCATAGGCTTCGACACAAAAATTCGTTTTAAAACCCATCGTAATTTTTTATTTTTTTTTAATTTTAGGTGTAATGTTTTTAAAAAAAATTAGGTAACAATATTTAAAAAAAATAAACGATTAGGCATCCACCATAGGCTTCGTCACAAAAATTCGTTTTAAAATACATAGTAATTTTTTGAAAAATTTTAGTTTTAGGTGTATTGTTTTTATAAAAATGTTTTTGCGATGATGTTTTTATTTTTTTCTAAACTTGGCACAATTTAGAAATAAATAAAAGTACCATTAATTATTATAAATGCGTTTTTATTAACATACAAATACAAAATATTTACAGCTTAGGTTTTTATACATGATGTTACATTCAATTATGTACAATTCAGTACGATATTTATACGCTAGATGTCTCTGGTACACTTTACACTCATTTATTAGGAAGTTTATCAGGTCAAAAGTCTTCCGTTTCTGTTGATTAAAATAAATGAAAAAAGTTTTTTTTTAATCAAGAGAAACGGAACATAAGTACTATATAAAAATTCTATTATAATTTATTCTTCTGATGTTTAGTAAAAAGTAACAGATTTGACTAAAAAGTAACATTCCTACTTTGGGAACATTCCCCGGAACGGCACGTCACTGGTTATATCGAGGACTATTTGTAGTAATACCAGTGCCAGAGACTTTCACGTTTGCTGCGTACAGAACCAGAAAAGCGGGACAAGCGTACCGGGACCCGGGATTTTGTATATAACCGCAAATAACCCCGGCCTGGTATTCCCGCTTTCTCGACTTCGTGTGCATTAAGCTTAAATCAGTACTTTTATTCAATAAATGTATTTAACAAGTTAAATATTTCATATTATCTACATAATACATGTTCATTTTTTGGCCGCTTACCCTATTGTATGTACTGTCTGTGCACTAACATAAGCATAGCTAGCATAATGGCGTCGATTCT
Organism: Pectinophora gossypiella; assembly: GCF_024362695.1. Classification (NCBI taxonomy): domain Eukaryota; kingdom Metazoa; phylum Arthropoda; class Insecta; order Lepidoptera; family Gelechiidae; genus Pectinophora; species Pectinophora gossypiella. The sequence continues at coordinate 10,213,186 of NC_065423.1, forward strand.
GAGAGAGAAGACTTTACATTAGTCTGGCAGCTCTAAAAACATGAATGTGAAACTTGGACACTGACACAAAAAGACAGAGAGAGAGACTCAAAGCATTTTTCTTCTATCGGTCTTTCTTCTTATGATGTCTGGGTTGCTATTTAGCCGCCAAAAGCCCCTGACATGGCTCATGTAACGACTACTTACTTACATCAGTAAGTAGTAACCGGAACCCACGGTTTAACGTGCGTTCTGAAACTCGAAGCGTTTTAAATGTGGTGTTGGAGCAGGATGGAAAGAATACGTTGGACTGAAACGGTTACTAATGAGGAAGTCCTAATAAGAGTAAGGGAAAGGAGACATTGAGGACAGGAGAGGCCAGATGATTGGACACTTAATAAGACACGACGAATATAATATTAACAACATCATATTATTATGGGATCATAGAAGACCAAAACGAACTTACATGGAACAAATTAAAGAGGCGAACGTCGTGTCTTATAAGGAATTGGTCTTTGATAGACAAGAGTGGACAATGCTACACCGACAAGAGCGTGGCTTTTAAATTAATGATAATCTTCTATTGTGTCAGATTTTCGTGTCTGGTGTCAGGGTTACTATTGAGCCACCAAAGGCCCCTGACATGGCTCATGTATACTTACATCAGTAAGTAGTAACTGGGACCAACGACTTAACTTGCCTTCCGAAGCACGGATCATCTTACTAATGATAATAATGAGCTAAAATAGGGCTCTATTAGGGCAAGTATTTGCTTATGTTAGGGCACTAACTGTACGAGGCAGTGATCGCAAGGAGACGACGAGATCTCGGATCTCTTGAACGTAACATTAAATTACTACTTAGCAGAGAATGTACCGATTTCGAGCACAAAATAAAAAAAACATAAAGAAAACATAACTCGTCTGTAAAAAAAAAAACAGACAATATTACAATGTGACTGTGAACGTTCATCATCCTCCTGTCCTAATCCCACTCTAGCTGGAGTCTTCTTCTATCGTGTGGATTGTGAGGTGAATTACCAACCCCATCAACCCTGGTGTCAGGGTTATTACTGACCCGCCATAGGCCCCTGACATGACTCATGTAACGACTACGTACTTACATCAGTAAGTAGTAACCGGGACTAAGTAACCGGGGCTTTGAGTTCCTATCTATTTTTAAAGCTCACATAACGTGTCCATCAAAATATTGTCACCTACTTAATGTTAATTGAACAGTAGTAAAGCTATACGGTAACGACTTATACTGTATTGTAAGACTTATTACGAGGAATTAACGTCGTAAGTTTAGAGGCACTAAGAGCGTACCGGGGAAGGGAATAAACGAACAATCTTAAGAAAACGCGGTACGCTCCTGGTATCGCCTATGTACAATCAGTGCACTAACATAAATAAGGTAATTAAAACACATAATAACGGGTCCTTACCGCGTTCAAATCAGGTATATGAGACTCCCGATATTTCGACACTGTTGCCAGTGCCAATAAACGTGTGTTAATTATGACAATAACCGCGTAATCTTAAAACAATGTATAAATAAGGTAGTAGATAAGTATCAAAAACTATTAGTTTCATTAGGCTGTGTTTCCATTGACGCGGAGATGAGCGGATATGTGCAGGAATCGACCAATCACCGTGAGGGAGAGAGTGACAGAGCGTCTTCGTTATTCGCTCTCTCGCACGCTGTGATTGGTCAAATCCGGACATCTCCGCCCATCTCCGCGTCAGCGGAAACCCGGCCTCAAACAGCATAAGTATAGTTAGTAATGGGTGGATACAGGCTGAGTAGATATATATAGGGCGAAAATAGATATTGAAAAACGAATTTCAGATGAATCTGCAGCGTGTTTACGTGAGCAGATTGTTGAAAAGAAAGAACTAAAAGATATCAAGTATACAAGTTTATTACGGCACTTTTAGAGTGATCTTGTGTCTTAGGGGACTCTTAGTCTCTGCTTACCCCGGTGGGAAATAGGCGTGAGTTTATGTATGTATGTCTTAGAGTGATTACTTATGTTAGGGCACTGATCGCTTTATTAAATAATTTTTGAATTTACCCCAAAAAAATACCACAGAATTGGGAGGGTTAAAAAGGCCGCATTGAAGCAATTCCATCTAAAAAAGCAATATTGAAATTTGATATTTCCGCATATAAAAGTATGTGCGGCAATCTCAACAAACGTCAAATAGCAATATTGCTTTTTAGGGGAATAGATTGAATCAAATGCACACAAGGGAAACGTCGTCGTGAGGAAACCCACATTCCTGAGAAATGCATTACGGAGGTGACCTAACCTATATTGCGCTTGTTTTCCCTTCGCGGGTTGGAAGGTCAGACAGGCAGTCGCTTCTGTAAAAAAGGACCTATCAAATCTTCAGGTTAGGTAAGCGGACCCTGTGAAAAAATGATGATGAAGATGAATTGATTCAATGTGGCCTTTTTAACCCTGTATAAGTTACCTCGGCCGTACATTGCGCACTTACAATACGTTCAGACGGTACTAGTCTTCTTGTTCTTCGACCTCCTCTTCCTCCTCCCAATATTCCTGAGGTAGAGAAAAAAGAAAATTAAAAAATGCGGATAAATATGTTGGCAACATGCATAAGTTCTTAATGGATATTTGCCAAAGACAAAAGATTCTACGATATTTTTGCGTTGATGCCAATTATGTTGACTTCTGGCTCCGTGTTAAATCACCCGAAAATGGTTGATGCTCATGACGAAATGAATGCCCTGTCCCAAGGCCGATCCCCAAAAACGAATAGGTAGCTGTTTTATTTATATATTTTTTCTCGAAAAAGATGTTTTAAATACTTTTACCGTACATAAATCATAAGTATTTTAAGGCGGTTATAATCGAGCACTAAATCTAAATAAATACATAAAATACAAGATATTATACCTCATGCACAAACTTAATATAAAACTATATATTATTGCTATATTATATTGCAATAGGCGTCTTTTCACAACTTCTGGATATAGGTGAATTTCAGAGCATATTGGCTTCCGCAATATTAAAGTCACCTCATAAAATATCCTACCCAGTTACATCTTCGTCACATACATCATATCAAGTTCCAACCGAATATTTTAATAAAACAAAAATACTAATCTTTAACTGAAATTCACCCATATGACCATCCCCATTAATGTCTTCCCACGAGTTCTTGTCCGTGCGTAAGTTCTTTCCGTACGCGAGTTCTTTTCAGCGTTTGAGGTATACTCACAGCAGGGCGGAAAAAATTGCTAAGGACTAATTGGCAGACTGAGTCGGCTTGCTCCCACATCTCACCGCAAGAAAACCTCAGGCGGTGACAACAACTTGCGCGCGGACAGGTATGTATTAATATGACACGTCCGTCAAAGCAGTATTATTCACCCAACCAATGACCACCCTTAAGTTCGATGCACACAGAAACAGTACTGGAGACACAGAACTCCAAATTCCATACAAAATCTCAGTTCCCGGTCCGCAATTATAGAATAAAGAATAAAACTACGTATAGAACGGTAACTCTCTGCCCCGCACCATTTCGTATCGGGCGCCAAGCTAGATTTACCTCACCCCCCTCTGGGTCTTACCTTAGTTTAAATGGCCGTACGGAAGGAGTAAGAGGGAGAACCCGGAATGTGTCTCACTCGCACTTACGCGATAAAGCGGCACACGGTAGGAATGAGATTTGTGTATGGAGTCTCCGGGGTACCGCAATGCTCGTTCGTCACCCGTTGCCCGATTACTTTGCAGAGTGTTAGTGACAACGTAACAAAAACTTTGAGGGATGATTTAGACCATGACTTTAAGTTGACATCAAGTAGAATTTTCCGTCGCAAAACTATAGAATTGAAAATAATTTAAAAGACCCATAAATCACGAATTTTGCGACGGAATATTTCACCTGACATTTCTCAGAATCATGGACTGAATCATCCCCCTAAGTATTCGTTACGATGTTACTAACATCCGGTATATACAGTGTATACAACCTGACATTTATAGTGCAGTCTACAAACAAATTTTGAGTTATAGTCCAAAAAACAAATACTTTTGTTAGCAAAAATCACAAACGAATGTGATTTTTCAAAAAGGCGACGATATCTTTTGCTTTATAGCGTAGTGTGGTGCGTACCACACCTGTCAGAATAATAGATTTCCTTGGTCTGTCTCTTTCGCACTGGGCTGTGCTTTATATTTCTGTCCCGCTATGATACGCACCACGCTAGAGCGCAAATAATGATAATTTTGGACTAGAATTCGAAATCATGGACAAACTATACTAGAGGACTGGGTGTCAATCGCCGTACTCTGACGCGTAACACGGAAATAATTTAAAATTCCGTATTAGAACTAGATGTCGCTTTTCTTCCAGCGCAGCGGGATATTAGTTGCGTTCATTTATCCGCTAGGGGCGCCTCTGCTTGCGCTATACGACATTAATATTGTTCTCTTCTTGAATGCCTAGATGGCGTTGACAACTATGAGCGTTGTCATAGGGGCCGTCCATTAATCATGTGATGTTTTTTTTTTTTGGAATTTTTAACCCCCCCCCCCCCCCCCCCTTGGTGAGGTTAAAGACTATTTTATGAAACAAATAAAAGAGAAAGTGCAGGTCGTATCGTATCAGGAGTTTTGCGGGAAAGAGAGGGGAATGGCGATTACTCCACCGACAAGAGCGCTGCTCTTAAATAATGTTATTATGGCGATTGACAGTCCTCTAATGTATAAGGTGTTAGTGACATCGTAACGAATACTGAGGGGGATGACTTAGACCATGATTCTGAGTTAATATCAAGTGGAATTTTCTGTAGGAAAATTAATGAAAATTTTAATTTGATAACTAACAATAATGGTTCAGACCATTATAACAATAATGGTTCAGACCATTATTCTTAGTTATCATCCCTCGTTTTCGTTACGATGTCACTAACACCCTGTATAGTTAGTGACGACATAGACACAGATCATGCTGTCTTACATCTAGAGTCTGCTACTACTCAATAACGGGTGTTTCTCTATATTTTTACTTCTAGCTTCATAGATCTCTGGACAAATAATGAAATAACGTACATAAATTATTATGACTAAATATCTACCGCTCTATTATTAAACGAAGACTAAAAATAATACCAGGTTTAAAATATAGTCCGCGCCATGGTATAGCAAAACCAGGTATGCTCAATCATATGAAAAGCCGCCATTGCTAGCCGTCTGATGACGTAAGTGTTACCACTGTGTTACCATTAAATTGGTATCTCCACCATTCCAAGGACGTAAATATTATTTAAAATTAAGTGAATTACTGACTAATCTATTTAATTACTTTTACTTGTCACATAATATAAAAATCATTAAAACTGTAAGTAATTCATTTACTAATAGTTCAAAATTGCAAACTAAATTAAAAACATTGGTCGTGGTCGTGGGTCATTGGGTCGTGTCCTAGGTTCAAGATAAATTATGAAATTCAGATTTACTAAATAAAGACACATCTAAACCTAACGAAAAACATTTTCTTTTTTTCTATTTACGAATTATTTATGAATTTTAATCAAGAAATTCTTGTAAATAAGTGTGACATTTTGTCACGTTTTTCTATGATGTCACAGGTTGCTTTTTCATACAAATTCCATAGTAATTTCGTGTTCTGACGTTTAGTAAAAGTAACTGATTTGACTAGTTGGAAACTAGCCTATTTATTTTTTACGAAATGGCAACGCAGGGCGGTATGACGTCATCTGATAACCTTGAAATGTTAGCTGTCACTTTTAAGCATACCCGGTTTTATTATACCATGGTTCGCGCTAGGACAGATGTCCCGCGGCCGCGTCGTAAATTCTGCATAGAATTATTATGACTTATCAATTAATTCCATTGAAATCCGTGGATTTTTTTTAGATTAAGTCTTCGTTTTGTATTTAAGCGGTTCGTTTTTAACAATATGAACGTTGGTCTTATTTCATTATTTATGAAAGGATTTAGTCTACAATCGAAAATATGCAAACCAACACAAGTATATACACAGCACCGTTAGCATATTAGTGATTGTGAGCAAGCGCATTCAAACTAGCAATTTACGGGGCAATATAATAACAAAAACTATATATACTGCTTCTTTGTTAGACAGGGAGCGAATAAGATTTTTTTTTCATTTTCCCGGTTTTGTTGTGTCCCTTTCTAACATGACTATTCCAAGGATGGCGAACCAACGGCACTAAGGTCCAATTAATACAAATATAATCCTCTAACGGCCTCTGTGGTCCAGTGGTTGAGCGTTTAACTCAAGATCCGAAGGCCCCGGGTTCGAATCCCGGTGGGGACATATCACAAAAATCACTTTGTGATCCCTAGTTTGCTTAGGACATTACAGGCTGTTCTCCTGATTGTCCGAAAGTTAGATCCTTACTTAGGAAGGCACGTTAAGCCGTTGGTCCCGGGTACTATTTACTGGTGTAAGTGAGTAATCGTTACATAAGCCATGTATTGTAAATTGTAATTATTGTAAAAATGTTTATTTTTCATAAGAAATACAGAAAATATTGGTACAATAAAAACCCCACAAAACCAATTCCTCGGTTTGTCTGTGGGAGTGGAGTTCGAGTCAGGGGCCTATGGCGGCTCAATCATAACTCTGACGCCAGGGTTGATGAGGCTGGTATTCCACCTCACAACCCACACGATAAGTAGTAGTAGCCGGGTGAGAGCCCTCAGCGCTCCCCATTTGTCTGGCCAAGTAGTAAATGCCATCTACGGCAAATCTACAATAAATCACATTGGCATATCGTGGCTACAGTGAACAATTCTTTGGAAAAAAATTATATATGGATGTAAAAAGGTTCGCCATCCCTTGATTATTATATGGACGTAACATAACGTAAGCTCACATCTATATCCGAATTGGGGTAGTCAGAGGTACATCGCAAGGTGAACTAAGTACCCACACCTTACCGCTTTTTGTTAGACCAACATATTGCTGTATCTACGGACTAAGTATTATTATGGACTACCTCTTTAGGTGTACATTCCAGCGAATTTCCGACATACAGGGTGTTAGTGACATCGTAATGAAAACTTTGAGGGATGATTCAGGCCATGATTCTAAGTTGATATCAAGTGGAATTTTCCGTCGCAAAAGTGTGGAACAGAAAATAATTTAAAAAAACACAAAATGTTTCATGAATTTTCCGACAGGAAATTCCACTTTATATCGACCCAGAATCGTGGTCTGGACCATACCGCTCAGTATTCGTTACGGTGTCACTAACACCCATACCTACTTGATATTAATTCAGAATCATGGTCTGAATCATCCCCCTCAGTATTCGTTACGATGTCACTAACACCCTGTATGGTGAATAAACTACTTAATAAAGTTACAACAAAACATCAAACCTCAAAGAGACCAGAAGTAAAACATCAGCAAGAAACTCCCAAACAAGTAAGTAGAGACTCGGTTACCTTGTTTTACCGTGCGCTGACGCACTGTGGCGGCATGTGGCCCGTCTCGCCCATGCAGCGCAGAACCACGTTGCCAGATGGAAGGATCGATATCCACGTTATGGACCCGTGGTTCAGGGACATACGGAGCCACGCCTCTGGGGGGAACTGGAGGGCTCTGGAAGGTAAGTTGGATTATAAAATTAAAAAAAAGAAAAACTCTACGGCTAATAGCCGGGACCAACGGCTTAACGTGCCCTCCGAAGCACGGAATCATCTTACTTTTTCGGACAATCAGGTGATTCAAACCTGAAAAGTCTTTACCAAACAAAGGACAGTCTCACAAAGTGATTTCGACAATGTCCCCATCGGGAATCGAACCCGGACCTCCCGATCGTGAGCCTAACGCTCTAGCAGTTAAAAAAAAGCCCAAAGGTAGATAATAGAATAAGAGCACTCACTTGCACACAAAGAAGCGTATGACGTTGGCGTGACACACGAGCAACGTGTACGTGTCCTTGGCCTGGTCCGGGGGAGCTCGGTGGAAGTAGCGCCGGTAGCCCGCCTCGATCCTAGCGCTATCCTGGAAGAACTGCTACCGTACCAAACCATACTATTTTAGTACCAACCAGTTTTAGCTATACCTCCTTATTGATTTGAATTTAGAAGAGCTTGAAAAATAATCAAAAAAAAAATAATAGAAAAAACAAATACTTATAAAATATTTCATTTTTCGAATGTATTATTTTAGAAAAGAGATTGCTTTTTTTTTAAATTTTTGCTTTTTTTTTAAAAAATTTTTTTGGCATGACGCGGTTTGCGTATTTGCCTCCGACATAACGATCGCATTTTGTTTTTAAAAAAAGAAAACAAGAATTGGTTGTATTCCTTTCTCGAATATTACGGTAAATATAGAAAGGAGATCACATTCTCATACGCATCCTTTTATTGGAGCAAAATAAAAGATAAAAATTGTAGTAAGTGGAAGTAAAGAAAAGAAAAAATAAGTATATCTAAAAATAAGGGTTCCTTGTTACTAAAACGAAAAAACTATCAAAACTAAAACAAACATCTCATGCAAACAAAAAACAAAACTATGTTTCCTATGCTGTAAATTAAATGAATACTGTTGTGGAATGAGATATGCAAAACTGGCCAGTTATCTATCATTATACAAAAGATAAAATGAAAAGCAATGTTAATAATACAATATACTTTATTGTTGCTTTGTTTGATGTTACTTGTTTATGTAAATAGAAGGAAATTAGCATTTGGTTATTTTCTGAAATGTGATTATAGATGAGGGTAATGGTAAGAAATGAGTTAATACCTACTTTCTTGCAAGAAGTTACAAGCAAAAGCTAACAAATAGAAATAGGTTACTTTTTGACAACCTAGTCAAATGGGATACTTTTTACGAAACATCAAAACAAGTTTTCTTTGGATTTCGTATAGAAATACTGTCCTGTGACGTTATCAATAAAAGCTGTCAAACGTCGTATTCATTGTTACTTAATTCATAAATAAATGCCCAAAATAAGTGATAACGATATTTGGTCATCTTAGACTGACTTCTATGTCTAGATTAGCATTGTATTGTATTATCTTTGACCAATACATATTTTATTAATTAAAATCGTATAAATAAATGCCGTGTGAACATAGCGTTACAGTTTACATTTCAAATGGCTAGAATGTTAGTAAAGAGTGTTTTAAAATATTGTTAGTATTGCTATAGGACCATGACCGTAACTGTATGAGACCCATCCTCCCCTTACCAACAAATACTTTGTGTAAGTAGATTCATTAGTTAACAAAACTAATTTCAAAATTGAATTATTTATTTGTAATTTGCTATAAATGTTTATAAATGCTCATGTCTCAAATATGTTGGTTGAAACAATGATGTGCCAGGAGATACCCAAAATCATACTTGAAAATCCGAATTCCGGCAAAACCCCATATAATTTGAGAGTCGCCATAAAACAAAAATATCAACTCGCTAAGCCACTTCTAATGAAATATGTCTGGTGGAGGGAGACGTTTTGACTCATTGTCCTTTCTGAGATATGAACCCCTTCGTGGGTAAATGCCTCCACACTCTTCTCCCTATAGTCTCATCCATTAAGAGCAGCAGTTAAGTCTATAGCATGCATGTTAAGGGGACAAGTCGATCACTTAAGCAACTTACTTTGAGTTCTGGTTGCCAATGAGCGACAGGCGGTTCCGGTTGTATCGGAGCCCCCTCTTCTATCAGCTGGCAGTTCTTCACTAGCAAGTCCTCGGGGAGGTGCTTTGCTATAAGCTCTGCTGTCTCCTGTGCTCGGGTCATTGTCGACCGTACCAGCAGGTCCCATTTGATATCTAGGTTTTTTAATCTCTCCCCTGTTAGTTCTGCTTGACGTCTGCCTGGAAGTTACAGAGCAAATTTTTTTTTTCTTTTGTGTTTTATATTATAAAAATATTTATTTTAAGAAAAAATTACAATACAAAAAGACTATCCACCACAGGCTTTGCCACAAATGTCAAAAGTCATCCTTTGTTTTTGTGACTTCATAGCCAATTATTGTATCTCAAGAATCAATGGTAAGTTGGCAAACATAACATTTGAAAGGGGGAAAACAGAAGTTTGAAATTAATAAGTGAATATAAAATAAAATAAAAAATAAATAAAGTATCTACATGATACAAACATTTCTAAATATACCTACTTATGATTTATTTATATCTGAAACACACCTAAAACATTTCTTTTTCTACTTACCCAATTCCGTCAGCACTCTTTCTTTGTCCGTTTCCCCACTTACATTGTACTGTCCATGTCTTATAAGTATCAGATGCCTGGTTGCCGTACTCCGTACTTTTTCAATTTCCTCATTATACCGATTCTCATCCTGAGCATTACCAGGGCACGGTGGCTTGACTAAACTCTCTGGGTCACGGCTGCAAGTATATTAACACATCATGATGGAATAACAGCTACTTTGGATACTATTAGAGGCTGTGGACGCAAAATAATCACTACACATAAACATAAACCACAATACATCCCACTGCTGAGCACAGGCCTTCCTGCAATCAACCGGAGGGGGTATAGGGAATACTCCACCAAGCTGCTCCACTGCAGATATACTATAAATAAAGTGCTCTGAAAGTCGGTCAACATAACCTATAACTAACATATGTTTACGTTAAGAAAGTTCCACTTACCAATCCCAGTTTTTGTTCCACTTCGTAGTAGGACAGTTACAGTTCTTCTTTGGCCACGCGTTGTTGTGGACTCGTAATTTTTTCTCGTCATCATTATTGTTTAAATGGTAATATGCTAATCCACCACCTAGGGCGCCTAGACTCATAAGCGCCAATTTATGGAATCTTGAGAACGTAGCCATAGTTATTAGCTTAAAGAAAACCTTTAAATGGCTATATATAACACATTTACCTAACAATATAAGTGGTATCGATCGCGAGTATTATTCTAGGACACCTCACATTTAAATTCGTGTCGGTGGATAACCTAACCTCTACAAGTCGAAATGACAGTGACGTGACAGTCGGACGGGGATGGTCGGGATGGTCGGTCGTCAGCTGAGGTCGTCAGCCATTTTTTTTCTTTTTTTTTTTGGTTTGGTTTTCCCCGAAGGGTAAGGCAAAGGGAACTATGCCCATACAGCCATGTCTGACGTATTTTTTTCTTGATGATTAATGAAATGGTGAAAGGTGATGAATGATGATGATGAAACCTAAGCCCCCACCCTCGGAGTAGACTCCTACTCCGAACCCCAAACGAATTAACTCAAAAGTCCGCATAAACTTTTGAGCTATGAAGCGGCTTCCTAGCACGAAGCGAAAATAGGCAGATACACTTTGTTTATTGAATACTCCAATATAATAACACTCGCGAATGTCTTCCGACTAACTTAATGCGATCATTAACCACAAAACACCACTTCGTATTAATTATTTAGATTATTCAATGAAGAAAGCAACTGTCCCGTTCCCGTTTCCCGCTAAAAAGCCCCATTTTTTTTCTTCGCTCGTTTAAAGAACAGGCTAAGAACGTGAGTCCATGCAACCTAGTTTTTCCTTTTTGGCTAAGATCTGAGCGCATTTTAAGTCAAGTCAAAAACCAAAGTTGTCTACTTCAATTCTAGACAAATGTCTAGTGGTCCAGTGGGTGAGCTTCGTAACGCACGTTAAAGCCGTTAGTCCCGGTTACTACTTACTGATGTAAGTATATAAGTACTATGTAGTTGTTACATGAGTCATGTCAGGGGCCTTTGGCGGCCCAATAATAACCCTGACACCAGAGTTGACGATAAGAAGAAGAGATTCTAGACATCCTAGAGTAGCAAAACAAAGAAAATCACGCGTATAGTTTAAGAACCCGCAATCGACAGATCTTCGTTATTTCCCTCCCCAACCAAGGTACAGTCATGAGCAATATAATATACCCACTTTAGGACTCTGTCGCACTAACATATTTGACATTTAGTGAGACTTACATTTCAATTTGTCGACATGGTACCAAAGTTTATAAATATTAATGCTCACGACCGTACCTAATTACAATGAGCAACTATAAAGCTCGAATCATCATGGCTTTGGCAAATAATAATCATTGCTTCCAAGGTTGATGAGACAAACAAGTTTTTATAAAATAGGTCTGGCGCCCGCGGGCACCTACATTATTATACACACACTACCATAATGAAGGAATTGGTGAAATAATGAAAAAATCAAAAACAGTTTGCTTTAGATAGATTTTATTTTCTACATTGGTCTGTAATATGAAATGCTTAATATATTACAACATCAATATAGAATTAATAGTAGGTAGGTTCTTAATAAAAACATTGTTAAAATTCGGCGTAATATTAGGTAGGTATTAGGTAAATAAACTCTCATTAAAGATATGTCAGGTTACATTTAGGAAAATTAGGTGTATTTTAATAATCTAAGAAATCGCCTCCTCATGAAACGATCGGGTATCGCACGGATGTGCTATTTTAGGGTAGGTTTACCAGTGATAGACCTCATTACACACACATTTTTGAGGACGTTATAACTCATTATTCATACATACACAGGTTTTGGCGATTCAAATGCCATTAAAATCCACAGGACTTCTTTCGTGGCGCGTACTCTAGGTACCTATTTATCTAAGTTGTCATCTACCCTAGGATTTCCCAAACTATAGGTCCACCCACTGGTAATTCGCAAAAGAATATGGAGTAGGCCCTGCCACACATCATGACACACCTTTGCCCCAGTAACAAACTTTGATCGTTATTTGAAAAGTCCTTTAAGTATTTTTATTAGGAACAGTGAAATTTCCTACAAGTGGGTTCCGATGTTTAAACTTGTTAGATGGGTCGTAGCTCAGACAACTTTGAGAACTACTGATGTAACCTATACTACACCCGGGACACTTCATACGAAACCCTTGTTATACAGGCACTACACATTGATGTTATCATTCACGCGCATCTGCGTGTGTGACGTCTGACGCCCATAAGATTGAAGACTACAGTAAGACCGAAGGGGCGAGGTAAACTTAGCTCAGCCACTGGTGGGGAGCGCAGAGGTGCCGTTCTATACGTAGTATTATTCCTTAGTCTATGCCTATACTCAAAACTTGTTTCACAACCGTACGATTAGCATCGTGCTGTGAGGAGGGTCGCTATCTGAGATACCTATAGTTATAAAGTCACAAGCAAGGTAAAATTACGTTGCAATTATCTCACTCTTGATTAGCTCGATTAGGATTTAGGAATATTTAATTACTTATATAGATATACAATTGTTTATTTTTTAATAAATATGAAACATTATTTACATAAAAGATTTGAATTTGGTTAACTCACTAAATACATTTTACAGAATGTAAAGGAGAAAAAAAAGTTATGAGTTTCTATATTATATTCTACTTATGTATTTAATGGAAATCGCAAACTTTTTAAGCGCCTAAAAATGTAATTTTTGAATAAGTATGTAACTTTACTGTCTCCTATTTTAATGGCAAAATCTATGCGGTTTGGAATGCAACATTTAATATGCAAATCGTATTTCTTGAGAAAAAACTTACGTAGATAGGAAAATTCATACCAGAATGAATGAAGTATCAAATATCTCAATAATATTGTCAATAAGAATTAAATTCTACATTGTAGTTTTAAGAAGAGCATCGGGGATTCTAAGATTTTGGGTCCCTTTCTCCCTTTAGAAGTCCCTTTTTGGCTTGGCTTGAAAATCTGAAGTAGATACTTATCATCAGCATCATGTCGTCCAAACTCTTCAGGACCCCGATACCGACCCCGCCGGTGTGGTCGATGATTTCCCTCAATCAGCGCTTATCGCTATCGACCGACTAGGGTCGATTAATTCTTTCATATATTTTTCCTCTCAGACGACGCCCTGAGCCGAGGTTCGCGCCCAACTGGGCATCCTCAGGCCTGTTGTCTTAAACGTTGTACCGGGTTAGAGCCGTCAGCGCTCCCTGAGCCGACCGAGTAGTTAATGCCATCTGCAGCAAATCTACAATAAGTCACGAAATAAAAGTTTTTAAGTTTTGTAAAACTTTCCTTCAAACTATTTGGGTGTCGCGCAACCTCAACTAGCGCTTGTTGCTAGGCAACGAACGGCGAGTAAATCGAGGTAGCCGTCCAGCCAGAAATTTCTTGGTGCGGCCGCTTCATACTCCGACGTGACTGAAAAGGCACAAAGCGGACTCGTGTAACTTAATGCTGAGGGCATATCGTCCTTATTTCTATGATTATTATTATGGCAACACTGCCTGGTTGCGAATGAGACTGTTATTCGGCTCTGGACTTTTCTGTAACGAAGTTTAAATTACAGCTTTTTGTTGGACACTGACTACTGTTTTAATTATTATCCATCACCTTCGCCTTGGGAAGAATTGGTCGGCCACTACACTGCGATCGAACCTATTGTAGGCCCCAAAGAGTCTTCCTTATTTCTGAATACTTATCTATATACTAAAAAAGTGGTATGACACCAAGGATGAAGCTTAGATCAAGAAATCATTTAACTTAAGTTCGATACATTTCGCTGTTAGGTTGAGGGTAACTAGGCATTCATATTTGAAGAGTAGCGTCGAGTTTCGAATATGTAAATGATGTCTACATGGCAGCAACTGCCCTGGGCAGTGGGATATCTGTTCCGTCCGTTGCGTCCTCATCATCTTCGTCATCACACGCGTCTTCAGGTTCGCCTAGAGCTCTGACAAATTCTGCAACAAAAATAATTGAGTAGGTACAGAAAATTGTATATCACTCTACATAAGTAGTACAAAACAAAGTCGCTCTTTCTGTCCCTATATCCCTATGTACGCTTAAATCTTTAAAACTACGCAACGGATTTTGATGCGGTTTTTTTTTAAATAGATAGAGTGATTAAAGAGGAAGGTTTATAATAATAATATGAATTTTAAGTTGTTGATATGTTGCATCTCACTCTATTTGTCTTCATGCTACCTTGTCTTGTCTGTCCTAAAGTACCTATCCCATCTCTTTCCTATATATTGAATGTAACAAAAATAGAATATCCTCACCCAAAAAGTCGATGCGTCCATCGCCGTCAGAATCGACTTCCTTGATCATATCCTCGACTGGAAACAAAATTGGATGAATGGTGAAGCGTACATTTTGTTACAAGTACCTAACTAGATCCCGGCATCTAGATGTCCTGACTATTTACTTAAGTAAGTATTAGTCGTTACATGAGCCATGTCAAGGGTCTATCGGCGGTTCAAGTTACCCCGACACCAGGGTTCATGACGTCGGTTCTTGGTGTCACAACTCACACGAGAGAAGAAGGAAGTAGATTACTAGAAAGTAGGTACAGACTTAATAATAGGGTACTACATATCATGGACTCAGTCATGTTAGATGAAAGTCCACATGGGCAATTTTTTTTTGACGTGACTTATTGTAGATTTGCCGCAGATGGCATTAACTACTTGGCCGGACAAATGGGGAGCGCTGAAGGCTCTCACCCGATACTACGTTTAAGACAACAGGCCTGAGGGTGCCCAGTTGGGCGCGAACCTCGGCTCAGGGCGTCGTCTCAGAGGAAAAATATTTGAATTGAATTCATCGACCCTAGTGGGTCGATAGCGATAAGCGCTGAATGAGGGAAATCGTCAACCACGCCGGCGGGGTCGGTATCGGGGTCCGCCCACATGGGCAAAAGTCCACCACTTCAATACGGAAAAGTCACCATTATCGCTCTCAGCGAGGATAACTGACTGATGAGTGATGACTATAACGGCCTCTATGGTTCAGTGGTTGAGCATTGGGCTGTTAGGCCCCCCGGCCCCAGGTTCTATTTTCGGTCTTCTTCTTCTTATCCTGTGGGTTGTGTGGTGAAATACCAACCTCATCAACTCTAGTGTCAGGGTTATTATTGAGCCGCCATAGGCCCCTGACATGACTCATGTAACGACTACTTACATCAGTAAGTAGTAACCGGGACCAACGGCTTAATGTGCCTTCCGAACGGATCATCTTACTTTCGGACAATCAGGTGATCAGCCTGCAATGTCGTAACCAAACTAGGGATCACAAAGTGATTTATCCCCACCGGAATTCGAACCCGGGACCTCCGCATCGTGAGCACAACGCTCAACCACTGGACCACGGGGGCCGTTTGTTATTTTCGGTGGGGACACATCACAAAAATCCCTTTGCGATCCCTAGTTTGGTTAGGACATTTACAGGCACGTTAAAAGCCGTTGGTCCCGTTACTACTTACTGGTGTAAGTAGTCGTTACATGACCTGTGTATGGGGCCTTTGGCGGCTCTACAATAACCCTTACCAGTAAAAAGAATAAGAAGACTATAGTCCTCCTAAAGACCAGATATCTAGGCATAATAACACAACCCCGGACACTTCATACAAAACACCTCGTTTTACACAGACACTACACATTGACGTTATAGTACACGCGCATCTGTGTGAGTGACGCTCAGCGATTGAAGACTAAAGTAAGACCGAGGGGGTGAGGTAAACCTAGCACAGCCGCTGGTGGGGAGCGGAGAGTTGTGCCATAGTACATACATACATACATAAACTCACGCCCGTAATCCCTAATGGGGTGGGCAGAGCCACAAGTAATCAAAGACAACTTGCAGCCACTGTTGATACGATGTCGTAAGCTGGATATGATGAGCCTTATGGTGATAAGGGATCAGCCTATCGCCCATAACATTAGTCCATCATGTTAGAGGACACAATCCCTCTGTCGGTTATTACGACATGCCCGGGAAGACAAGCAGCTGAACGTTTTCTATTTTTTTTATTTGCTCCCAGAACAGCATAGAAGCAGTTCACGCAGAACAAACAGGATAGAAGTTGTTCCATAGTATTATTCCTTATTCCAGAACAATAGTTGGACAGTGAAGTTTGGATTTTAAAAGGGCTTTACCATAAAGACACTCACTTTCCTCCTCCGACAAATCTTCGCCGAGACACTGCAGCACGGCTCTCAGGTCGGAAGCGCAGATGTACCCGCGGTTGTGCTTGTCGAACACTCTGAAGGCGTCCCTGAGCTCCCTCTCCTCCTGTTCAGCAGAGCTGGTGCCTCCGCCAGCGCCCGACATCGACTTGGACAGGATGCTCACGAATTCTTCGAAGCTCACGTTGCCGTCACCTGATTTAATTAAAAAAACAACATTAGTTGCGTGGGGTTAACAGCCTCCGTGGTCTAGTGGTTAGAGCGTTAGGCTCACGATCTGGAGGTCTGGGTTCGATTCCCGATGGGGACATTGTCGAAATCACTCTGTTAGGCTGTCCATTGTTTGGTAAGGACATTTCAGGCTTGAATCACCTGATTGTCCGAAAAAGTAAGATGATTCCGTGCTTCGGAGGGCACGTTAGGCGGTTGGTCCCGGCTATTAGCCGTAAAAACACCTCCACCAACCCGCAGTGGAGCAGCGTGGTGGAGTATGCTCCACACCCCCTCCGGTTGATTGAGGGGAGGCCTGTGCCCAGCAGTGGGACGTATGTAGGCTGTTTATGTTATGTTATGTGTGTATTAATTTGATCAAAATAAAAAGAGGTGGAAGATGTATTGTGAGTGGATGTAATAAAGAGGGTCATCATTTATACCCAAAAACGATGCACATGTCTGTTATCCATAAAATCAGAAAGTTAAACGAACGAAAAACTGTACAGCACCATCTACAGGGTGTAAGTGACATCGTAACGAAAACTTTGAGGGATGATTCAGACCATGATTCTCAGTTGATATCAATTGGAATTTCCCGTCGCAAAAGTATGAAACTGAAAATAACTAAAAAAATCACAAACAATTTCATAAATTCTCCGACAGGAAACTCCACTTGATATCAACTCAGAATCATGGTCTGAACCATCCCCTCAGTATTCGTTACGGTGACACTAATGGAATGGAGAATGCTACACTGACAAGAGCGTGGCTCTTTTATTAGTGATGACTGTAGATTTGCCGCAGATTGGCCGGACAAATGGAGAGAGCTGGAGGGCTCTCACCCGTAACAAACGGGGAGCGTTGAGGGCACTTAATACCTTCAATGTACCATGTTTTATGAGCAAATAAATTTAAAAAAATAAAAAGGTACTTAACCCAACACTCACCATCGCTGTCCACCTCTTGCAGCATATCCTGCAGCTCCTCGACCCTGGCAAACTGGCCCAGGCTGCGCATCACTCGGCCCAGCTCTTCTTTAGTGATGGTCCCGTCTCCATCTTTGTCGAACAGGCGAAAGGCTTCGCGGAATTCTGTAGAAGAATAACACGGGTATTGTTACAATATTCATCAATCATTTCAAACACGCACGCCTTTTCAGAGTAGAAGTGTGATTTACCCAGTCTTCTTCTTGAGGTGGGTACTGACCGGTGTTACGAGGCGTATTGTACCATTCGCAGCGAGCATGATATGTTACGTCATATGCTTAAAATCAGTGTTGATGCTCGCTACGAGCGCCTTATTTCCCTGTACTGACAGCACAAACGCTCGCTGTGTAACACATAACATTAGGCCTCGTAACACCAGTCATTACCCACCTTTATCGTGTGGATTGTGAGGTGGAATATCAACCTAATCAAACCTGGTGTCAGGGTTATTATTGAGCCGCCAAAGGCCCCTGACGTGACTCATGTAACGCCTACATGCTTATATCAGTAAGTAGTAACCGGGACCAACGGCTTAACGTGCCTTCCCGAGCACGGATCATCTTACTTTCGGACAATCAGGCGATCATGTAATGTCCTAACCAAACTAGGGATCATAAAGTGATTTTTCTGATATGTTCCCACCGGTATTCGAACCCGGGGCCCCCGGATCGTGAGCCCAACGCTCAACCACTGGACCACGGAGGCCGTTAATATTTACCCAATACTTTATGTATAGGTGTGGGTGTGGTGGTGTGGTGGTGTGGTGTGGTGTTCTTTTTGCATGATTTATGTAATTTAAATGCACGGTAAACTATATTTTTTGTAACATCTGCATTTATATATAATGCATTTATGGCAAATAAAGAATCTTATCTTATCTTAGGAAAACAAACGTTCTACAACCATTATTCAATATCTCCTTGCCCGATTACCAATGCCATGTAAAAGCCATTTGACAGTCACAAAGAACCCACTGATGTATGCACACCGCCTTTAAGCCCCGGACACTTCATACAAACAACCTCGTTTCACATAGACAAGGATCTTTTCCAATGAGACTGGCTATATAAGCCACATGCGAGCACATGAACGTCGGAGTTGAAGCAGTCGCCGTAGCCGAAATCGGCTGGATCACATCATCATCATCACACATTGACGTCTGGCCAAACTATGTTCGAGGGGGGTTGAGGTAAACCTAGCTCAGACGCTGGCGGGGGGCGGAGAGTTGCCGTTCTATACGCAGTATTATTCCTTATTCTATGCTTTAAGTGTATTTTCCTGACAGTTCCATATTTGATATCGGTACAGGATTTTTTTTATTTATTTATTTTCTCATAAAAACAACGTTACAAACACTGGCATACAGACATCGGTAAACCCGCAAAAGTTTGTCTCGATGACTGCTCCTCGCAACACGTCACAATGGTTTCCTTATATTTAATACCTATAACTTACAAACTATACCTATAGTTAGGTACCTTATTGGTACCTTATTATTAGATAATTGAATAGACCGTGCCTGTTACTGCGGTATACCGCCACGAACAAAAGTGCTACGCAGAAATGATACGATGATAAATTGAAAAAGATGGCAACCGACCTTTAGCTACTGGTATGCTTCAATCATTGATTTATCAACACTAGAATCAGCGCGTCATACAAAAATACGGTAAAAACTTGACGCTAACTTCGATATTTTTTTGCCGTGACTTAATTGTAGATTTGCCTCAAACGGCATTAACTACTTGGCTGGACAAACAGGGAGAGCCGAGGGCTCTCACCCTATATAAAAGGCTAACAAGTGCAACGAAATAAAATTTTGTCACGGTTTTTATCGATTCTGACGATATACAGGGTGTTAGTGACATTGTAACGAGTACTGAGGGGGATGATTCAGACCATGGTTCTGAGTTAATATCAAGTGGAATTTTCCGTCGGTAATTTTTTTTTATTGTTTTCAATTCTATACTTTTGCGATAGAAAATTCCACTTGATATTAACTCAGAATGATGAGCTGAATCATCCCTCTCAGTATTTGTTACGATGTCACTTAAATATTTTCAGTTCTATACTTTTGCGACGGAAAATTCCACTTGATATTAACTCAGAATCATGGTCTGAATCATCCCACAAAGTTTTCGTTACGATGCCACTAACACCATGTATGTCGTTTTGTCGATTGGTGCTAACGAGAGTGCCCAGTTGTATATCAATGGGTGTCAAGGGTTAGCTGATTGGTACCAGCTAACCCGTTGGTACCAAGTCACAAGCACATTACGAGCTACCCACCCTTCATCTGCGTCCTCGTGATACCAGTGGTCTCGTCAACGATGGACGCCTTCCTGTCCAGGTTGGTGTCCGCAGCTGGCTTCAGGAACGTCACCTGGCGCTGCTGCCTGGCCGCGGTGGAAGACCGATCTGACATCACGCTGGAAAACACACATTTTCAACTGTATAGAGAACAAGGGATTCATTAACTACGTTTAGTTGTTTTTGAGGTGATTTAGTGTACTTACATTTATCTCATATGGCAATAACTAAGTATTCACTAATTTATATGGGAGAAAGAAAGAAAGTAATTATTTAATATTAAATTCAAATTCAAAAATATCTTTATTCAGGAATTCAGTAGGTAACATAGTTACACTTTGAATCGTCAATGTATTCATAACGAACGTTTCATCCGCCTAAAACAACTACAGCTTCTCACAACCAATTAGAGGACGCCACAGTCATCGTCTCCCTAGCATTATCCCGTTTCTCCACAGGGTCCACTTACCTAACCTAAAGATTTGACAGGTCCGGTTTTTAACAGAAGCGACTGCCTGTCTGACCTACCAACCCGCGAAGGGAAAACCAACCCAATATAGGTTAGGTTACATACTTCCGCGGTAATGTGGGTTTCCTCACGATGATCCAAACTTGAACAAAAAAAAATTCATGTTTAGATCATAGATAATTGATATTACGTGGTTTTTAAACGTTTGTGCCCGGTTAATAGCAGTAGGGTCGGTCGCGCCCTATTAGGTACATTATGGCCTGTATATGTATATTATATTTGTAAGTATGTTATATATTTATTTGCATGTATTTATTGGTAATAAGTTGTAGTAGGTTATTATTGGGAATTCTAAATCACTTTTCGCTCCATTGACCTCACGGCGCCGCCCCGCGCGCCGTTCGATCAACAGAGCTCCAAGCGATTTAAAATTCCCAATAATTATTTTGATACATACCTATGTCACTTAGATCACTTCATACGGAAAAGAATATAGAATTCCTAATCAATAATTCGAATATAAATACATCTGACTCGATATTTGGGAGGCCACTTACAATTGCAATTGAAAATTAACTCACATCTTTACTGTATTTATAAATCATTTGTATATCAACCACATCACATGCTTTTGTCTAGGCCAGTAGCTCATACCTTCCAGATCCAAATTTACTGAGCTTTGACATAATCTGGGCCGATTGCTCATGCTTGCTAGAGCGCTATGTGAGGCATACAGTATATGTCGAAGCCGTTCTGTTCTGTCTCTGTACTTGGTGTATCGTATTCATAATTTCATTTTATATTTTTCCGCGAAATTGAATGTCGAGATTCGTTTCTAAACGTGTAGCGCCATCTAGCGCACTATGAGTCCTACTAATGACAACCGGGAGCCACCCCCCCGCGCCCCTGGAGTGAAGAAAAAAACTATGGACGCGCGTGTGCGCGCTCTCTTATAAATAAATCATTTTGTCCTAATTTAATCCGTAAATCCGCTTGTAAGCTAATAAACTAGCATATTCTACGTGTTATATGAACAATTGGTGATAAAAGTTGATCCTGCATTGGAGTCCACCATCAATTCGAAGCCTCAGCTCGATACGTGCGCCGGCCGGCTGAAGAGGAATTCCATCACCCCGGAGCGGTTTGCTGTGGCAGCCCAGGTAGGACTCATATTCTATATACGCCAGGAACCGAATCTCGACCTCTCGAACCTTTAGATTCCGAAACCAGGCGTGTTCATTAAGAAACACTTGGTCCCCAGACGTTGGCGAGACCATCACGCGTTTTAAATTTCTCGTCCCGCCACATCTTTTTGGTGCCGAAACCCGGGAACTTAGGCGGTTCCCATTTAAATTAATCTTATTAGAGTCATATCTGATCTAATTCATTTTCTAAAATATAGTTTTCAAACCGACGCTATTTTGTCTAATTACATTCAAATCCGTCCGCCATCTTTCGCCATTTGCATAACTTTCATCTAATTTCCAACAATTACATAGCAAAATATTTTTTGTAATTTTTTGCTAAAATACGAACAGTTTGCTATTTAAAAAGTGTTACTACATTAAAATAATCGTTTCTAGATCTTTTAGCAATAGAATCATATCAATTTATTTGAAAAATAACAATTGAACTTGTTTAAATCGGATTGCCGTTGTTCGTATAATCCGACTCGTTACGAAAGTCAAGCGTACGCACAGACCTCACTCGTCTTGAACGACCTCCGTAAATCTGTCGCGTTATTGTTTGTTTACATTCTGTCCGAGATCGTATTTTATTTGTCTTTCAAGCGGATTATTCACTTTATTTTAGTTAATAAATCAAGTGGTGTTACTGAGTGTTATCTATACTAGTAAAATAAACAATATTCTAGTGTAAATAGTGCGTAATTGGTAAAAGAAAAAGATTGTTGTTTCGACAAGTAAGTTTTTGTGCAAATTCTCTTAACTAGCCGGTGCATATAGATTATACTTGTCATTATTCGCACCAACAATTTATTCTTAACCTATTTATTTACGTAGCTATAATCGTAACTCGTTATATACCTATATCATCCGTACACCGGCCGAAACAAACAAGGTTTAGGTTAGGTTTCATAGGTATGTTCTCATTTCGTATCAATTGTTTATTTTAGAGACACCACTTGTGTTACTCAGACTTCAACTCGTTAATACCGACTTCTCTTGTAAACTTACCTTTGTTTAGATAGGTTTTCGTTCCGGTGTAGGTATTATTCATAATCGTAAACTCGTTATCAGTTTATCAGTGCATTTGAGTTTCTTCAGTATTCGCGCGCGTTTGTACTTACATAAACGGTTGTCTGTGCTCGATTTATAGGTGTTTCAGTATGGCTACTTATCGAGTTAAGCGTACTAGCATACCTAAACCTAAAGTAATGACTAAATCAGTTCAGGAGGAGTCTCCTACCATACACGACTTACCATCACTCCGTCGGAAACGTACTTTAGCCTATAATCGTATGAAAAAGATACTCGATGTTGCTCTGCAAGCGAAATCCACCTCTCTGCCTGATGATACAGAGTTGTTTCTCGCGCACTACTCGTCGGTTTCTAAGCTAATAGAAAGTTTTGAAGACGCCCATGGCGATATACTTACCTTGCTGGACGAGAAGTGCGAAGAAGAAGAAGATAGTTATCGTGAACAGTTCGACTCGATGTATTTTGACATTGTAGCTGTTTATTCGCAGTTAACTCGTAAATCCGAGAGCCAATCCACAGCTCCTAACCGACCTGCTTCTGCGCCTACTGTGAAATTACCTAAGATCGAAATACCGAAATTTTCGGGTAACATTAAATCATGGCCCGAATATTACGACATATTTAATGCATTGATACACGAAAATGGATCTCTTTCCAATACAGAGAAGATGCAATATCTCGTCTCAACATTATCCGGCGATGCCTTGGGACTCATCCGTACTTTTCCCGCTCAAGGTATTTACTATGAAGAGGCCTACCGTACATTGGTCGCGCGTTATCGTGATAAGCGCGAGCTAGCATTCACGTGTTGGAAAGAGATGCAAGCCGTCAATATTAAGGCGAACACACCACTCGAGTTCCGCCGTGTTCTCGATACTTTTAATGAGAATCTTACAATATTAAAAGGACTTGGTTTGCCGACGGCTCAATGGGACTTTGTTCTGTGTTACTTGTTGCTTTCTAAGCTCGATTCCAAAACCCGCTGTGAGTTCGAACAGGCTCACCCGACAACGGAATTACCGTGTTATGCTACGTTGAAGGATTTTCTGTATTCAAAATGCGAAGCCCTTGTTCGTGACACTCATTTCTCTTCTCAAGCTCGTAGTAGCAGCAACAATCCCCGCACTTTAGACTCGAAGAAATCCAATCAAGGACACAAGGCTACCACTTCGGTGTTCTTGTCTAAAACTAACAAAGAATCTGAAAAGCCGGTTGTCAAGCAACCCAATCCGCAGGTCAAGAGCTCCTCGCCCGTTTCTTCGCCTTCAAGCGTACCGGCTTCTCAATCCGCTGTTAGTGTGAAGTGTTCATATTGTAATTCGGATCATTCCATTGCACGTTGTGTTACTTTCACTAACCTCCCGTTACAAGCTCGCATCGACTACGCCAAGGATCATCATTGGTGCTTCAACTGCCTAAAGAGTTCGCATGGCGTCAGGGATTGCAATTCTCTTTTCAGGTGTCAGAAATGCCGCCAAAAACACCACACGCTTCTTCATAATGATGACAGTCATCCTGCTGAAGATGTATCTACCTCTCAAGAGGCTTCGTGTCACTCTCCGCAAGTCCGTGTGCTTACGAGTATTGGCGACAGTTCCGTGGTTCTCCTTTCAACTGCTGTAATCAGTGTCATGGATTCGTCGGGCCAGTTTCATTCCCTTCGAGCTTTAATCGACTGTGGTAGTCAGGCTCACTTCATCACCGAGCGCGCCGCTCATCGCTTGGGGCTTGACTGCGTTCCCTCGGCTCGAACCATCAGTGGCTTAGGCAAATCTTCGGCTTCCGTGTCTGGAGTGGTCAAGCTGAAAATCGGATTAAATGATAAGGTTGTGTTCAATCTCGATGCATTAACTATACCTAATATATGCGGATATGTACCTAACGTGCGATTGAACGCGACATCATGGCAGCATTTGCGCGACTTACCTCTCGCGGATCCTAACTGTTGTAGGCCCGGTCCGATCGACGTGCTCCTAGGTGCTGAAGTCTTCTCGTCTCTTCTACTTCCTGGAAAGGTTGGTGGAAGCTCTACTCAGCCCTCTGCGTTGAACACGGTCTTCGGCTGGATTCTCCTCGGCAATGCTAGCTGCGGGAAGGATACCGAAACTGAGATTAATTCGTTTCTTATTACGAATGAACAACTCTACAATGAGGTGAAGCGGCTATGGGAGTTAGACTCTATACCGCAATCTTCACATCTCTCACCTGATGAGCAGAAGTGTGAAGACATCTTTTCGAACAACCATTCACGTGACACATCCGGCAGGTATACCGTTGCTTTACCTTTCAAAGAGGGTAAAGAAAATCTCACCTTTCCAGGATCACGTGATATTGCACTTCGTCGTTTTCATGCGCTCGAACGTAAACTCAACAGTAATCCGGTTC
The DNA here is from genome assembly GCF_024362695.1 of Pectinophora gossypiella. Lineage (NCBI taxonomy): Eukaryota > Metazoa > Arthropoda > Insecta > Lepidoptera > Gelechiidae > Pectinophora > Pectinophora gossypiella. The sequence goes on from NC_065423.1 coordinate 10,238,684, forward strand.
TAAAAGAACAATACTCGGAATTCATGAATGACTATCTCCAAAGTGGTCACATGAATGTCGTATCGCCCGTAGACTTGACCAAAGGGAGGTATTATATACCTCATCATTGTGTCCTTCGCCCTGATAGTGCCACTACGAAGTTACGCGTCGTGTTTGATGCCTCCGCTAAAGACATGACAGGCAAATCGTTAAACGAAACTTTACTCATCGGTCCAAAATTGCAAACGAACATTTTGGAAATTCTTATCCGGTTTCGTATTCACCCTGTAGTCTTCACATCCGACGTGCGTCAAATGTATCGACAAATTTTGGTTCAGGAAGAGGACCGAGATTTTCAGCGCATCTTCTGGCGCTCCGACTCTACGCAACCAGTTCAAGAGTACCGCTTGAACACCGTCACTTACGGTGTTTCTTCAGCTCCCTTCCTGGCGTGTCGTGCTGTCAAGCAACTCTCTGAGGATGAAAGTGATCTCCATCTTGCACATTCCATCGTTCAATCCGACATGTACATCGACGACGTTGTTACCGGCTTTCCTGACTTTCAGCAGGCCTTACAAGCTAAATCTGAAATCATTGACCTCTTGGGCCGAGGCCAAATGGAACTGCGAAAGTGGGCAAGTAACTGCCCTGAGCTGCTCGCCGACTTACCTCCGGAGCATTGCCTCACTAACCAAGTGTCGATGGACGTTGAAAAGTCTCACACTTTAAAGGTTCTTGGTTTAATTTGGGATCCTCAAAGTGACACCTTTTCTTTCGAAGTTAAACCGCAAATACGAAGGTGTACCCGCCGCACAATCCTCAGTGAGTTGGCTCGTATTTTCGATCCATTGGGCTTCTTGTCTCCGATAACACTGTCATCTAAAATCTTAGTACAGAAGCTTTGGATACTCAACGTGTCATGGGATGATGAACCTCCGCCTGAAATCGTTCAACAGTGGGAACTCATGCTCGACCAGTTGCCTACTGTCAAATCCCTGAGAATTCCACGCTGTCTTGCTTCACCGACACCAGTGTCCTGTCAGCTTCATGGATTTGCAGACAGCTCTGAATCCGGATACGGTGCTGTAATATATTTGCGCTGCTGTGACCCTGACGGAAATATTCAGGTGTATCTCGTTGCTGCAAAGTCTCGCGTCGCTCCCACGAAAAAGGTCTCTCTGCCGCGTCTGGAGTTGTGTGTCGCAGTCCTTCTCGCCGATCTCCTGAAAATAATCAAAGAATTATACTTACCATTGCTGCCGATCACCGATACTTACGCGTGGTCCGATTCTACTGTGGCTTTAGCTTGGATTCGATCTCCTTCCTGTAGATGGAAAACCTTCGTTGCCAACCGAGTCAGCCATATTCAGGAGTCCATACCTGGAACAAACTGGCATCATGTACCTTCTAGCGACAATCCGGCAGATGTCGCCTCTCGTGGTCAAATGCCAACCGAGCTCGTTCACAACTCGTTATGGTGGGCGGGTCCTGCCTGGCTTGTTGATAGCTTAGATAGATGGCCTAGCGCTGGTCATGATGAGACCCAAAACAACAAAATCTTACAGGAAGAGAAAGGTCAGACTTTGCTCGTTAACAATGACATTCGTCATATCATCGATCAGCTTCTTGAGAGATACTCTTCAATTCGGAAGGTTCAGCGTATTCTGTGCTATTTAATTCGATTCGTTCATTACTCGAGACGCAAAGATAGCGTTCAATCTTTGTCGTCATGTCCTTTAAGTAGAGTTGAGCTTCATCATGCGCTTCTAGTTATCGTTCGTCACGTTCAAGCTCAACATTTTGAAAAAGAAATTGCTCAGTTAAAAGAACAAAAACTTCTTTCTAAGCAGTTCAGGAAACTCAGCCCTTTCTTGGATGATCATGGTGTTCTCAGGGTGGGCGGTCGGCTTTCTCGTTCCGGCTTGGAGTTCGAGCACAAGCATCCCGCTTTGCTGCCTCGGTCCTCACGTTTTACCTACATGATCATTGAAGAGATCCATGCCGAGAATGGTCATCCCGGAGTGAACACTTTGTTGTATTTGCTGACTCAGCAATTTTGGCTTCTTTCACCCAAACGTGCCATACGGCATTGTTTATCTAAGTGCTTGAAATGCTATCGTATGAAGCCCACTCCTCTTGAACCGTATATGAGTGACTTACCTTTTGTACGTGTTAATCAAGCGAAACCATTCTCAATAATCGGTACTGACTACGGCGGTCCATTCCGCATAAAACTAGGAAATCATCGTGGTGCGAAAATCGGAAAGGCTTACCTTTGCCTATTCGTGTGCTTCAGCACAAAAGCAGTACACCTCGAAGTCGTTTCCGACCTCTCGACAGACGCATTTCTTGCCGCACTGCGCAGATTCGTAGGCCGTCGTGGTAGAGTCAGCATTATTCACTCGGACTGTGGTACGAATTACGTAGGCGCGAGTAACCACCTAAATTCATTGATGAACTCAGCCGCTCGAAGTGAGGGCATCGAATTCCGTTTTAATCCGCCATCGAGTCCTCACTTCGGGGGAGTGTGGGAAATCCAGATCAAGGCTGTGAAAACTCACCTTTACCGTATCGTCGGTACACAAACCCTTAATTTCGAGGAATTAACAACATTATTTGTCCAAATCGAAGCTATGCTTAACTCGAGGCCATTATACCCGATTAGTTCAGATCCCAACGATCTTACCGTTCTAACACCCGGTCATTTTCTTACGTTAGAACCAATGACGACCGTTCCTGATGAGGATTATTCGAATCTTAACCTAAATCGTCTCGGGCGATGGCAATTAATACAGCGTTTTCAACGTGACTTCTGGGTCCGTTGGAGGAATGAATACCTCAATTCTTTAATGCAACGCGCAAAATGGACATCATCGGAAAAACCATTATCCGTAGGCTCCGTGGTAATACTTAAGACAGACTCGACTACGCCTTTGCACTGGCCGTTAGCACGCGTTCATGAGCTACATTCAAGCCCTGATGGGGTCGTGCGCATTGCTACTGTTAGATTAGCAAACGGTGTTTTCCTGACAAGGCCTTTAACTAAGCTTTGTCCGTTACCTACGCGATCCGATTAATTCCCCATACGTTTACAAAACAAGTTCATTAGTAAGTAAGTTTCTTTAAATTCGCTTCGACAAATTAGCACAGACTGTTCGTATTATTTTGTAAATAGTAAATTCGAAAATACTAGCCGTATTTTGGTGGGCGGTGATGTATCGTATTCATAATTTCATTTTATATTTTTCCGCGAAATTGAATGTCGAGATTCGTTTCTAAACGTGTAGCGCCATCTAGCGCACTATGAGTCCTACTAATGACAACCGGGAGCCACCCCCCCGCGCCCCTGGAGTGAAGAAAAAAACTATGGACGCGCGTGTGCGCGCTCTCTTATAAATAAATCATTTTGTCCTAATTTAATCCGTAAATCCGCTTGTAAGCTAATAAACTAGCATATTCTACGTGTTATATGAACAATTGGTGATAAAAGTTGATCCTGCATTGGAGTCCACCATCAATTCGAAGCCTCAGCTCGATACGTGCGCCGGCCGGCTGAAGAGGAATTCCATCACCCCGGAGCGGTTTGCTGTGGCAGCCCAGGTAGGACTCATATTCTATATACGCCAGGAACCGAATCTCGACCTCTCGAACCTTTAGATTCCGAAACCAGGCGTGTTCATTAAGAAACACTTGGTCCCCAGACGTTGGCGAGACCATCACGCGTTTTAAATTTCTCGTTCCGCCACACTTGGTATCTAGACAAAGTGTCCTTAGGTGCTAGACAAACTTTCTGTATTTAGGCCAGCAGCCCGTACGTTTCGCAGGTTTACTAAGCTTTGATGTATTCTGGGCCGGTTGCTCATGCCTGCTAGAGCGCTGTATAGAGGCGTACAGATACATCGAGGCTGTTCGAACCCTATACTTGGTACATAAATAGAGATTTTTTTTTTGTCTAGACCAGTTCGTAAACTTCTAACAGTAACTGTTCCACATCGTGTACTTAGTATCGCCACAGACATCATCTACGTTCTAACACTAGAGACCAAATGAACGATAATCGCCGTGAGAACTTGTAGAGTCCTCTTCGATCAAACAGTATTATTCTGAAGAGAAACTACGATACTAAAACTTCGTCATACGTTTTCATTATACAGTAACATGTTTATGTCGCATTGATAAGTGTAGTCCTTACCGATACAAACGACAGCATAAGCTTGTAGGTATAGAATAGGGATCCAAGTTTTGCTGTCTTGCTATAAACAAGAAAGCGCAACTAGTTTATAAAGTGAAGGTTCTGAACATCAATAAAGTTTTTCAAAGAAATAAGCATGTGGATAAGACATTTTTGTAAGATATGATTACGATATTTCCTCCTTGTCTAGCTGAGATGTGGAGAATTAAAATTTGAATTGGAATGCGGAACAGTATAGTAACCATGAATGGCTTCCAGAAAGGATGGCGGGGCACTACAGTGCCCCAGATATAAGGTGACAATTATAAAATGTGGTTCAAATTATAACGAATATTTGTTAGGAAAACACAATGCAGCAGGCTCTCGAAATTGATAGTGTGTTGGAAGTAAGAATTCTCGCCCGTGTGTGGATTTTGTGCGAATTTTATTATGTACAAATAATTGGATATGAGGAATATAATTCTATATTGATCCCTGCTTGGCCTTTAAGAAAAAAGTTGCGTCTTATTGGTCAAATAATAAGGGCAACCGTGCTCAGAATTGACACTGGGAAAAAAATTGTTGACATGGTTGATAACTGCGATCGATAAGAAAGACTATTCATATTTTAATTTCCTTTAATATAGTAAATAAACTTCAGTGCTTCGAAGAGAACGTCAAACACCGATGTTTCAAAATAGCTGCAGATCCCTAATAATTATTGTAATGCAGCGTTCATTTTTTGCTGACCAGTAAGGTGTTTGTGTCTGTGTACAGTTTACAAAATAATTCCATGAAGTTTACCTACTTATTTTAAATAGATACACATATTCGATCGTCACTAAGCTAGTTAAACATATTATTATTGGTATAAAAGGTACATTCATGACGTTGCGTACCTTACTGCACCTTACTACCTTATTGATTAGATGATTCTATGCTTCGAAAGGCACGTTTAACTGTTGGTGCCGGCCTCTAGGCGGAAGACCACCTCCACAAACCCGTTATTTAAGGTGTACCCAACAGTAGTGGGACGTAAATAGGATGTTTATATTATGTATTGTATGGATAACGTCATTTTTTATTAGATCTATACAAATAAAATATTTTGTGAACTGTACTGGGTTTCCGTCAGCGGCGGCGGTCTTATTGAACTGATGCGCTTCAAGTTACTTATCGATAAATGATTTCGAAATGAAATATAATATTTTTGTTTTTCACACTTTGCGAAAATTGCTGTGTAAGTACAGAAATAACAAACATTTTACATGAGCATAAAAAATAGTTTTTACAAGGTTTGGAATAGACGTACATTACTTAACGTAAATAAAAATACTAAGATATTTAAAGGTACCTCATTGAGGTTTTAGAAAAATGTTGTCAACTCCTGATGACTGTTGTGCAACTTGCTACCATAAAAACCCTAAACTTATGTGTAAGTTACCATAATTATTTTTCGACGTGATTGAATCGCTCGCGAGTGCTAAGTGGTACGTGCCCCATCTTCGACGCCCCATCACCACCCCGCTGCTGCTGTCCACGAATTAGTGACAGTGCAGAGTCGCCCTGCTGTTTCCCGCTCCATCCTACCGCCGCGCCGTCTGAGCTGATTTTTTTGTTTGATACATGAGGATTCGAGCAACACAAATAATGTTCGTAAGTTTTCATTTAATTTTCGGATCAGATTCTCTCTTGATAACTTGATGATAATGACAGACGCCAATTTGAAGTTATTGTTTTTTTTACCTAGATCACAATAAATCCTACTAGCATCGCTTGTTTTCGTACCAATCCGGGTCGGAATGGATCTAGTGACTATTAAGCTATTTTGTGACTTCTAGAGACATTTTAAGATCCATTCATTTTTAAACATTATTTACTTATTGTTATTTCAGGTCGGACTCTGAATATTATTCTAAAACATCCAACAAATCCGCCGGTCGAGGATTTGTTGACTCGGAGGACGAGATAGCTTTTAGCAGGTAAATATTAATAACATTATTAAAATAAAATGACCTAACTTTATTTGTGTTACTAAACATTCTTATATAAAACTTGAAATGTATTTCTGGGCTTTTATAGAAATAAATCAAGATCTATCGGTTCGAGAAACTCCGCCGCAAAGCGTGCGGATTCGGACGTAGAGATACCAAGGTGAATATACTAATTTTATATTTTTAAGGATATCTATTGCTGTTAATGTTTGTATATTAAATTTAAATATATATATATATATTGCTAATTTCAGGCAGAAGAAAAAGGAAAGCAAGCTCAGTTCATCTGCCAAGCGCACAGCAGTGGAATCTGACGGAGAGACACCGAGGTAAATATCTATTTGTTGTTTAACTTAATCTACTTGTTGTAACTTAATTCTACACATGCTGTGATTAATTCACGATGACTGCTAAATTCTCAACATTAACTTTATGATGCTCCTATTTTCACTTTAATAAATATTTAAATTTAAGGTTCAAATACTTAGATGATCATGCGTTTAATTAATTATTGTAATTTTCAGGGCTAAGAAAAAGCTGGTTCCAAAGAGAAAGTATTCTGCGGTAAAGAAACCCGGCGAGGAGTGGCGCGTGATCGACTCGGAGAGCGAGGACGAGGAGGTTATCAAGCGCTCCAAGAACGCGTTGCAATCCTCCTACTCAAAGCGGGTGGCCGACGGGACCGTGCGCCGCACCGCCAAGCTGAACGGAGACCTATTCGTGGAGCTTAAGCTATACCAGGTCGCCGACATCAGACACGTAGACGTAAGGAAACGCTACGAGAAAGCAGTCCTCAGTCTAAAGTATCAGGCGGACCATAATGCGCCGGAGTTACAGCTACTCCAACAGTTTCTCAAAAAATGTAAACCCAAGTTCGGGACTGAGGGCTACTTTTTCGCAGATAAGGACGTAAAAGAATAACTCACGTCTGTTTTTCCTCTTGGGTAGGCAGAGTTTATTTTTATTGACTCGTATTATTTTGTTTATTTGAAATTATAGGTAATTAATTAAAATAGTGCTACCAGGTATCAGGTTGTCCTAAGTCTTTAGTCTAAAATATCTTAAGAAATATAAACCTAATTTGATTTTGAATCGTAAGAAGTTTCTTGATTACATTTTAGCAATATGCCAACTAAATCAGTATATTGCTCTATTTGTGATTTGTCCATAAAAAATAAAGCTTTTTCATCTCATTTACGTAGCACACTGCATAAAAATAATAGTTCTATTAGGGAGTCCGATTGCATTGAGAGAATATCTAGCGCGTTTCGTAGCCGTATCGCATCGTATAGGTTGAGGAGCAGTGAAAATAGCGAGGTAGGGTCAGCGGTCGCGTGCCCTCCCGAGACGTTTTTACGCTCTCTGCGTAAGAATGTTAGGCAGCTTATCGATGCCCGACGTGATGCCTTTGATAGTATTAAAGTAAACTTTGAGCTTTTTGCTGAATTTTCTTTGCCCCAGGATGATAGACGAGAAGTCAAATCTTTCAACACTGAAAACATAGTTATTCATAAAACGTACGACTTTAATGACATTTTTAATAAAGTTGTAAATTTGATTGCAACTAAAGTTGACGAATTTCAGGAAAGAGATAGTGGTTGGTATTTCGTTGGTAATTTGTATTTAGAAATAAATATTAATAAATATAACCCTTTGAGAGCATCTGGGTTTATTGAGCTTCCACAAAGTATTAAAATGAAACGCGCCTGTATAAACATAAAAAATAATGATAATTTTTGTTTTTTATGGTGCATTATGGCGGCATTGTTTCCAACCAAGTACAATTCAAATCGACCTTCTTCTTATCCTCATTTTGAAACTACACTCAGTACGAAAGGTATGACTTTCCCCGTAAGTTTGTCTGATGTCAAGGTTTTTGAAAAAAACAACCCAAGAGTTAGTGTGAATATCTATGGACTCAAAAACAAAAAAACTGTCGTAGGTCCCTTGTACAAGTCGGTTCATAAAAAGAAAAAGCATGTTAATTTGTTATTACTCGAAAACGGGTTACGATCACATTATTGTTTGATAAAGGATTTGAGTCGACTTATTAGAACACAGGTTACAAAGCATCATGGAAAAATATTTTTTTGTGATGACTGTATGAACTTTTTTTCTAGCGAAAACAAATTAGATTCTCATGCATGCGGAAGAGTCAAAACAGTTTTGCCTGAAAAAGGTTCATTGATACAGTTTCAACACTTCGAACGAATGCAAGATATGCCGTTTGTAATTTATGCTGATTTCGAATCTCTGCTACAACCGACCCCTGACGCGCAAAACTCTGAATGTACCGAAAATATTCAAAAACACGTTCCCGCGGCGTTTGGTTACTACATAGTTTGCTCGTATGATTCATCTTTAAATAAGTACGTATCTTTCCGAGGGCCCGATTGTGTTCAAAATTTTATTGAAAATCTAGAAAATGATGTATCTTGGATAAATACAATTTTACAAAATCAACATAAAATGTTGCCATTGACCGAACAAGAACTGGAAAGTTTTTTAACATCCAAAAATTGTTACTTGTGTAATAAATTATTATTTGAAGATAAGGTTAGAGATCATTGTCATTTGACAGGTCGTTATCGAGGTCCTGCTCATTCCTATTGTAATATTCAGTTCAAGCTTCCAAAATTTTTGCCTGTGTTTTTTCACAACTTGTCAGGTTACGACAGTCATTTATTTATTCGAGAATTAGGTGAGATGCCAGGTAACCTCAATTTACTAGCAAAAACAAAAGAAAATTATATTTCTTTTACTAAATTATTTTCATTAGGTAACAATCAGTATATGCCCATACGTTTTGTAGATTCTTTTAGGTTTTTGGGTACGAGTTTAGAGAAAGCGGCAGAGAATTTAAATAAAAGTGACTTTATCCATTTATCGCATTTTTATCCATTAAAAGAACAATTTGATTTATTAACGCGCAAAGGCATTTACCCCTATGAATATATGTGCGATTGGAAATGTTATACAGAAGTCGAATTGCCGCCTCGTCATCAGTTTTATAGTAGTTTAACGGATGAGACTATTTCAGAGTCTGATTATGCACATACTCATAAAGTGTGGAAAACATTTCATTTAAAAAATCTTGGTGAATATACGGACTTATACTTAAAATCTGATGTTATTTTACTGACAGATATTTTTGAAAGCTTCAGACACACCTGTAAAAATAATTATAGACTGGACCCTGCTTTTTATGTGTCTGCGCCTAGCTTGAGTCTTGATGCTATGTTACTCAAAACAGGAGTTAAGTTAGAACTAATCGATGACCTCGAAATGATTCGGATGATTCAAAGCGGCATCCGTGGGGGTGTTTGCTTGTGTTCCACACGTTACGCTAAAGCTAATAATAAGTACTTATCTAATTACAACCCAACTTCGCAAATAACTATTTACTTTACATAGACTGTAATAATTTATATGGATATGCTATGTGTAGTCATTTACCATATTCTGATTTTGAATTAATTGAAAACCCTAAACTAGAATGTTTAGATATACTAAATATACCAGATGACTCAGAAGTTGGTTATATTTTAGAGGTAGACTTAGTATACCCTGACCATTTACATGATCTTCATAATGACATACCTTTTTGTCCTCAAAAGTTTACACCGCCTGGATCAAAAACTTGTAAATTGATACCAAATTTGTATGACAAGTTCAAGTATGTTATACATTACATTCATCTGAAAACATGTTTAAAACATGGCTTACATTTAAAGCATATTCATAGAGCTATCAAATTTAAACAGAGTCCTTATTTGAGACAGTACATAGACCTGAACACAAAGTTGCGGCAAAAAGCAAAATCGCAATTTGAACAAGACTTCTTCAAGCTACTAAATAACAGCATTTTCGGGAAAACTTTAGAAGACACCGAAAAAAGGTTAAATGTGAAGCTAATAAACCAATGGTTTGATAACCACAATAAAACCAAGAAACGTTATACGGCAGAGCAACTTATAGCTAGGCCCAACTACCACAGTTCCACTATATTCACAGAGAATTTGGTAGCGATTCAAATGAAACCTGAAATAATTACTCTTGACAAACCTATTTACATAGGATTTACCGTATTAGAAATATCAAAAAGTCATATGTATGATTTTCACTATTCTGTCATTAAACCTTTTTACGGTTCCCACTTAAAGCTTTGCTATACGGATACAGACAGTTTTTTATACTCTATACAAACAAAAGATGTATATCAAGATATAAGACAACATTTTCAGCAGTATTTTGATACAAGTAATTATAAAGACGACAATATCTTTGGTATAATGAAGCAGAATAAAAAAGTACCTGGATTATTTAAAGACGAATTAGGAGGGCAACTTATTGTTGAATTTGTTGGTTTAAGATCTAAACTTTACTCTATTAAAACAGAAGCAACAGAATTAAAAAAAGCTAAAGGTACCAAAAAAGCTGTCATCAAAAAACTTAGTTTTGATGATTATAAGACTGTATTACTAGATAATTGCTTAATAAAGAAGAAAAATCTGATATTTAAATCGCTGAAGCATGAGATATTTACACAGTCGCTTAAAAAAGTAGCTTTGTCCTTTAACGACGATAAGCGCATTGTATTAAAAGACAAAATCTCTACTCTCTCGTGGGGTCATGAGTCTATTTTACTTTAAGTATTTTAATGTATCTAATTGTAATTATGTGTAAATAGTATTTAAGAAATTAGGTGCCACCGAAAGGTTTCTTGTTTATATAAATCATATTGTATTTATTATGTCAGGATCGAAACAAAAAGAAACAATAAAATGAATTCCATAATCTCTGTTTATACCCAGTGAGAAACAGTTGAGAGTTTATGTTTGTAATTTTTGTGTGTTTAGAGTAAGGTTTTGATTTATACTTAAGATTTTAGTGTAAGTTTAATCTAATAAAGTGTTTAATGTACCTTATGTTTATTGTTTTATTTAAATTACCATCCATTCTACTAAACAAGTTAAAACAAGTTTCATTTTCTTTTTGGACAAGTCGAGACATGTTATTTTAAAAGTAGGTAGATTAATTACATAGCAGTCCAACTGATACAGTTATTTGTAACATGAGCTATAAGGCGAATCCTGTATGACAAAATGAATAAGTTATACTATTGCTTATTCGTTAAATTATGCTCTGTTAGTTGGATTTCGCAAGTGTAATTAGACTCAGCAGATTTATTGTGTTTTAAAATCATTAATTCATTCTGTCGTCTACTTTCATATCAACCAGTTCTACTGTCCAATTTTCAATTTACTTAATCATGTCGAGAAGGCAGCAACAATTATCTTCGCCAGAAGCTTCGGTTATCATAAATATGAGCCCAGAAATCCCTAAATATATAATTAGGCTAGAAATCTTGCGTGCGGAAGAGACAGATAGTGAAGTAAACGTGAAACTTAACTCGAAAGCTCAGTACGTTGTTCACAATGAACATGATAACATCCTATACAAGGCACTTCGGCTTATGTACCAAATGGGTGCTGAAGTGGCAGCAAGAAACGAAAGTTCAGGCAATATAGTACAGACTCATCACCAGTCGTACTCACCATCAGGTAAGCATTCATAATTTTTATTTAGTGAGTAATTAGCCGTTCTTGGTCTACAACGTGTCATCAATTTTATTTATTTAACTTATAGTAAGTGTTAGTGAGTTTTAAGTTCAAAGATGTGTTTTTGTAATAGCAACGAGTAGATATTAATTTATTTCTCTTTTGTTTCAGATAACCGGTGATTGCGCAGATTTCTGGATTGCGAAATTTACCTACTATTAATTTATCATGAAATCTTTAAGGATAGGCGAAAACCCTAATACAAACAGTTGTCTCAAAATTAAAAGAAACTCGAATAAAAATAAACCTCTTCAATCTTTTGTAATTAGAAAAGAGCTAAGAAAAGGAATTCGTCTTATCAAAATAACCATCCAGGACTTGAACGAAGAAGCATTATCATCATCCCAGACAGCAAATAGTGACAGTGTTGTGTTAAGTGCGCAGTACGTTGTCAAAGACGTCGTTGATGACATTTTCGACCAAACAGAAAGCATAGTTAACAAAATATCAAAAAAGTTGAGTAGTGATGATATATTTTACAGTTTTTAAAGGAATATTTTGTATTTTTGTTTGATATATTTACTAAACTGTATATTTTTATTAATTTGTTGTTATGAAAATAGACAACGTTGTCATCAATATGTAATAAATAATGAATTAAGAAGTAGATGTTTCATTTCATGCCTACCTTAATATCTAATATTAAATCAAACAAATCATCTTAGTCACATTTATCTTTATTGTTATAAAAATGTTTGAAAAGATACACATTATTGTCTATATACCAATTTATTAAACATAAAACGTTCTGAAGTGCACACTGTTTTAAATGATGAACACATCTTAAGTTTTTAATAATACAGTATTTTTCATGCAATTTAATCAAACTTGGACAACCTTCCTCTCCTATGTCAACAATATTACAATCTACACACAAGTTTTTAATCCACTTAATTTTTTCTCTACCTTTAACAAATACATTTTTATTTTTTAAGTAAACTGGTATTAAACGTAGAAATTCACGATAGTCTACGAAACCTTCACTCCAAAATAGTCCTCGATACCTTTCTAACCACCTCACTTGTTTTCTTTCTTCAGTTGACAAAGTAGAGTATGCAAAGGGTGGTTTCACTAAAAAATTTTGAGTAGACACCTTTGTTGCTATTGCACACTCCTTCACAATAAAGTTATTATTAATATCTTTAAATCCTTGAAGATCAACGAAGATGATGTTTGTGTTCATGATATTTTTTTTACTATGCTGCTTAAAGGTTTGTACTCAAAAATACAATCGTTTAATATTAAACAATAAGCTGCAGTCTGATCAGGTATATCTTGGTCAGCTTCTATTTCAACTCTGACATCTACTGAGCCTTTTAAAGTTTCTTGTTGTCGACAGCAGTCAATGACAAAAAGGGGGGCAATATCTTTAAATTCTTTCAGACTTAACAACGGCTCAGCACGTCGTCCGTAATACGACTGTTGGAATCTTGTATACAACTCGTATAATAAAGATATTTTATTGTCAGAAAAACTTACATTCAAATTTTCATATGGATAATATATTTGATTCAAGAACACTTTAACACCAGTTACATTACAATGGTCAAACTCTGACATAGAACTCTTTACATTTTGTTTTCTATTCGTTTGTAATCCAATTATTATAAAGCGTGGTTTTTCTATTTGAGAAGACGTTTTGATTGACCAAGTATGTTTTTGCGTTTTAGGAAGCAAAGGATACTCATAAACATCCCAATTTCTAAAAGCTAAGGTGATAGAACGGTCTCTCTCTAAATGTTTCAGTAGGTTAACTCTCTCGCGATCAGAAACTTTAATGTGAGGTACACGCCAAACTATTTTGGTGATAATAATATCATCTACTACTTCTCCAGTGCTCAGTCGTAAAGCATTTAAGTTAGTATTACTTCTTAATAAAACCAACTCGTGTTTACAGTTTATTATGATTTTTTTATAATCCTCTGCAAAACCTAATATTTTATTTAAAGGTATAGATACAGAAAATATTCCACTATTGATATTCTTAGAACCATTAATTGACCAACCCCATATTTTTGCTGATTTTGATTCATTTTCATTCATAGACAAATATGATTTCATAGTTGTTGTTATACCGGCATTTTTAATTTTATCAATTTCTATTCCATTTAATTCGTAACGAATATCTTGGAACAAAAATAAGATAGCATTATTGATAAAATGTATGTCTGTAACCGTTGCTTTATCATCATTTTTGTATACGTTTACTTTACCCTCTATGAATAAAGTACTCATGGAAGGCAACACATACAAATCTTGCTGATTAATAGGGATCCGGATTTCATCGTTCTTGTTGAAACTTGTTACATATGGTTTGTAGGAATGAAATTCGAAACTTTCAATGCTGTTATCAGACACTGGGGACTCTAACACGTTTAAAATATTCATTTTAATAAACCAATTAATTTAAGAAATTGTTTATTTTCTTTAGATATTTTTTTAAGCCTTTTCGTAGGTGTTATTTTTCGCGAAGCGCTTTGTAAACTAACAGTATTTTGAATTGTTGTCGTGGTTTTATTGTAAACTAACATTTTTTCCTGAGATGTAAATACAACTGTATTTCCTCACCGCGTAAATTAACTAAATTGTTTTTTGCGTCGAGCAGTCTTATATTTATTTGGCTAACTGAGTTTTGATTAACAGGAAAATAAATTAAGTTTTGCCAGCCTGGTGGTACATTAGGCACGAATTCATAAATTATATGACTGGGTACTCCATTAACGAAGGAGCCACTAACAATATCACACTCTATTCGCACAATAGTTGTAGCTATAATATTAACTGGAAAGTGCGACTCATGTAAGGTTTCTGATTTTAATATTTCTTTACTAAAACCAAATAGGTCACCAAACGAATTGTCCTTTTCAAAGTGTATGTCTTTTGAACTATAAAGTTTAGTTTTCAATGTGTTATTATTAGATGATAATCTTAATACACAATCTTTAACGTTTTTTTTTAAATAATCAAATATATCTTGGAGTTCATACGAACCCTCCGGTAGTTGAAGAATTCCATTTTCTCCGTAAAAGAACATATTATTTTCTGAATCGATGTTAGGTATTGAATTAAATGTCGAAAAATATAACAATGCACACTCATATTCTCCCTTCAAATCCAGAGCTGGTGAATAATATGTCGTCAACGTAGATTCGCATCCAGTTATAGACAGAGTGAAAGCCATTGTTGAAATGAATACTAATACGTGTTGTGTATCATTTTATTTTATACTCTTTCCAAAAGTTTTTTAAAAATTTAATACATAAGTGACCACAATTGGTGGTACCGAATGTTTGAAATTGACAGTAATTATAATTAATCAAAGTGTCCTTCAAGTAGTGAATTAGCTCTAGAGGAGGTTTCAGGTTACCGAAACTATCAAAATATTGGCAGTAATTATTTACTTTAGCGTAAGCTACCCAATGAGTACCAGAATTTTTAGAAC
Organism: Pectinophora gossypiella; assembly: GCF_024362695.1. Classification (NCBI taxonomy): domain Eukaryota; kingdom Metazoa; phylum Arthropoda; class Insecta; order Lepidoptera; family Gelechiidae; genus Pectinophora; species Pectinophora gossypiella. Next base: position 10,253,891 of record NC_065423.1, read on the forward strand.
TATCTAGGTTCAAAACAGCGCATTCAATTTTTCTGGGCTTTCTTGGCAGACTATCTCTCATAAAAACACCACGAAAATAAGGCAAGTTTTGAGTATGTTCTAATATGTCGATATTGGTTAGAGCTCGTGTGGGTAGCCGCTTTTTCAGTTTTTTGGATGGGTTAGATATAATCCACTCCCTTTCTTGTAGGGTTTTACATAAAGCCCTTTTCCAATAGCAATAGATTCCATCATCTTATTGTGTCGTTCAGATTCTTTAAGATTTTGTTGTGCTGATTTGTAATCGTTTACTGCTTTAGCAATACCAGCCGCACCACCAGCTAGAGTGCCAAGTGCTGATAATCCAGCAAATATAGGTATCAATGGTAATATTCCACCAGTCTTTTTTGGAATGGGAATTAAGCGCGGTAAATGTACTCCTTTTTTCTTGTTGAAGATCTTTTTTGCTGCTAGGTAAGCAATCTTTATTGCCGTTTTGTTGTCCTTGCATTTTATTTTTTTCAAATGTGTACGTATTTTACTAACGCCATTCTTAAATGCATTAATACCAGCACCGGCTTTTAATTTGGCCTTCATAGCATTCTTTACTAACCATGAAGCCATTTTCTCACCCTTTCCTGCATCCTTCGATCTCAATCTTTGACGCGCAATTTTCATTAGTTCAAAATCTGCTTTATGTCTAATATCTAAATTCTTGTTAGTGTAAGCTATGTCGTGATGCATGCAACCTTCATCTAACTTATTTATTCCTCTATCGCCTCTCAATAATCTTTTCTTTAGTTTTGTTCCTGGGCCGCAGAATTGATAACCTGGTAAATGTAACTCGACTGGCAAATTACTTATTATGTTATTTAGAAGACCACTTCCTTTCATTGATAGAAATTTAATGAGACAATATAACGGTTATCTTTCTTTTATACATCCTATTTCAAATCATTTATGCTAATCCGGCTATTCTCATTTTTATTTAATCCCAACCATTTTACAAAAAGTTTATTACCTTTTCTTTTAATAACCTTTTCAATCAAGTACACATCTGGAAATTTTGTTTTTTGTAGTTCATATTCGTAAAATGAACCAAGAATATTTTCTTTATTTTTGTCTTGTAAATGATAGGTTATGGGATTAGTGTTGTTAACTTTCACTATATTAAATATTTCTGTAGACCAGTTCGGTGTGTACCCTTTATAAAAGTCACTTTTGTGCTTGCTAATGCGTACTTGGTCACCAATTTGGTATTTTGCTTTTGTTTTTTTTCTTTTAACTTGTGAACTGAGGATGTTTTCTTTTATAATGTGTTCATTTTCCTTATTTACATCTATCGGTTTAAATTTAGTAGTACGATGCACACTATTGTTATACGATGTAACAGCTAAATTTAAAATTTTCGGCACCCATTTATATTTGCCTTCTAAGCTAAAATATTTATACAGTTTACTTTTTAACGTTCTGATCAATCGCTCCACTATTGAGGCCTTTTTTGTAGAAAATGTTGAATAATGTTTAATACCATACTGCTTCATCAAATTTTGGAAAGAAGCGTTAAAAAACTCCTTTCCTTGATCTGTTTGTAAAAAAGAAGGAGTGCGTGCAGAACTATCTAAAATATTTAGCATAGCTTGCACAATCATATTTTTTGCTTTTGATTTTATTGGTATAGCCCAAGAAAACTTAGAAAAAGTATCAATTACAACCAGTATGTACTTAAAACCACTATTATAATGAGAAAATTTTTGCATGTCAATAAGGTCTGCTTGCCATAAATCATCGATTCCTTTAATAACTGTTGGTCGACGAGGAAAATTCCGTCTCGCAGGTTTATGTAGTTCTTCCACGATACTCTGTTTACTCATGCTGCTTTTTTAGAGGTATTTTTGTTTGATATAGTTGCAATTATTTTATCGATTTCAGGCTTATTATAATAGCTAGCTGACAAAGCTACATATAATTGTTCTTTAAACTGTTTTAAATAAGAGTCTATTTCACTTTTAACTTTCTGTTCAAATTCTTTGGTAGAATATATTTGTTTCAGTTTCGTTTCAATGTATTGTTTATTAACTGCTTCATCATTAAATGACGGAGAAGGTAGTCCTCGTAAGCGTGTGAGCTTTAAATCAAAGTCTCCTGTATCTGATTTCACTAAAGTATCATTTAATGCTTCGAAATAATCTGATAGACGTAAACGTTTATGTACGTGATGACCAAATTTATCTATGTTCATTTTTTGTGTTAACAAATGCACAAATAGAAGTCAACTGTACAAATTTTGTCATTATATCTTATTTTATTTAATAATATTAGCTTGACGCAATTCTTCTATAATTGAAATAATTTCATTATCCAACCCAGTGTTGCCAGCGTCACGGGATGCAACAAGCAATTTTAACCTTTCTACCAATTCGTTAGGATCATCCCAATAAACGAAATCTGTATTTTGATTTACTTTCTTTAACAGGGGAAGACCTCTTCCTTGTGTAAGATTTTCGGTACTTGAAAAATCTCTTTCTTTTGAATGTCTGAACAGCGGTTTTATAATACGTAAATACTTTAAACCCTTATTGCTCTTTATTGGTTTCTTTTGATCATAGTCTCTACGATGCGCGTTGGTTTCAAGCAACGCAACCTTATACGCTTGTTTATCCTGTTCTGTAACTAATGACAGATTAGGTGTCTTTTTTGTTAATAATTCCATAAAACCTGGAGTTTTTTCGAAATTAAGATTACCAATATGTAGACCATCTTCTTCATCTGACACTCGTGTAATACCCATCATAAGCTTTCCACGATCATATCTTAATCCAAAAGGAACATCTTGTATAACATCAGATGATAAAGACCACGATGATACATTTTTAAGTGGACTTGAATCCGACTCCAATGTTTTGAATGATTCATTACTAAAATTATTACTGCCGTATGAGTCGTTGACTGGAGTACTTAGGAGTGGGGGCTTAGGAGTAGCTTCTTTTAAATCATCTTCGCTCGAACAATCGTAACTACTATCGCTTTCGACTGATTCTTCTTTTTCAGTTTTAAAACTATTTTCAAAATCGTTTATATGGTCTTTCGCAGGCTTAGCTGCGATTTCCTTCAATGGTTTGGATATTGGTTCGAAAATAGTTTCTAAAATTTGTTCATTATTATTTTTAATATTCCTCATCATCTTCACTTTTTTCTTCACTGCAGATGCAGATTTTATGATTCGTTGTTTAAGGTCTTTTTCCATTTGGGATTGACTTCGGTGCTGTTTAGTATGCAAATGAAAGCCAAAATCCAATGATGTATTTAATATACCAATTCAATCGAGGACAATAAATGTATCAAAGGAGAATGGGCGAATCTGGTCCAAGAACCTCCACTGATGAGACTTATATGTAATGAAAGCTTATGCTTTCTCTATGAATCTGGCAAAGTTCTATCAGATTCTGTCCCGGGGTTCGTTTTTTACGGCCATGTTTGTCCTGGCTAAAAATGTGATAAAATACAGCGGGAGCTAAAATCGACTCAAGATTTGTTGCTGGATAACTAAGTCTACATAAATAATTATGTATCATATTGTATATCATTTTAAAGAGGATCTTTTCCAGAATCCGAAACATAAAAAAAAAACAAAAAAAAACTTTTTATAAGCGAATTATAGTCAATTTATATCTGCAGCGCCATTGTTTCTCGGTAGCTAAGTTCAAGTTTCATGCCTTTTACCCCTTCCAAAAGTATCTTACCGATTTTTTTTATATTGCTTCCGGAATTTGATCTGAGTGATAATAACAAGAAAAATAAATAGACACCTCTCCGATAGAGACCGCCTAAGCTATTTATTGCCTATTGCAAGAAATCGTCATCATTAATTAGCAAGTCATTACGGTATTGCATATAAGCTTATCAGCAACTTGGAACTTGGTCCAAGAACCTCCACTGGTGAGACTTGCATGTAATGATAGCTTATACTTGTCCTATGATTCTGGCAAAGTTCTATCAAACTCTGTCCTAGGATTTTTTTTACGGCCATGTTTGTCCTGAGTGTACAGTAGTGGACTGCAAAATCACCTCAGGATTTGTTGTCGAAAAACTATTTAACTAAGTCTATATACATAATTATATATCATAATGTATATCAATTTTAAAGGGGAAGGTTATCAGAATCAGAAACACAAATAAAAAAAATGCATTAAGTATGTAAACGACTTTTAGCCAACTCACGTCCGTAGCACCATTTTTCTCAGCAGCTACGTACGAGTTTCGCCCCTTCCAACCTTTCCAAAGAAGCCCAATCATTTTTTTCCTTCTTCTGATATTGCATTCTTAACCTGACAAGTGACAACAAAGAAAAAAAAATAAGAAGAAATAAAATAGATACCATTCCGATAGAGGCCGCGTGAGCAATGGACCTATTGCAAGATAACGTACTCAAAGGCTAGTCATTATAATCCAACAGACGTAACATGTTTAGAATGCGGGAGGACGCAAATGTAGTATGTTTTCTTTCACCACAATCTTGTTTTATTAATGCAGGCTTATATCTTGTATTATAAACAATGCCGAATGGTACAACAAACGTATCGTAAACGTAAGGTTGCCTGGTAGTAATTGCTACCTTGGCAATAAAGCCGCCTTTTGCACCAGTTATTGCCTGAACTTGTTTAATAAATGTGTTTCTTTTGTATACAATAGAGTCATTGTATTGAATCTTGATTAGAATGACTTATTTCTTGTTTCTCTCGTACTAAGCTGTATACTGTCAGTGTTAAAGAGACACATATTTCGTCTCTTTCGCATAAGGCGATGTACTACATTTCCGTCCCGCCGCATTCTAATCATGTTACGTCTGTTGGATTATAATGACTAGCCTTTGAGTACGTTATCTTGCAATAGGTCCATAGCTTACGCGGCCTCTATCGGAATGGTATCTATTTTATTTCTTGTTGTTGTCACTTGTCAGGTTAAGAATGCAATATCAGAAGAAGGAAAAAATGATTGGGCTTCTTTGGAAAGGTTGGAAGGGGCGAAACTCGTACGTAGCTGCTGAGAAAAATGGTGCTACGGACGTGAGTTGGCTAAAAGTCGTTTACATACTTAATGCATTTTTTTATTTGTGTTTCTGATTCTGATAACCTTCCCCTTTAAAATTGATATACATTATGATATATAATTATGTATATAGACTTAGTTAAATAGTTTTTCGACAACAAATCCTGAGGTGATTTTGCAGTCCACTACTGTACACTCAGGACAAACATGGCCGTAAAAAAACCCTAGGACAGACTTTGATAGAACTTTGCCAGAATCATAGGACAAGTATAAGCTATCATTACATGCAAGTCTCACCAGTGGAGGTTCTTGGACCAAGTTCCAAGTTGCTGATAAGCTTATATGCAATACCGTAATGACTTGCTAATGATGACGATTTCTTGCAATAGGCAATAGCTTAGGCGGTCTCTGTCGGAGAGGTGTCTATTTATTTTTCTTGTTATTATCACTCAGATCAAATTCCGGAAGCAATATAAAAAAAATCGGTAAGATACTTTTGGAAGGGGTAAAAGGCATGAAACTTGAACTTAGCTACCGAGAAACAATGGCGCTGCAGATATAAATTGACTATAATTCGCTTACAAAAAGATTTTTTTTTGTTTTTTTTTATGTTTCGGATTCTGGAAAAGATCCTCTCTATAATGATATACAATATGATACATAATTATTTATGTAGACTTAGTTATCCAGCAACAAATCTTGAGTCGATTTTAGCTCCCACTGTATTTTATCACATTTTTAGCCAGGACAAACATGGCCGTAAAAAAAGAACCCCGGGACAGAATCTGATAGAACTTTGCCAGAATCATAGGGAAAGCATAAGCTTTCAATACATATACGTCTCATCAGTGGAGGTTCTTGGACCAAGTTTCATACAAAAGTGCCCATTGTCATTTCATCCTATAACACCCATCATTCTTTTCACAGTCTTTATTAATCACAACATAACTGTATTGCTTTTTCCATACGTTAGAACACATTTCACGAAATTGTAACCAGGACATATCACATCCGACGTGTTCATCATAAACATGTCTTAAATTTATGTCATCTTGTTTAAACAGCACAATCAGATTCGTATTGTCTCTAATTAGTTGCTTTGGGATTTTAGTATATGTTTGATTTAAGTAAAAGCAATCTATATTTTTATGTCTACCCATAGAAAAGTAATCTCGAATGTTGTTTTGATTTTCGCAGGCTACGTCATCAAATATGATTATGGAATTGGGCTTAGCATGGTGAGGACTCAAAATTTCTTCATTTTCAGCATAGTTTTCAAGTGTTACATTTGGTACCAATTGTAATACCTTTTTTAAGAAGGTATATTTTGGTTGATAAAGAGATTTTGAATAAATATATAAGTTATCAAAACGCACACCGTCTTCATGTAATAAAAGACCTATCACTAAATTTGTTTTTCCACAATTTGACGGACCGCAAACTATGCATCGAATTGAATTTGGTAATAGTTTACCGTGACGGTGAACTTTAGTCCCATTCGTAAGAGGACAAACATTATTTAGGTTCAACGAATGTTTCTGTTTAATAAATTTCATCACACATGTGTACTCCGGAGCCGTCTGTCATGTAATAAAGTCTGTAGTAAAATGAATTCTTCGAGGGCTGCTGACCTACGTATAAAGGTTAAAAATGATTCCAGAACGAAACATCAAAATAAAAAATTCAAAATAAACACAGGTGTGTAGATTTTCAATTGCTAGACTGTCGAATCAGATTGCCCGTTAAAAATTGTAAGTGATCGCCATCAGTCTAGATACGGAACAGTCGGAATAGCCTCGACATATCTATTTACCTCAACGCTCTAGCAAGGCTGGAGCAATCGGCTCAGGTTATGTCAAAGTATAGTAAGTAGATCTGGAAGGTATGTGCGATCGAATCATTGACTGGAATTATAAATATATTGGTTTTCTGTATGAAGTGATATAGATATGTATCAAAATAATTATTGGGAATTTTAAATCGCTTGGAGCTCTGTTGATCGAACAGAGGCGAGGTCAATGGTGAGGTCAATGGAGCGAAAAGTGATTTAGAATTCCCAATAATAACCTACTAGTTGTACTTATAGTTTGCATTTTTATTGTTTACCCGCAATCTTTCAATTTAATTTTTTTTTACATTTTTCCTCGCCTTATGGTTGTCTGGAAGAAATCGCTTTAAGCGATAAGGCCGCCATTTGCCATGTACTTAGTTAAGAGACTTTTTGTAATTATTTATTTTTATTTTGGTGCAATAAAGTGTATTTGTATTGTATTGTATTGTATGGTACTTAAACATAGCTGGAAAGTGGGTGTATACCTATATACGTAAGTAAGTACAATATACCTACATTTCTACCTTCTACGGATGTTAGGTTGTCTTTTCGTCCATGACTGTGTAAGAATCGTTGTTTTACGTCGACCCCGGGACAAAATATAAAATCGATATACTATTTGCTAAAGAATTAAAGCACATAATAACGGGTTCTTACCGCGTTTAAATGGGGATATGAGACTCCCGATATTTCGACACTGTTGCAAGTGCCATGATCACGGGATGACTGATGAGATTGGAGTGGAGTAGGTAGATCCATAATTTTCTACGGGCAGACATATCTGTCTACCCTCTTTCTCTGCCGCTTGTTTATGTTTTTGATACCGGAATGTTCGGAACCATCTGAACTCGCACGAAACTCACTACGACAAACCGCACTCACTGTGTCCTCACGTTTTTTCACCACATTAGGCCGTTTCAAGCTTTTTACAACACCTACTACTGGATTCCACATACTCGACAACTTGAACCCGTCTTCCCTGTTGAAATTTTTATGTTTTCTGATTTCAATAGCCTCTTTTACGAGTCTGGGGATGTAATGACGTTCTGTCGATAATATTTGTGGATTGTTAAACTCGATCCAGTGGTTAGGGCCCGACTCCAGTACGTGCTCAGCTATAGCAGATTTCTGCACGTCGTTTTTCTTCATGGCACTAATATGTTCTTTAATCCGGCAAGAAATAGACCGTTTTGTTTGTCCGATGTACGAACTACCACAACTACAGTCTATTTTGTATACGCCGGGGCTCTCAAACGGAAAACAGTCTTTCGGGGAACGTAGACTCTGTGCAATTTTCTTTGAAGGAGTAAATATAGTTTTTATTAAATATTTACTTAAAATATTTCCTATCTTATCAGTAACTCCCTTCAGATATGGAAGAAATGCTGGCTGACGTTCAACCCTGGGTACGGTCGTCTTGACCTTTGGTTTTGCCCGCAAGGCTCTAACATCTATCCTATAACCATTGTTTCGAAGCACCTCCTGTACATGGCTAATTTCAGCGTCTATGTGCTCATTGTCGCATATGTCATATGCTCGGTTGGTTAAGGATGTTACTACCGCATTCAAATGGCGAGGGTGATGATGAGAGGTCCCCATTTAAACGCGGTAAGAACCCGTTATTATGTGCTTTAATTATGATAATAACCGCGTAAACTTAAAACAATGTATTTGCTAAAGAATTTTCCCGAGTGACCTTTTATGTACTAAGTATTTACACTGAAACGCTGGATGCCTTGAGCAAATCGATTTATTAAATTGAATTTCTGTGAGGAAAATTATAGGCCGTCGGGAATGTTAGTAAATATCTACCAAAACCAACGTTTAAAGTAATTATCACAGATCGTAAACTAACGACCTCTTGGTTCCGAAAAGAGATCTCCGGAGATCCGGATGCTGATTGTAGATTGATTGAGCCATGATAGCCCAGTTGGTAGAACGCTTGACTCTCAATTTGAGATCGCAAGTACGAATCCCACCATAGGCCAAGAATTTGTTTCCGAATTCATGTTTGGATCATAAATGATTGTCACATGCTCAGCGGTGAAAGAAAACATCGTGAGGAAACCCACATTCCCGAGAAATGTATTTCGGAGGTATATGATCTAACTTATATTGGGCTGGTTTTCCCTTCGCGGGTTGGAAGGTCAGACAGACAGTCGCTTCTGTAAAAAACCGGACCTGTCTTTTTTTTTTCATTCTATCCTTAAACTAAATACATGGTTTGAATGATGCCGTTAAACCACAGAGGTTTGTCTCGGCACCCATTCGTCGCATTAAAACAGAAAAAAATAATAAAAAATACAGAAAACATTCAAAGGAATCATACAAAATATGTAATAAATCTTAAGGTTAGGTAAGCGGACCCTGTGAAAAACAGGATAATTCTAGGGAGATGATGATGATGAGCTATGAATCTTCATCATCAGATTCACCTTTTCTAACCCAAAGTTCGTAATTCAATTCAATGGCCACGAGCAATTAGAAGACAAAACGTTTTTCAACAAAGCCGCGCTTATAGTCGAGTGCTTCCAATTCAAATTCAAATTCAAAAATATCTTTATTCAGTAGGTAACATAGTTACACTTTGAATCGTCAATTTTTACATAACGTACGTCTCATCCGCCTAAAACTACTGCAGCTTCTCACAACCTGTATAGCCGGGGAAAAGAAGCTGCAAGAAAAACCTCGGCACAGGGCCCTAGACGTTCTTTAAAAAAATAAACATAAAATATTGATATACAATTGAGTAATTTAGCTGCCTAATATCAGTTCTCAGACAGTTAATCCCAAGCATTCATATCTTCTAAATAATCACTAACTTTATAATAACCTTTTTTGTAAAGTTTTTGTTTAACTACTGTCTTAAAGCAGTTGAAAGGCAAATTCTGAATGTCAATGGGAATCTTATTGTATCCTTCCTAAGTGTTAGGCTACGTGAACATTTTTACAAATACCCTCATATACGCAAGAGGAACTATTGATCGCGTTTTCTGTTTTATTTATTACGCCCTCCGAGCCTCCAACCCGGCTTAACGTGGCAGGTACGAAACGTAAAGGCAGTAAAAATGCGACAATGTGTTACTCATTATGTCCTTTCTTCTTTATTTTAATTTTATTTTTATTTTATTTTTACATATTCGGGTTAACAACAGTTCATTGTTATATATTATTATGTTTAATTAAGGGAGTACAATTTTTGTGAAACCAATTATAGTTAACCACATTATAATTATTATTTTTTGACCAATCTAAGTGGATAAAGCTTCAACAAGAATACAAAATACCTAAAGCATGGGTGCATTTATAAGTGTGTGTATATATTATATATACACTTCTCATCAAAAAAATCGAAACACTTCCGTTTTCATTGTTTCTGTCCGAATTTAACACAAAAAAGAATTCATACGATGAAAAAAAATACATAAATGTATAGCTGGCAGTTTGGCCATTACAGTAATAAGCGAAAATTCTAAATTCAAAATTAGAATTTCATTTGTTTATCTTATAAACGAAATGAATCACTGTTTTGAGACAAATGTGTGTTTAGGGTTGGAGTACATTTAGCGTTTAAAAACTAAAAATTGGCGCCTATCCTTAAACTTTTTGTTTTTTATTTCAATACTGTGACTTTGGGACGTCTGAAAAAAGGTTTTTTTTCTAAAACGTATGGATACTTCGCCCACAGAAGCCGCCCAAGTTGTGGCATTGCTGGATTCTGGCCTTAGTCAGCGTGTTGTGGCTGCAAGACTGCATCTAAGCCTGTCGTCTGTTCATAGAGTCTATAAACGTTATCGGGAGACTGGTTTGTTCACGCGCCGTTCAGGATCTGGCAGGAATCGGGTCACTTCTGAGCGAGATGATCGATTTATTGTAACAACTTCTTTAAGAAATCGACGCCTTAACGCTTTTCAACTGCAGCAGCGGCTTCGTGTTGTACGAAGGGTGGCTGTAAGTGACTCTACAATTAGAAGAAGGTTGAAGGATCGTGGACTGGTACCGCATAAGCCAGCAAATGGGCCGAAATTAACTGCAGACCATCGAAGAGCGCGCCTTAACTTTGCACGTGAGCACCTAAATTGGTCATACCTACAGTGGAGCAAAGTTCTCTTTTCTGATGAGTGTAAAATTATGCTGTATGGTAACGACGGAAGGAACAAGGTCTACAGAAGAGACGGAGAACGCTATGCACAATGCTGCATTGAAGAAAAGGTCAGCTATGGTGGCGGTTCGTGGACGGTTTGGGGAGGAATCAGCGCCGACGGTAAGACAGAGCTTGCTTTCGTGTCTGGGCCACGTCTGCCTGCACTAAACTGTCATCGGTACGTCGAAGAGTGTCTCGAGCCTCATGTGATGCCCTATGCACATTTTATTGGCAACGGCTTCATATTCATGCACGACAATGCTAGGGCTCACACCGCGGGCGTCGTACGAGATTATCTTAACGAAGTCGATATCTCTATTATGGAATGGCCAGCAAGAAGCCCGGACATGAATCCCATTGAACGTCTGTGGGATGAATTAAAGAGACGAATTCGAGCAAGAGATCCTGCCCCAGAAACACTTAGCCAGCTGCAAGATGCAATCCAAGAGGAATGGGACAATATACCACAGCATGTGATCGTGACTCTCATCCGATCGATGAAGAACCGTATGGAAGCAGTAATTAGAGCTCGGGGAGGGAATACAAGTTATTAAATAAACGTTTTTTAGCTTTTTTTTTCATTTACGTGTGTTGTTTTATCCATTTCCTTTATACTCCATACGGAATAAAAATGACTCATTTAACAAAATACGAAACCTATGAAAAATTCATTTAAATTTAGAACATTAACATTAAGATTTGATAAGCTCATTATTATTACTCACTATTAAACGACATTTAACATTTATTCCTAAATGTACACATTTTTCTGATAATCCTGACAAAACGTAAACTTGCAAGGTGTTTCGATTTTTTTGATGAGAAGTGTATATATGTGTGCGTGTGTGTGTGTGTGTGTTTGTGTGTGTAGATAGATATGTATGTTGTGTAGATAGCCCTACGATATATAATCTATTATCTCGGGTTCGGAAGCTGCCACCATGGCAGCTACCACTAACTTTGTGTGTATACCTATGTGTGTATGTGTGTGTGTGATATTATGTGTGATATTTTCTTTTTTTTTGACGTGGCTTGAGATTTTCCGCAGTTGGCCCTTAACTACTTGGCCGGAAACTGTCCTTTCTTCAAATAGTGATTGTAGGTCCTTAGCTACTGAAAAAAACAGCTACTTCTTCTTCTTCTATCGTGCGGGTTGTGAGGTGGAGTACCAACCTCATCAACCCTGGTGTCAGGGTTACTATAGAGCCACCAAAGGCCCTGACATGGCTTATGTAACGACTACTTACATCAGTAAGTAGGAATCGGGACCAACGGCTTAATGTGCTTTCCGAAGCACGACTCATCTTACTTTCGGACAGTCAGCCTGTAATGTCCTAACCAAACTAGGGACCACGAAGTTATTTTTGTGATATATCTCCACCGGGAATCGAACCCGGGACCTCTGGAACGTGAGCCAAACGCTCAACCACTGGACCACGGAGGTCGTTATCAGCTACCTATATCAACTTTTTAATAGCTTTCGCAATCCCAGCATTTTTTTCTTTTTTTTTGTATGTTATTTTATTGTTTATAAATATTTTATTTGTTGTAAAACATGTATAAATTAGAAGTAGATTAACTTAATGAATCCTTGAGGAATTTCAAGTTGCTCTTGGCAACGTTATCTTGTAATGAAACATCTTTTGAGATGCCATGAATTCCCTTCAGGAACGGCACACGAAGTACTTGACGGGCAATCGATACAAATTCTCAACTTCTCAACCCTTCCAGACAGGGCCGTCGAAGGGTTTCACAATACATACAAAGTAGCGAATAGTAGTAGTGAATAGTACCTACTTTAAAATATAGCGTATATATATAACAGAGTGGCAAAACTCTGATTATGATAACGTCCGAACAAATGTTTATAGTAATTTCATGCCTATTATACATACGGTACTTATATATTTTTAAGATACCTTCTAGTAAACAAACATGGCGGTCGTTAGTGACGCGGGAAAAAGATTTTACTTGTTCTTTTTTCAAAAATTATGGTAAATTTTGTCAAAACGAGTGTGCTTTATCTAATGTTTAGTGATTTTAAATTTTTAATATACTTTAACATGTGAAAAATACGCTATGATCCACTGTTTAATATAAAGCTCAATCTTCACGGCCCCGATTCCTGCAGACACCTCCTAATTTTAATTTAAGTTATACCTGTCATTTTCTTATCTGCCAAAAAGGAAAGGGACGGATGATTGACAGCTCTTAATTTTAGGAAGAATGAGTAAATGAATGAATAACCCGGGCGAATCAAAAAGGTATCTCGCTGGTATGCAAACTATTTGACGTATGCTGTCAACAATTCTGTCGGATTACTGGCCAATGTAAAATTTTTAGACAGTTGTTTTAGATTTGTGCTTAAAATTGACGTGTGTTCCATAAATTTTATGCTTGTCGATTACCCGTCCCTTTCCTTTTCGGCGGATAAGAAAATGACAGATATTACTTAAAATAAAATTAGATGGCGTTTACAGGAATTAGCACCAATATATACTTTACATGAAGTCACGCTTGCAATTCCTAATGGGATGGGCAGAGCCACAAGTAAGTATCAAAAGACAACTTGGAGCCACTATTGATACGCATGAAACCTTATAGTGATATGGAATAAGAAGAATCAATATCATCGTCACTTACTTTTTACGATATGATCTACTCTGAACCGGCGTGCGTGTATGAAGCGATTGATGAATGTGGAGGAAGCAAGAGAAGTGTGTCAGGATCGAAGCAAATGGAATTCTATAGTCTCTGCTTACCCCGGTGGGAAATAGGCGTGAGTTTATGTATGTATGTATGTTACTTTTTCATGCGCAAGTAACAAATAGCAATATTGTTTCTTTTTTTTCCCAAGATACAGGCTCCGCCTTGTTTGGGAACCTCTGTTCACTTGGATATATTCTTAATATAAGTACCCATCCTATTTTATATGCCTCATTGTATTGTTTTCTGATAATAAAATTACTTTTCAGTTTTTTTTAATGCTTCGATGTAGACTGAAGACCGTAGGTATCGAAGACGAAACAGCAATTGTTTAAAACAGACAGATAGACGGAGCGCACCATAGAGGTACCTCTACATCCATACCATAGAGGTTCCTTTAAAAACTACATAAAAAAGCTTGGCTGGTTGTGCCCCTGTTGCCAAACCCTGAATACGGCCCTATCTTTAACCCTATTTATTGCCCGGTAAAAGTTTCGCTTGTTAGCGAAAGAATTCCGGGATTCTGAGCAAAGGGACCTTGGAAACTGTCATGAAAATAAATTTATTCCAATTAGGCTTAACGTCTTAACAGCCCCCATGGTCTAGTTGTTAGAGCGTTAGACTCTCAATATAGTCCGGGTTCGATTCCCGGACAATGTTCTAATCACTTTGTGAGACTGTCCTTTGTTTGGCTAGGATACTGCAAGCCGAATCAACTATCAAAACGACGGATATAACTTAAAATAAAATTAGGAGGTGTCTGCAGGAATCGGGGCCAATGAATATTTTAAATTAGACATAAGTAAGTACTTACATACCTACAAAAAGAAATATAATAGAAAGCTGACTGTAGATTAATTGAGCCTTGGTAACCCAGTTGGTAGAACACTTGACTCTCAATTTGAGATCGCAGGTTCGAATTCAGAACAGGCCTAAACCAATGATAGCCGATTTGTTTTCGAATTCATGTTTGGATCATAAATGATTATCACGTGCTCAGCGGTGAAGGAAAACATCGTCGCCGCAAATTAGACCGAGAGCTTCGACCAATAGCCGTACAACGTCTATCTACGTAGATAGCATTCGGTGCGTCTATTGGTGGAAACCGCCGGTATAAGTTGCGAAGCGCGCGGCGCGTTTGTTGTGCAGGCCCTGCTTGTTGATAGTAGTTTAAAACTGTGAACTTACCTCTCCGAGGGACTGATGGCGAGGGAGGGTGGTCCGCGGCTGTCGGGGCGATGCGCATGACCCTCGTCTGGAGGCCCCGGCTCCCCTCCCGTGCTACTCGTTTGTCTCGTCTGATCAACCAAAATATCATTAAGTTATTTATTTTATTTTGTTTTGTAGTAATACCATAGATGACCTACGGCAGTGAGACGTGGCCGCTTACTATGGGTCTCGTGAGGAGGCTCGGTGTCGAATGGAGAGAGCTATGCTCGGTATTTCCCTGCTCGATCGAATCAGAAATGAGGAGATCCGCACGAGAACTAAAGTCACCGACATAGCTCGGAGAATTGCAAAGCTGAAGTAGCAGTGGGCGGGACACTGAATGGCGACCACGCGTCGGACGACGCTCAGTGGGTAGGCCCGCTACTAGGTGGACCGACGATCTGGTGAAGGTCGCGGGAAGCCGCTGGATGCGGGCAGCGCATGACCGATCGTCGTGGAGATCCTTGGGGGAGGCCTATGCCCAGCAGTGGGCGTCGTACGGCTGATGATGATGATGATAAATACCATAGAATAAGAAATAATGCTATGTATAGAACGGCAACTCTCCGCTCCCCACCAGCGGCTGAGCTTAATTTACCTTACCCTCTCAGTCTTACTTCAGTCTAAACATTATAATATCATACAAACTTCCTTACGAGCGCTTCGAACATTTTACAGAGTGATTAGTCACTAATGACAAGTACTTACCTAAAGAAACTCATTAGGGCTGTCACATTCACTTGCCAGCAGGAGCTAGAAGCGGTAATTAAGGTATAAAGGCTGTGACGTCAGATCGACTGCACCGCAGCATCCGCACACAGGCCAATGACGGACTTTCCAGACTACGTCTGAGCTGTATAGCTCATAAAATCATACTGATCATAAGTTTAGCTACTTTAAGTAGTAGTACAATGCGGCTAAACGTGGACCGCTTTATTGGAGAACGTATCGCAATGACAATACGGCTAATCGTTGAACCGCCGCATTACAAAACGGCCCTGTTTTTAAAAACAGCTAGCCGTAATGTAATACAGCGGATTATACAATCCGACTGCGACATACACACCACTACTACCAGACACTCATCATACGAGAGGTATACATCTATCCACCAATCAAACAAAAACCGACCTTATTATTGTTAAATATGGCCCTTTACCATAATGTCAAACTAGGTGACGTTATACTTCTTCCTATTATCTCTCTGCAACCATGTCTGCCTGTCATACATTGGTATTTTTATTCTCTCACAATGTAATCCAAGACCTCAGTACAATTCCATTATATTTACATACATACATACATAAACTCACGCCTATTTCCCACCGGGGTAAGCAGAGACTATAGAATTCCATTTGCTTCGATCCTGACACACTTCTCTTGCTTCCTCCACATTCATCAATCGCTTCATACACGCACGCCGGTTCAGAGTAGATCGTATTAAACCTTTTCTAAGGACATCTCCAATTTGGTCATCGTAAGTCCTTCTCGGTCTTCCTCTGCCAGCCCTACCATCAACTTTCGCTTTATATACGGCTTTTGCAATTCTATTATCCTTCATAAACTCTACGTGTCCAAACCAACCTAACATTCCCTTCTCAATCTTAGTCACTATATCGTCTATTACACCACATCTCTGTCTTATCACACTGTTTCTCACTCTATCACTCTATCCATTATATTTATGACGTGTTAACAACATTAGTGTTTACAAAGACAATACAGTGGCCCCGATTCCTGCAGACACCGCCTAATTTTATTTAAAGTTATATCCGTCATTTTCATATCCGTCGAAAAGGAAAGGGACGGATGATTCACAGCTCTTATTTTTAGGAAGAATGAGTGAATGAATGAATAACCCGGGCGAATCAAAAGGTACGTCGCTGGTATGCAATCCGTTTGACGTGCTGTCTACTTAACTGTGTCGGGTTATTGACGGATGTAAAATTTTTATACGGTTGGTTTAGATTTGTGCTTAAAATTGACGTGTGTTCCATAAATTTTATACTTGTCGATTACCCGTCCCTTTCCTTTTCGGCGGATAAGAAAATGACAGATATAACTTAAAATAAAATTAGATGGTATTTACAGGAATTAGCACCAGTGTTCGTATGTGAAGCCCTGCTGTTTTAATGCTTACCACCCAACCAGCTTTTATAATTATTACTATACCTACTATGATCGTTATTTGATTGACGGAATACTGCGGCAATACATACATGGCCTTCTTTTTTTCTAATCCTTTTATTCCCTGTTCGGATGTAGGACTCGAATAATAGATTCCCACTCCTCGCGATCTTTTGCAGCCTCTATCTCTGTCTCTTTTACTCCCACGTCATGACGAGAGTTTTTAGTACGGAGCTTTATGGTATCCTATTTTTTTTTTCATAATGAAATCTGTTAGAAACTCACCATGATCCCTTTGAGCTGATTCACCAGCGGCGAATCAGCGAAGAAGTTGTTCACTGCGGAGAATATGTTTGTGTGTTTGCTCGTCGCGCCGGCGCAGGCGTTCTCACGCCCGCTCGGTCCTAGAACAACAAATAAACAGTCATATTTGTTGCAGATGTTTAAATTTAGAAGCATTATAGATCACGGTTAAAAAGGCTGAATTGAGACAATTACTTACTTTAACAATAGGGTATTTCAATAAAAAATAAAATAAAATAAAAAGCATTTATTTCAGGCGATGCCCATAAAAAGTTACAAACAGACAACATAATTACATTAAAAAAAATGATATAAGTATTTGACTGGGTCAAAGATAAATTATAAACTTTTTTATTATTATTATTTTTAAATGCTAATCTAGAAATAGAAGCCAGTCTAAGATTATCAAAAATCAATCTCATTTTACTTTTCGTCTTATTTTCGAATTTTATTTATGAATTAGGTAACAATGAGTACGACGTTTGACAGCTTTTATTGATGACGTCGCAGGACAGTGTTTCCATACAAACAACGAAGAATTCGTTCTGACGTAGTTAATGCCATCTGCGGCAAATCTACAATAAGTCACGTCAAAAAAAAAAAAAAAAAAAAAAACGTTCTGACGTTTTGACGTTTCGAAAAAAGTATCTCATTTGACTAGGTTGTCAAGTAGCCTATTATTGCAATTTGTCATTTGTTGACAAGGCGCAAATTCAAATTCAAAAATATCTTTATTCAGTAGCTAACATAGTTACACTTTGAATCGTCAATTTTTACATAACGAACGTCTCATCCGCCTAAAACTACTGCAGCTTCTCACAACCTGTATAGCCGCGGAAAAGAAGCTGCAAGAAAAACCTCGGCACAGGGCCCTAGACGTTCTTAAAAAAATACTTTTAAGTATATGCGCAAATGTTGCTTTTTAGATGAATTGCTTCAATGTAGCTTTTTTAACCCCACATTACGAGTACTAGTTACGAGTAATTAGTTTCATATAATCGGTTTAGATCAATCAGCCTCGTATCCAAGTTTGGTTAATGTTTGCTTCCTGGTAGTGGTTGCCTGGAAGAAAGTGCTCTAAAGCAATAAGGCCACCCAAATTGTACCTACTGTATTCATGTGTTATGTCTGATTGTTGAAATTTAGTTCGGTGCAATAAAGTACATATATTTGATATGATTTAAGGTGGTACTCATTGTTCTCGTAGGCTGTTTAATATTTCGCATAGAAATTTTTGAAGTGGAAATAAAGATTTTTAATTGACTTACTATTGAAATTAGCTTGAGTTGAAGAAAAGAGAACCATAATGAAGACTATAGAGAACCGGAGGGGAAATATGATTGGCTGATACGACACGATTCATTTATAACAAACATCATAGAAGGAAAAATTGAAGGGAAGAGAGGAAGGGGTCGTATCAGGAGGTGAAGGATTTGGCGGGAAGAAGACAGGAATGGCGATTACTCCACCGACAAGAGCGCAGCTCTTAAATAAAAAAAAGAGAGAGAGAAATTAGCTTGACTATTGCGTGGTTTTGGTAACAAGAATTTCATTTGAACATGATTTTTCAAAAACGGGCTAAGGTGGTTTTCATTACCTAAAGTAAAGACGAAGATATTGATTTCCGGGGCTCTCTGAAATTCGCTAAAACGTGAAGGAAGGAAAGGAAATATACAAAATACGCATACTTACCTTTGAAAGCCTAGTTAATTAAATTGAGTGGGAATGTGAACAGTACTTATATGTTATGTTGTGATTATATATACATAACATAAATAGCCTATAAACGTCCCACTGCTGGGCACAGGCCTCCTCTCAATCAACCGGAGAGGGTATGGAGCATACTCCACCACGCTGCTCCACTGCGGGTTGGTGGAGGTGTTTTTACGGCTAATAGCCGGGACCAACCGCTTAACGTGCCCTCCGAAGCACGGAATCAACTTACTTTTTCGGACAATCAGGTTATTCAAGCCTGAAAAGTCCAAACAAAGGACAGTCTCACAAAGTGATTTCGACAATGTCCCCATCGGGAATCGAACCCGAACCTCCAGATCGTGAGCCTAACGCTCTTACCACTAGACCACGAAGGCTGTTAACACACCAACACACCAAGCATCACGCTTGCATCCCCAAATGGGTAGGCAGAGGTGTACGGTCACGGACATTAAGTATACACTTTGGTACCATGGCACATTAACTTTTTTAACAAATTGAACTGTAAGTCTCACTAAATGTCAAATATGTCAGTGCGACAGAGTCCTAAAGTGGGTACATTATATTACTCATGACTGTACAGTATACAGGGTGCTAGTGGCATCGTAACGAAAACTTTCAGGGATGATTCAAACCATGATTCTGAGTTGATATCAAGTGCAACTTTCCATCGCAAAAGTGACGACTAAAAACTGAAAATAATAAAAAAATGCAAATTTTTATGAATTATCCGACAGGAAAATCCACTTGATATCAACTCAGAATCGTGGTTTGGATACGTATACATTATATTGCTCATGACTGTACAGTATACAGGGTGCTAGTGACATCGTAACGGAAACTTTGAGGGATGATTCAGACCATGATTCTAAGTTATATAAAGTGGAATTTTCCGTCGCAAAAGTATGGGACTGAAAATAAATAAAAAAAGAACACATAAATTTTCATGAATTTCTCGACAGGAAATTCGACTTGATATATCAAAGTAACTCAGAATCATGGTCTGAATCATCCCCCTCAGTATATGTTACGATTTCACCGAACCGGAATTCGAACCTATTAGGTACTCTACGATGTAAGTCACGCGTTTTCTGAACAGGGCTATCACGAATTATGTACATGTAATATATCGACGCTTTTTTTGACGTAGTTTTATTGAAGACCGATTATCGCGCGCAGCATCTTATTTCCATCCCCCTTTCATCCCCTTAGGGGTGAGTTTTGGTATAAAAAATATCATATATTATACTCTTCCCTAGGTCTCAAAATATCTCCATACCTTTCATGTAAACAATTTGCATACAAAACAATATAATTAATTAAGTCTTTCAACCTAATCTAATCTCCATGTATATTTTTATTATTCACGTATATAATTATCTAGTATGTTTGTATCTATGTATTTAACGAAAATATTCGTTATCAGCTTTCCGCCCGCGAAACCATTCGTGTGAATCTCAAAACTTAAATATATCTAAGTAACTGGTTGGTTACACTTGATAAAATTGGTAAATATTTTAAAAGTAGGTAACCTTTTTAATATTTTTATCGTTTAAGGTGTTCTAGAGATTATTACAGTATACTTACTTACATAATACTTTATTATTCCTAATTAAATAAAATATATTCCATTAAAAAATAATAAATAACAACATTACATAAGCTGACGACTATATACCAATTCGGGTAGTCAGAGGTACATCCATCGCAAGATGAACTAAGTAAGTACTCACACCTCACCGAGATTTCTGTTAGACCAACGTGATAGATGGTGAGTCGTATCGCCGTCTATAATGGTCGAACCAACTGTGTAAGTGAAAACCGCACTTAAGATAAATTAATACGCCTATAACATAAAATTTCGCAATATTTTTTATCGTTAACGGTGTTCTAGAGATTTTTTTTTTTCTAAATATATAAAGAGAAACTGACTGACTGACATATCAACGCACAGCCTAAACGGCTAAACGCAGGCACTTGAAATTTGGAAGGGACGTAGATTAGCTACCGTAGAGGTGCACTAAGAAAGGAATTCCCGAAATTCCCACGGGAACGGGAATTAGCGGGAAAATCCTTTTGTATGAAAAATCTAAACCACTTAAGTTAGACGCTTCAAATTTGGCATGCAGGTACCTTAGTAAACTTAAAACTTAGTTACAACAGGACATTGCAAAATTTGCACGGAAACGGGAGTTAGCGGGAAAAAACATTTGTATGAAAAAATCTTAACCGCGTAAGATAGATGTTTTCAATCTAGCATGCATGCATACCTTAGTAAATATAAAGTTTAATTATGGCTGTAATTAAATTAAGCATTTCTTAACCTTTCACACACACAAATATCTCTCTTTTATAACACGCCACGCGGACGAAGTCGCGGGCAAAAGCTAGTGCTGTTATATTTACAGAATACCTCTACAAACATTTAAATACATACCTAATTAAATAAAACGAATTCCATAAAATAAAAATGAATAAAACAAGTCTTCTTCTCTTCTTCTCGTGTGGGTTGTGAGGTGGATTACCAGCCTCATCAACCCCGGTGTCAGGGTTATTATTGAGCCGCCAAAGGTCCCTGACGTGGATACTTACATCCGTAAGTAGTAACTGGGACCAACGACTTAACGTGCCTTCCGAAGTACGCAATAAAACAACAATGGTGCTAATTCCTGTAAATACCATCTAATTTTATTTTAAGTTATATCTGTCATTTTCTTATCCGCCGAAAAGGAAAGGGACGGGTAATCGACAAGCATAAAATTAATGGAACACACGTCAATTTTAAGCACAAATCTAAACCAACCGTCTAAAAATTTTACATCCGTCAATAACCCGTCACAGTTAAGTAGACAGCACGTCAAACGGATTGCATACCAGCGAGGTACCTTTTGATTCGCCCGGGTTATTCATTCATTTACTCATTCTTCCTAAAATTAAGAGCTGTGAATCATCCGTCCCTTTCCTTTTCGACGGATATGAAAATGACGGATATAACTTAAAATAAAATTAGGCGGTGTCTGCAGGAATCGGGGCCAATGTATCTATATTAAGCTTTGTGATGTGTGGGTACTTAGTTCATCTTGCGATGTATCTTGGGGTGCTTAAACTAAAAGTACAAGAGGAAGACAATAAGATGTTTAACAGGAAGAAAGACAGAAGTACATAGGAGGACTACCATCTCTATATAGGGTGTAAGTGACATCGTAACGAAAACTTTGAGGGATGATTTAGACCATGATTCTGAGTTGATATCAAGTGGAATTTTCCGTCGCAAAAGTATAGAATTGAAAATAATTTTGATAAACCTTAAAAAATAATGAATTTTGCGACGGAAAATTCCACATGATATCAACTCAGAATTATGGTCTGTATCATCCCACTCAGTATCGTTACGGTGTCACTAACACCCATGCCTACTTGTATGGCTTACACGGAGTGTTAGTGACATCGTAACGAATATTGAGAGGGATGATTCAGCTCATTATTCTGAGTCTGTAAAGTATAATATTAAAAATAATTTAAAAAAAAACAAAAAAAGACATGAATTTCGCGACGGAAAATTCCACTGGATATTAACTCAGAATCATGGTCTGAATCATCCCCCTTAGTATTCGTTACGATGTCACTAACACCCTGTATAAGCCACATGCGAGCTCATGAACGTCGGAGTTGATGCAGTCGCCGTAGCCGAAATCGGCTGGATCACACATCATCATCATCATCTTGAAACCTCTGGCTATTGCCAATTGACATATAGTCGTGAGCTTAAGTTACTTATATATATTATAAAAGATATCTAAAAAAAATATGTTTAAATAGAAAACAATATCTGAGGAAATCCAGTGCGGTTCATTGTTCATTCTCATAATAAAATACACTTGTACAATATTACTAAAATATAATATTGGTATTAACAACCGTTAGTACAAAAAGTCACATACCTCGTTTAAAAAGTCCCGTCACTGCAGTTTTGGGCTGTCAAAAATGGTCAGCGCAGAGCTACTGAGGGCGTGGGAGGGCCTCGGAGGTCGTACGGCGACTGACGGAGGATGCTGTATGGGAGTATGGGACGTTTCAGCCCCGCGCATGCGCTGTTGATGTTTCAGGGGTTAAAGGGGCAGTCGTACAAGTGCGACTGGACGTGGGAAATATGCGAAAAATGTTTTTTTGTTTTTCGTGACTTAATGTAGATTGCTTTGTAAGACTGTCCTTTGTTTGGTAAGGACTTTTCAGGCTTGAATCACCTGATTGTCCGAAAAAGTAAGATGATTCCGTGCTTTGGAGGGCACGTTAAGCCGTTGGTCCCGGCTATTAGCCGTAAAAAACACCTCCACCAACCCACATTGGAGCAGCGTGGTGGAGTATGCTCCATACCCCCTCCGGTTGATTGAGGGGAGGCCTGTGTCCAGCAGTGGGACGTATATAGGCTGTTTATAGTATGTTATGTATGTACTGTAGATTTGAGGGACTCAGATGGTAAGTTGCTACTAAGTACTTCTTCTATCGTGTGGGTTGTGAAGTGGATTACCAACCTCATCAACCCTGGTGTCAGGGTTACTATTGAGCCGCCAAAGGCCCCTGACTTGACTCATGTAACGACTACGTACTTACAACAGTAAGTAGTAACCGGGACCAACAGCTTAACGTGCCATGCCGTACTAAGTACTTGGCAAGGGTTATTTGGTAGTTTTTTTTTTTTTAAATTAAGTAAGTTGTCATAACATACAGGGAGGGCACGTTAAGCCATTGGTCCCGGCTATTAGCCGTAAAAACACGTCCACCAACCCGCAGTGCAGCAGCGCGGTGGAGTATGCTCCATACCCCCTCCGGTAGATTGAGAGGAGGTCTGTGCCCAGCAGTGGGACGTATATAGGCTGTTTATGTTATGTTATCATAACATAATCTATCGAATTATTACTTTGACACCTGCATATTCGTCACCTTATATTGAAAACCACATAAAATCACAAACTGATGTGATTTTCTTTTAAAAATCCTGGTTTTCTTTCAATCAATATAAATTCGGATACGAATAGTAATTTTATGAAGAAAAATCACGTACTTACAAATCTGGCTTTCACTATAAGCTGACGATATACGGGAGAAGACGGATGAGCGCTATCGAAGCGACAGCGACGCAATCTGTTCCGACAAAACTGCCCCTTAAAAGCACAAATTCAGAGTGTAAGCAAAATATAAATTGTAGTAATTAGGCGTGGAGTTGTATGCACATGTAGTACCAGACATCGGCCCACTGCGGTCGATTTATTTTTTCAAATACTATCCTCTCAGATGACGCCCTAAGCCGAGGTTCGCGCCCAACTGAGTACCCTCAGGCCTGTT
Source organism: Pectinophora gossypiella (assembly GCF_024362695.1). Lineage (NCBI taxonomy): Eukaryota > Metazoa > Arthropoda > Insecta > Lepidoptera > Gelechiidae > Pectinophora > Pectinophora gossypiella. The sequence goes on from NC_065423.1 coordinate 10,278,295, forward strand.
GTCCTAAAATTTTGTACCAGGTGAGAGCCCTCATCGCTCTCCATTTGTCTGCTAAGATATCCAGCGAAGAAAGTTCTCTCTCTCTCTTTATTTAAGAGCTGCGCTCTTGTCGGTGGAGTAATCGCCAGTCCTCTCTTCATCCCACCAAAACCTTCACCTTCTTATACGACACGACCTGCACCTTCTCTTTTACTTATTTCATAATGTTTTCCTATTTTTGTCCGCTTCCTCTCTTTCCTTGAAAAATAAGGAAGTCAAAAATAAAACTTATTGTATTGAAAACAACTTACTCGTATTGTAGTCTACGGCTTTAAAAAGACCAGGTGGTCTAAAAAGGCCACATTGAAGCAATTCATCTAAAAAAGCAATATTGCTATTTGACATTTGTTGATATTGCGCACTCACTTTTATATGTGTATGATGAATTCGTTGTATAATAATAATACTTTGAGGTTGCAGGTTCGAATCCAGCTCATGTTTCTTTCTTCACATTCCTTTAAGGAAACGTGAGGAAATCTGTATTGGTTTACACTTCGCGGGTTGGAAGGTCAGACAGGCAGTCGCTTCTGTAAATAACCGGACCTGTCAAATCTTCAAGTTAGGTAACACAGGGTCCGCCTGTGAAAACGGGATAATGCTCTGGAGATGAATGAAGTAAGTAGTAGTATGACATATTGATGAGAGTTAGGTGAGGATGTACAGTCACAATGAAAATCCCAAGGGCCCCTTACAAGGATCCAGGGTCGTAAAATCAGGATGTAAAGGAACAGCTAAAATAAAAGACTCTTGAACACCGTAACCTTGTTTACAGCTGCCTTTTATGAGCAATAAAAAGTTTTTTTCATTTGAATTTTCATATCCTTCGACTTGCTCACTCCCATTTTGTTATCTAGACATTGGTGCTGATTCCAGTACTCTCTCTCTCTCTTTAAATAAGAACTGCGCTCTTGTCGGTGGAGTAATCGCCATTTCTCTCTTCTTCCCGCCAAATCCTTCACCTCCTGATACGATACGACCTGCACCTTCTCTTTTATTTGTTTCATAAATGTTCTCCTAGGTCTACTACACTTTCTTCTCTTCCCTTAAATTTTTGCTTCTATGATGTTTGTTATAAATGAATCGTGTTGTATCAGGTGGGTCATATTTCCTCTCCGGTTCTCTATAGTCTTCATTATGGTTCTCTTTTCTTCAACTCAAGCTAATTTAAATAGTAAGTAAATTAAAAAGAAAATCCTCTACAAAAATACATGGTAATATTTGGGCTGAAGCCTAAAGTAGGATACCCTGTGTTTTAGGCAGTGCCGGCTTTAGCAAAATATTTACCATATCAGTCCAGCTTATACCCTCCATCCTTCGCCAACACCACATCTAAAACGCTTCCAACCTCCAGATTCCAGTACACACCATCTGATTTTATTATAAGTTATAATACCTGTCATTTTCTTATCCGCTGAAAAAGAAAGTTGTGTGACGTTTGACGTGTACTGACAGAAAATTCCACTTAATATTAACTCAGAATCATGGTCTGAATCATTCCTCTCAGTATAGTCACAAGCAAGGTAAAATTACGTTGCAATTATATCACTCTTGATTAGCTCGATTAGAGTAAGATGATCCGTGCTTCGGAAGGCACGTTAAGCCGTTGGTCCCGGTTAATATTTACTGATGTAAGTATGTAGTCGTTACATGACTCATGTCGGGGGCCTATGGCGGCTCAATGATAACCCTGACACCAGGGTTGATGGGGTTGGTAATCCACCTCACAACTCACACGATAGAAGAAGCTCGATTATAGGATTTAGACAAACTGCAAATTGTTTTTTTTTCATAAATATTAAACATTATTTATCGTCAGTTCCGATCGAGATAGATTCCCGAGCTTCCTAAGAATTTTATTTAAGTAACTTAACCCTCATGCCTGTTGTCTTATTTTTTTACAAGAGAAATTGAATTGCCTCAAATGGTATTAACTACCGGCCAAGTAGTTAATACCATTTGAGGCAAACTCACAATAACTCACGTAAAAAGCAATAATTTTAATTATATTTCCAACTATGACTGTCACCCGACCATCCAACGTGGTGTGCGGATGCGAAGTTAGTGTAGTATTACGAGCCTGACCGGTTTGCCTTGAACACTGACACACGGTCAGACGCGGTCAGCTGACATGATGGTCGGGTGTGATATACATATTTCAGTTCCATACTATTGCGACGGAAAATTCCACTTTACATACGGTAGTCATGCAGTACATTATACTTACAGTACGGTCACGAGTGCTAATATTTGAAACCATATCTCATTAACTTTTTAGACAAATTAAACCGTAAGTCTCATTAAATGACAAATATGATAGTGCGACAGGGTTCTAAAGTGGGTACATGATATTGCTCATGACTGTACATAAGGTAGTCATACAAGTAGGTATGGGTGTTAGTGATACCGTAATGAATACTCAAGGGGATGATTAAGACCATGATTCTGAGTTGATATCAAGTGGAATTTCCTGTCGGAAAATTAATGTCATTTTTTGTGTGTTTTTAAATTATTTTCCGTTCCATACTTGCGACGGAAAATATCATCCCTTAAAATTTCCGTTACGATGTCACTAACACTCTTCATATGTAACTACATACAAGTATAACAATAATACTCTTAATCTTTTTTTTATTGTCTGTAACTTTGCATGTGCAGTGTAGCTTACAAAGACAACTTACAAAGTTGTCCATAATGTCCATAATGACATTAATAAATGACATCTAATTTCACACAGCAGGAATTTCCACCCTGGACACTTCGTGAAATTTCGTGTGGAGAGCCGTGGTAGCCCAGTTGGTAGAACCCTTGCCTCTCACTTGAGGTCGCAAGTTCGAATCCAGCACAGGCCTAAACCAATGATTGTCGAATTTGTTTTCGGATTCATGTTTGGATCATGAAGGAAAACATCGTGAGGAAACCCACGTTCCCGAGAAATGCATTTTCGAAGGTATGTGACCTAACATGTATTGGGCTGCTTTTCCCTTCGCAGGTTGGATTGGAAAGTCAGACAGGCAGTCGCTTCTGTAAAAAACCGGACCTGTCAAATTTTCAGGTTAGGTAAGACTAATAAGGTAGGACTAATGCTAGGGATCATGTCCCTAATTAAAAACTGTGGCGTCCTCTAATATTAAATACTTTCTTTCTTTCTCTCTATAAACTACTGAGTACTTACATAAACTGCCTATATACGTCCCACTGCTGGGCACAGGCCTCCCCTCAATCAACCGGAGGGGGTATGGAGCATACTCCACCACGCTGCTCCAATGCGGGTTGCTGAGTACTTAGTTATTGCCATATGATGCAAATGTAAGTACAAATCACGTTAAAAAAACAACTATTAAGTATTGGGCTGATTTTCCCCAAGGTCAGAGAGGCAGTCGCTTCTGTAAAAAACTGCACCTGTCAAATCTTCAGGTTAAGCGGCTGTGAAAAATGGGATACCGCTAGGGAGATGACGACACTTGGTTAAATTTCATTCATCGTGTCCGACAATTATGACAGTCAGTCCACAGTCCGTCTGTATGTAGCCACCTTAATAACCCGGCGTTCATATCACACGGGCCCCTTACGTTAGAAAGAGATGAAAATATTAATACCCGAGTAAGAAAGAGACAGACAAACTGGTTAGACCCCTAGCCCTTCCATTTTGAATTAATCTCTTGTTCCCGCGTAACATGAATTGGTAATTGCGAACTATCGGACCCCTTTGAATCAATAAGTTTGTATAGGGCGGCCAACCCGGCTGCATTAGCAGTCATTAATAACCACCAATCCGCACTGGACCCGCGTGGTGGTTTAAGGCCCGATCTCCCTATCCATCCATAGGGAAGGCCCGTGCCCCAGCAGTGGGGACGTTAATGGGCTGGTGATGATAAGTTATAGCTAGTACAATAAAGGTAATTGATTAATTTATGTTAATTTTAAAGCAGGTAGTGTGTCAACCTAATGTCAACCTGCAAATCGCCACCTTATAGTCTTCTTTTTCAATCGCGTGGGTTGTGAGGTAGTTTGACCAACCCCATCAACCCTGGTGGTCTATTGAGCCGCCAAAGTTCCCTGACATAGCTCATGTAACGACTACTTACTTACTTACATCAGAAAGTAGTAACCGGGACCAACAGGCTTGACGTACTTTCGGACAATCAGGTGATCAGCCTATATTGTCCGAACCTATCTTCTTCTTCTATCGTGTGGATTGAGAGGTACATTACCAACCTCATCAACCCTGGTGTCAGGGTTATTATTGAGCCGCCAAAGGCCCCTGACATGGCTCATGTAACGACTACTTACTTACATCATTAAGTAGTAACCGGGACCAACGGCTTAACGTGCCTTCCGAAGCACGAACCTATAAAAATATCCCATTAGGTACCTACCACACTGCTCAATGGGTTAATAACATAATCAAACTTCCTAGGACTTCATATCAAATGCTAAGCTCTCAACGCTATCATCTTATATCAGGCGATTATCCCATTAGTTATCATTAGTAGGTAAGTAGGTAGGTAATAAAAATAGAAATTAAATGACTTAGTACAAAGTTCATGATTAGTGTCTGTTACTAGTAAGCCATATCATAAGATAAAAGTATCAAAGTCTAAACTGCAATTTTATTATTATTAAAAATTTGTAAGTATGTACCTACTATTCAAGTATAAGATTTCCTTAAAAACGCACCGTGGCGCGCATAATCAAAGTCTAAAGTGCACTAACAACGAATCAATCAACGTCTATCGATTCCGTCGCGTCACATCTACGCAACATCTTGTTATTTCAGTAGACTACAGGAATGAATGACTTGTATGAATGAGTATAAAAAGGAAACTCGCCCGCCCCGCCAACCATCGCCAGTTCACTCGTTCACGAAAGCGAGTCGCCCATGCGACATTCACTCATCATTCTATAGTTAGCCGGTACATACGTCGTACACATTTTACTCCCGCTTTTAATAAAAAAATAATATATTAAACATGGATTTCCTCAACAAGAAATACAAGATGGTCTCCTCCGAGAACTTCGATGAGTTCATGAAGGCTATTGGTGAGTTATTTTACGTATTATAATTACTTTTTTCCGAGAAATCGATGTCGCGTTTACTGCCGGCCGGCGCGCTGCGTTGAATACGCCACATATTTTTAAGCGTGGGGTACGTTCATGGTGTTACACTATAGTACAGAAACTTGATTTATATCTAAATAATGATATAAAGTACCCGTATTGTTCTATTATTTATATTTCAATGCTAATCGCGGGTCACGCACTCGTTCACATACCTAAATGGAGTCATTAAAATAAAATATTCATTGTAGGTACCCACCACTTAATGTGGTTTGCAGATGACTTAAAAGCTAAAATGAATACCTAACTACCATAATGTTTTTGCTTTAACTAGTTTGTTCAGTTGTTTCTTTATTTAAAACTTTTGACTAGGTAATCAAAAATGACGTAACTCAAAAATTTTTAAAAGCAAGTAGGTAGATGTAACCGGTTTTTTTATTTGTTTAGCCGGCTAGTATTTTTATTTGTTTGTACTATCTTAATGAAGCTGTTTTGTCTTCGGATGAATGATAATTCAATCATTGACCTTGAATGTGTTTTTTACTGTGATAACGATGTGCATGTCGCGTAATCACAATTTTAACTGCCAATTTAATGGTTGTCACAAACATTGCTTTTTCCTTTTTTTTTTTCATCCCTGTGGTAAAAATATACGTAGGTATAGAATTTCAAGTCTATAAGGTTACGGCAGTTTTGATTGTATAAAACAATCATTAGGACGTTGACGTCCACATCGTTTATATTAATAAAATCGATCGGGCCAACGCCCTAGCGTCATTTTTTAATCAACTTGTTTTTGTCAATCTGTATCAATCAAAGCTATGGTCTCAATTGTGGGGAACTTATATGTTTTTATTTACGAGCATACCTACCTACCTAAAATATTTTTCCCTGCAAGTTGTTAGCTTATTTACTTACGTACTTATTGAAAGAAATAAATGTGGATATTTAACTATTTACTTTTACATTTTTCTTCACTACTTACCTATTACAAGTAATTTGATCATGGGGTGATTGCCCCAGATGAGCAGCATGATGGTAGCAGTATGCTCCAAACCCCGTCGGGTTGGTTTAGGTGTGGTCTGTGCTTAGCAGTGAGACGTAAAAAGGCAGTTTATGTATTAATGGAAATAAGATGTTTCGATATTCATTAAAAACATCATAGAAGGAAAGAAAGGAAGGGGAATTACAAATTACAAATTACAAATTGATTTATTTGTGAAACACAGGTAGAGTAGGTTGTTATACATATATATAGGTTAGAGCGCTGTGATCTGCCAGTCGGCGTACAAACATAAATTAATTAAACATTAATATTATAAACGAATTAAACATTAGAATTCTGTACTAATTATGCATGCCCTATTATATTTTTTGCATTATTAAAGATATAAATTTATTATTAATAATTGTCACAATAATAGAAGAAGATCAAGAAGATCAAGAAGGTCAATAATAGAAGATCAAGAAGAGCTTACATGGAACAAATTAAAGAAAAGGTTAACGTCGTGCCTTATAGGGAAGTAAAGGAATTGGCCTTTGATAGACTGGAATGGAAAATGCTGCACCGACAAGAGCGTAGCTCTTAAATTGATGATGATAATGATATTTGCTGAAAGTAAAAATTCTGATTCTATTTTTCTGAGCAAATACCTACCTACATAAAATTTTCCAACGCTTTATAGGACTCACTGCGTATGACGAATCTAGTAGATTGTCAAGGTCTTGTAAACTACGACAGATGAAACGACTTATATGCATGCACAGTTTAAGACAGAATTTGTTTTTTTTTTTTTTAATAAATTTCCGGTTCCGTATTACTTGTATTTTAAACTAATTTCACTGCCATATTCTATTACCGGTCGTCATCAGTAGTTAATAGGGTTTTTTTGCTTGGCTTCTGTGATAGGTATGAATTATGTAACGTTTTTTTGTAATTATTGATGACGTGGTTCCCAGTTTCCGTATTTGGTGATATCAAACTTAAATTTGATCCATTTTGGATCACAGCTGCTTTCTAGGACTGTCTACCATCTTATAATTAAATAAATAATTAATAAATATGATAATAGGACGTTCTTTTTATTTAATTTAATGCACATTAAAAGATCTTAACCAATTTCAATTTCTATTGTGCAGTACTCAATATAAGTACATATTATAAATTCAGATCTGTACATGATTCAGTTTTATGTCGTTGTTTACCATATTTTATCATTTCACGTGAATAAATGTTACTGAGACAATGTATCAAGATAAAATGTATGAAGATGATAAAAAAATGGAGGTGACTAGGGTGAGCTTTAATCGTTAGCTTGTTTTTTCTTAATTTAAAACAGTTATCGCGTTATTAATTTGCAGTATGTAGGTGGGACTGATAGATAATACATGGTCTTGGTAATTTAGTTAGGTAAATTACTCAACACGATAATCTTAAGACATACCCATTTCTAAACATTTTGATGATTTATGATTCTATTTATCCAATTTTAATGCGATAAAAATAAGCAACAGAGTCATAAAGATATATAACGGACGTAATGGCAACAGGTGAGGTGAGACTGATAAAGAGTTGGAAAATATTTACCTATTATGGTTATGTCTTATTACACGGCTTTAATATAGTACTTGGTACTTTAATCTTGCATAATTATGGTACTAACACTGTTATTGCATGTCAATCAGTGATGATGCTTCAGTCCAAGATGCTCAGACAGTTCAAGGTTTAGCATAAACGTTTTAAACATAGTCTTTAATGTATTCAGCCAAAATTCGAACCCAAAAAACACACTGTATATTGCCACCAGCTTCACCATCTAGATTCATCATTTATATTGGTCATTGTCGTTGGTTAATCTCATCTAACGTCATCCGTCCTGCACACTTCTCCGTCTCATGTCACATACCTTGCAATACGATGACCATTGACCTGACCTTCACCAAGCACTTTCCCAGTCATATATTTGTTATGCAGCATTAGTTTACCAAATAAACGTATCATTGTTCGCATTCGCCGAATGACTCGATAGAATACTGACTTTCCTTGTTTTGCAACTGGCGGTCATAGCAATTGCTTGATAAAACCAATGAATAGCACTGTGTTGGACGTCGCTAAACGACTCAAATTGAAACATTCCTGCTTCATGACCAGCCTTTACTGATTAATTTGAAAAGAGCTCTTTGATTACGTAGCCTTCGAGTGAATAATTCTTCGCAAAAATTGCAGCTTTACCACGAATTGGTATCTACATCGAATGATCAAATAATTCGATTGAATTATGTTCGGCTATCAAGTTATTTTGGTGGAAAGACCCTGTTGTTTATTTCCATTGTATTGATAAGCTTTTTCTGCTAATCTTTGATTGCAGTGTCCCAAACAGGTGGACAATTCAAATGCATTCACTGATAATTTCATGATACGATCTTTGGACATAATCTAAAAGGATGTGATATTACCAAAATGGATGTGTTTTTCTTGTTCTGATAATGTTCAGGGGGTATTACTTACGTAAACATATCTGTTTATTGCCATTAATGCAAACTTATTTAGAAATTTTAATTTACAATATAAACCAAATAATGAAAGACCACATTCTATAATGCCTAGTAACTGAAACAAAAAATGAGTTCAATGAGACCTGATCACTGAACAAAAAACGATCAAATAATAGATTCACACTCGTTGAGATCTAAAATTATCAGTCTCATTTCCACAATAGCAAACTGACTAGTATCAATGATACCTACAGCCTAATGACTCTTGTAGTATATTCTGTTTTGTTGTTAATATTAATTAAACACGGATATGTTAGAAGCACTGGTTTATTTTATAAAATGAACAATCTTTATTACAACGCGTACGTTACGTACAATGGCCAATTTCCCGCTAAATCATAAAGCTTTGTCTTACAGTCTTTTTAGAGGCGTCCGTAGTCTATACCCACGCATTATAGGTTAACCATTTTTATATCTTTATTATATTATTCAATGACAACTGTCAACATGGCTGTCTGTACCATTTGCGTTTCGGTTTTCCTATACGTTGCGTTTGGTTACACTACAGTACATCATACCCCTTTCCATAAAAAAAAACAATAAAAAAAAACTTAACAAAGTAAATTGTTTACATTTCAAAATTAAGTTACTACACTAATAAGTTATGACTTAAACATAAAGTACAATCAAATTAAACATGAACACTGTAAAGTTAGAACTGCACACCCACTCATTTTTGAATCATCAGATTATTGAGGTCGAATATGATAAGAAGTTCTTGTGTATAAGACTCCATTACAATCCAAAACATCATATGATCTAAAATCTTTCTTGTTGTTATTTACAATTGTACCTTGTAACCATTTATTATTTTGTGGATCTTTTTTGAACCAAATTTTTTGATTCAAATGAAAAATATCTTTTTCCTTTACATGCTTATTGTAATTACTTACATTTCTATTTATAGACTTATTCATTTCGGTCTCTACCTCACAATTCAACTTTGGTTTTAAATATTGAAAACTTGATGGCAGTTTAGTTTTTAAATTCCTACTCATTAATAATTGTGCTGGTGTAAACTGTGTGCCAGAGACCGGAGATGATCTATATTGCAATAAAGCCATTCTATAATCAGTCTTATCCTCACTACATTTAATCAGAATCTTTTTAGCTATTTGTACACCCCGTTCTGCCATACCATTCGATTGCGGATATCTAGGACTAGAATATGTGAATTTAAAACCCCACTCTCTTGCAAATTGCTTGCATAGGCTGGAGTCAAATGGAATGTGATCCGCCACTACCTCTGATGGTATGCCAAAACTAGTAAATACATCTGTTAACGCATTAATTATGCTTTGTGCTGACTTATTAGTAATTAATTTTATTTCTAACCATTTAGTGGTATAATCATAGATTACCACATAACTTTTTCTTTTAAAATCCAATATATCAATCCCAAGTTTTGCAAATGGTAGTTTTGGTATCTCATGTGTCAATAATGGTTCTTTTATGTTATTGTTTTGGTAGGTCTGACAAATGAAACACCTTTTTACTAAAGTCTCAATGTGCGAATCAATTTGGGGCCAATAATACAATGCCCTAGCAGTCTGTTTCATTTTTGTTATTCCTAAGTGACCCTCATGCAACTTTTTTAGAATTGTTAATCTCAATGAATGTGGAACAATGAGTCTATCATTCATGAACAATAGGTTTTGATCTACTGATATATTTTCTCTAAATTTAAAGTAATGTTTCAAATTATCTGGTACCTTTTTAATATTATCTGGCCAACCCTCGACTGTGTAAGTTATTAATTGACTTAATTCCGAATCTTTTGATGTTTCCAAAATTAATTCCTGTTTTTGTTCATCTGTGCATTGCAGATAATTAGCAAGACCTATACAGTGTATTACTTCATACATATATGACTGATCCTCATCAATTTCCTCTAAATATGAGCGAGACAGCAAGTCAGCAATATGCATTAAACGACCTTTCTGATATTTAAATATTATGTCATATTTTAATAACTTTAGTTTTAATCTTTGTAATCTTGCGGAGGGAATAGCATGAATGCCCTTTTTTAGCAAGTTCTCTAAAGGTTTATGATCATTAAGAACAGTACATTTTTTTCCATAAATGTAATAGTGAAATTTCTTTGTAGCCCAGACAACACTTAATAGTTCCTTTTCTATTTGCGAAAAATTTTTCTCTGCACATGTAAGACTTCTTGATGCATATGATACTGGTTTTCCATTTTGCATTAGACAACAACCTAGGCCATCCTTGCTTGCATCACACTGAATAGTAATTGGTAATCTAGTGTCAAAATTTTGCAATAAAGGTGCAGTGCTTATACATTTTTTAATATTACAAAATGCATTTTCATGGTATTCCATCCACAACCAACCAACATCTTTTTTTAAGAGATTATTTAATGGTGCTGTCAAATCTGCCAATTTATTAATGAAGTTTCTCAAGTAATTAATCATTCCTAAGAATATTTGTAACTCTTTTTTACTAGTTGGACTTTTAATACTCAAAATGGCTTTAACCCGCTCCGGATCTATTTTCATTCCATCTTTAGAAAATATATGACCAAAATACTTAACCTCAGACAATTTATACTGAAACTTTCTTTTATTAAATTTTACATTATTTTCTTTTGCCCTTTCCAGTACACGTTTTAATATTTTATCATGTTCCTCTTCATTTTCAGCACAAATCATCAAATCATCACAGTAAATAACTACTCCTGGAATGTCCCCAAATGTACTTTCACTGTACTTTTGAAAAATTTCTGGTGCAACAGACAGACCAAACGGTAATCTTAAAAACTTATAGCAGCCAAATGGAGTACTAAATGTGCATAAGTCGGTTGATGTGCTTGTTAGTTTTATATTATAAAAACCTTCTGACAAATCCAGTACAGAAAAAACTGACTTATTAGTTAATTTAGTTAATATTTCTTCCAGTGTTGGAATTAGATGATATTCTCTAATTAATACTTTATTTAAATCTTGTGGATCTAGACATATCCTCAAATTGCCATCACTTTTTTCTATAATTACTAAATTACTTACAAAAGATCTAGGATGTTCAACCTTCTCAATAATCTGATGTTCCTCTAGACATTTTAGTTTATCAGCCAGACGTCCCAGCAGAGCATGTGGTACTCGACGAGGTGGTTTCACTATTATCTGTGCATCTGGTTGAGTGTGCAGTTCTAGTGACTTTGGAAATTGTCCTATGCCCTGAAATAGTTCAGAATAATGATTAACAATTTTTTCTTTGTTTATCACATTAACCTTGTTAATATTAATATTATTTTCCTCTAATGAATTAATATTAATATTATCATCTTTTAATAATTTTAATTCCAATAGTGTACTTAAACCTAATATTGGCCTTACTTTCTCTTTTATTATTAAAAATTCAATATTTATGCTTTCAGTTTCATTAAGATATATTTTTAGTATTATTTTCCCTAAAGGCTTTAGAATATTACCCCCAAATGCTTCTAACAAAATTGTTGTCTCAGACCACTTAGGATTCTCATCATCGACAATCAATTTTAAATCTTGTAACGAAATAACATTGACCTGTGCCCCTGTATCACACTTATATGTTACTTTTTTATTTTCAGTCCTTAAAGTTGTTAACCATTCATTTAGACATGGATTTTTTTTACATTGAATAGAATGACATATTTTAACTAGTCACAAATCATGAACTGAGTTGTCTACATCACATTTTGTTTCCTCAATAAAGTCTATTTTCTTATTCTTACAACCTTGAGCAAAATGATTAATTTTGTGACAATTTGAACAAGTCTTCCCAAAAGCTGGACATTGTCTCGGTCCATGCTCTCTGTTACATTTTTTACAATGATAAAACAGACTACTGTAAGTAGATTGCTTGTTGGAACTCGGCACTTTGCTATAATTATTGTTATACTTAGCTTCAAATTGTTTGTTCCGGATAGCATCAATCTTTAAGGAATTTTCACTCTTCTGAATGATGTTAGCATGTTCTTGTGACAATTCAGCTGCTCTGCACTGGTCCACTGCTATGTCAAGAGTTAATTTGTTATTCTCCAGAAGTTTTCGTTGTAGTTGTTTATCTCGAATACCCATAACAATTCTGTCTCTTAGCATTCGGTTTTCCATTTCCTTGAAGTTACAATTTTTTACCAGTTTTCTTATTTCTGAATAGAAGGTATCAAATGTTTCTCCATCTTCTTGATTTCTGTTGTTGAAATTGTATGTGTTTATGAGCTCATTCTGTTTTGGTTCAAAATATTCATCAAATATTGTCAGTAGTTCTTCATATTTGGGAGTTTCATCGTTTTTTTTTAAAATGTTGTAATAAATGTTTTGTCCTTCCAATCCCATGCAGTTTAACAAAATGGCAGACTTCCTTGTCTCACTCACTCTTTCTAAACCGGCAGCTAGTAAAAATACACGAAACTGTTGTTTAAAACTCGTCCATTTCATTAGCATATCACCCACCAAATCAAATTGAAGGGGTAACGGCATCTTAAATTCAATTGGGCTAGTCATTTCTTGACTTGATTTTTCCGAGAATTCTTCACAAGGTTGTTTTAAGTCCGTCATAGGTTATACAATTTTCTTATTCAGGTTCTTGTATACGACTGCGCCATGTAGTATATTCTGTTTTGTTGTTAATATTAATTAAACACGGATATGTTAGAAGCACTGGTTTATTTTATAAAATGAACAATCTTTATTACAACGCGTACGTTACGTACAATGGCCAATTTCCCGCTAAATCATAAAGCTTTGTCTTACAGTCTTTTTAGAGGCGTCCGTAGTCTATACCCACGCATTATAGGTTAACCATTTTTATATCTTTATTATATTATTCAATGACAACTGTCAACATGGCTGTCTGTACCATTTGCGTTTCGGTTTTCCTATACGTTGCGTTTGGTTACACTACAGTACAACTCTAATCATCTTACATCATCTAGCGTGACTTGACCAACGAATTTCGCTACTTACCTATAGGTCTACCAGGATCTGATGGCATAAAAAAAGTAAAAAAAATATTGATTTTCCTATGGTAATGTTAAACTTTCACCTGTCAAGTGAAAGTACGAGTTTTGTCAACAATACTGAGATTTTCCAAAGATTCCTTGATATTATTCTAAATTTCGTAAAAATGTCGAAAAAACCACTTCGGTCACAAGCAAGAAAGATTGTTTACAATGTTTATTGTAAAATTAGTGAAGAAGCAGTTGGAGATCAACCGCAATCTTCGATTTTGGAGCGAGTGCAAGAGTTGACCGGTAAGTAGGACTAACTAGTCTTAATACTTTGTTTATTTTATTTATTTATTTATTTATTGCGGTATACTTGAATATATTTTTCCTATATTATTACTTATTAACCTGTGACCTGTTTATAGGAGTTGCTAAGACTACCATACGACGAATAATTGCTGAAGGTAGATCGAATGGAAGTCTATTTAGTACGCCCGGTAAAAAGAGGAGAGGTGGAAAGAAAAAAATAAACCTGGACAGTTTTGATATGGAAATTATTAGAAATAAGATAAAAGAATTTTATTCTGTGCGAAAAGAAATTCCAACTGTAATGAAAATATTACAAATTCTTCGAGAAGAAATTGATTTCAATGGAGGGAGAGAATCGTTGAGGTGACTTTATACCTACCCATTTATTAATTTTAGTTGCTTAAGTATCTTCTTTTAATTTTGTTAGATACACACATAATTTTACTGTAGTAACCCACGTTTTTTTTTATGATCTACATTTTTTTTACCATGTAACAGTGTCAGACTCAAATAAAATCCAATTTAAAATTACCTAAAGTGACTTATCATTTATAGAACATAACAAATTTACTTAAACCTATCCCATCAAAAACATAAATGTAAAATGAGAGCCAAGTTCAATATTAGAACGGTTGCAGAATCTGTTTTTTTTAACAGGCTCATACTGAAAGAAATCGGATTTGAATTCGTAAAGTGCCAGTCAAAAAGGACTATTTTGATGGAGCGACATGATGTAAAAATACAAAGATTCAATTATTTGGACCGTATGATGAAGAACCGTGAATCTCAAGAGCCTAATAAACTAGATGTAGTTTATTTAGATGAAACTTATATACATGGTTCATGTTCAGTGAACAAGTGTTGGCAAAGCAAAGATGTTCCAGGTCCATCTAAAAGTATTTCTGCAGGGGCGAGATGGATCATTGTACATGCTGGTGGAGAAAATGGATTTGTGCCAAACTGTTGCCTAGTGTATAGGTCAAAAAGTACATCTGCCGACTACCATCATGACATGAATAAGAACAATTTTACGAAATGGGTCAAGGAGAAGCTGATTCCAAATCTTGCAAGACCTTCACTGATTGTCATGGATAATGCAAGTTATCATTCAGTACAGGTGAATAAATCACCTACACAAGCCAACCGTGTGGCTGATATTAAAGAATGGCTCCGTACCAATGATATACATTTTGATGATCAGTGGCGTAAATGTCAATTACTTGAAGCAGTACAACTAAACAAGTCACCACCTGTATATGAGATAGATGAAATCTTCAAATCGTACGGTCACGAAGTTTTAAGGCTTCCACCTTATCATTGCACGTTAAATCCCATTGAAATGATTTGGGGTATTATGAAGCAAAAAGTTGCCGAGAAAAATGTAAATAGGCCTGCAAGTGATATTAAATCATTAACGGAGGAAGCTTTTTCACAAATCGAAGTAGGAGAATGGCGAAAATGTTGTCAACATGTCATAAAAATTGAAAACGATTTCATAGAGCAAGATAAATTGATTGAAATGCAAGAGGAACGATTTATTATAAATACCTCCTTGTCATCATCATCTTCTTCATCTGATGAATACATGCAGGTGGAGTTTTTGGAATCATTTTCTACTTCTAATTGAGATATTTTTTTTCTTTATATGAACAACATTCTAATACCTAAATAAGCAAAATAATATATAGTGATATACGTATTATAGTGAAGCACAAAACCGTTGTATACATTATATTACGTCCATATTGGCCGTCAATAGGTAAAAATTAAAAAGTATCAAGACGTTTTCATCCAACTACCCGAGTGTTGCTTACTATAGAAATCGTATTTCCCCATTTGCCATCAGATTCTGGTACATCTATACCTATAAGCACCTGCAACACTGTGGTAGTCCTAAAAAACAAAATGATTGAGCAGAACGGCAGAATCTACCACAAAAACTCTGGCCTTGTATCTCGGACTTTAATCGCAAACCTGGACTCGGAATATTGCCAACGGTCGCAGTGGACAAGTGTAGATTTTGTCAAATGTAACGTTCATCGTAGATATAGTTTAATTTATCGTATCAGCCAGCAGGTGATTTATGAAATTCATCCATCAAAATAATCCAGTCTTTGAAGAGTTGACGTTAATCTTGAACTCGTTGAATTTTGTTATCTTATACGACTTTTCCCTAATTTTTTACTTCATTTTTTTATATTTTAGCAATGTCTGTATTCTTCAGATGCAGCTTTTATAAAAAGACTTATGATTTTAAATAAATATTTTTGTTTCTTTTTGCTTACACGAGTTAAAGTTAAAAGATAATATCTATGAAATGTGTAAGGATTGAATCAAATGGAATTCCATAGTCCCTGCTTAATAAATGAATTAGGCGTGAGTTAATGTATGTATGTACATATCTATGTGCACTTTTCCAATCTGATCTCTCTTCGACCACCTATAGATATCCAAAACACTGTCAGAACATGACTATGACCACGTTATCATCAAGATTTACAAGTCTTCGAGATATTTGACCATTGTTATCAATGTTTGTGATAATAACGAAGAGTACATTGGACTCATAAAATATGGGACATTCCAACAACCATAAAGTTGGCTTACTTTATTTTGTGTTTATTCTTCGAATATTTACAATATTAATCCGCGAAGTAAAGATAACTCTTTCGGAATATCTAATACGATTGATTGCTTGGTCTGTACTGCTGTAATTGATATTAGTGTTAAGTGATATCTTGTGGTTTTACACGGGATTATATTGTAAGATAGTACAGCGGATTTAAGGGACAGTACAAACATATTAAAAAGCAAAGCAGCAAAGATTGAAATTGGTGAAATTAATATATTTAAGATCTTAAAAGAAATAAAGGCAGATAGTTTTATTCTACAAATAACTGCACTTCCATACAACAGTTATTTAGCCTACATTATACTGGAATAAAAATAGATTGAAATTTAAAGAAAGCTTTATAATTCGACGCAAAGCAACGTCAAAGAATGACTTTATATGATCAACCCACGAGTACATTATTACATCGCTTATGAAACCACAAAGACCTACCGCAAGCTTCAATTAATGCGGATCGCATGAGAATAGCCAGCATAGTTTACCGATTAAGCTATTGGTCCGTCTGTCGGCCAATTGTGACAGAATGGGGGACAATCAAGACCAATTGCGGCAATATGCGAAGGAGAATAAGAACGACGACCGTTCCGTTGATATCGTTTTTGAATACATCAATTGATGCTATTTTTACATCATAAACGATAGGATTGAAAGTCTGAATGCAAGCAATTGGTGCTGGCGCAGAAGCTGGTTCAATAGTACGGTCACGAGCATTAATATGTATACACTTTGGTACCATTTCACATTAACTTTTTTTGACAAATTGAACTGTAAGTCTCACTAAATGTCAAATATGTTAGTGCGACAGAGTCCTAAAGTGGGTACATTATATTGCTCATGACTGTACAACTTGTGAGATGTGTGCATTTGATAGTATATCGAATTGTCTTTGGATTAGGTTAGAAAAGTCGTCGAATTAGATATAAGATGTTATAGGATGGTAAAGTCAGTTCAGTACAAGAAAATGCGTGACGTTTTGTGTTCTGTTACATACGATTAATTAAAAAAAATGGTAAAACAAAGCATGCATCACTATTTGTGTTTCTTAACACGGCGTGTACCTAATATAGATATATTTATTCCGTAAAAATGATTCATAAGCATAGCCTTATTTGTTTTAGAAAGCCATTTTATTTATTGGAGAATTTAATTATTTTCCTTATCGCCTTAGATAAAACTAATTTGCTTTGAGTATAATTAAAACGCAATGTTCCTGGATGAGATCATAATATAATAAACATGCACATATGTTTTATTAGTGTTGCGACCCAGACTAAACAGCTCAATGATATTGAAATGAAATGAAATGAAATGAAATTGACCTAACTCTACTCAATCTACTTTTGGTTGACAAACAGTAGAAATACTGGTTACATTATAAGTAATACTTTTTGCGTGACTCATTGTAGATTTATCGCACATGGCATTAACTACTTGGCCGGACAAATGGGAAGCGCTAAGGTCACCCGGTACAATATTTTAGACAACAGGCTTGAGAGTGCCTAGTTGCGTGGACCTCGGCTCATGGCGTCATTTGAGAAGATTATAATATATTTTAAATAATTAGTTGACCCTAGTGGGCTGAAAATTATGCTTCATACATGAGCGAACCGGAGCTGTGTATAGGCCGAGCATCTCTTCCGAGTTCCGAAGTAATGTTAGTCTTATTTATACATCTTTATCAATGCCACGATCCAACACGTCCGAATGACGTCAACATACCCCAGGGCATGCATTCTTTCAAAGATGCAAGTATATTTTATTCATAGAACGGATGTCGAGCTACCTACGCGCAATCTGTATCATACGTGATGAACTTGACATTCACGACTGTGGGCTGATACATAAAGATTCCTTTAATCGTTTAATGACAGTCAATTGACCCTTGGGGCGTCCGTTCGTTGAGAATTCTGAGACCCCTTTTTTTTTCTTTCTTTTAATTGTATTTTTTTCTTTATAATATATCATTCTGTCAATTTTCAATTTACTTATGTCATTAGATATCTGTTTTCGTGGTTTTCATAAAAATGTATGTTCCAAAATGATCTAATACTTTATTAAAAGGAGAACATCCCTCTTTATGTATTTTGTGCTTTTTATATTTGAAGGAATATTTCAAATAATAAATAATAAAATCTTTATATAAATGGAAATTCATTAACAATCTATAATGTATAGAAAAGTATTCTGTTATTAAAATATAATCTTATATCTTGGGAGTTGAGTAGTACTTAATGTGCCGTTCCCAGTAATGTTCTAAAAGCAATGTCGTGCTCTAAAATTTCTTTAATAGGCTGCTTTTTTAAACTGTTCTTTCTTGTACTCTGATCGTATCTGCCAAAATGCTAGATAATAAAGCGCTTTTTTTGCGACCTTTTATTATTTATTAAGTAGGTTTTTTTCAACTTCGTGTCGTTTAATTCTTATCAGAGGTTTATAATTTTACATTAACGATTTTCATTGTTCTTGTAACAGATCTTGATAAGAAATGTTATTGTATTTAATTGTTATCGTAAAATTAACGGCTTAGAAATAAAAAAATAATCGTTCAATTAAATGCACTTTATACTCTGTACCTACTTTTTGTGAATTGCGTGTTTATAGCAATCTTATCTACTAGATTGCATGTAAATTAATAAGTGTAAAATACCATGTTTTATCATACCGAGACTGTTGCAAAAACAACAAACTGCGATAGATTATAACGGTAGCCTATAACCATAATGGTTCATTATTTCATTTATTTATTTAATCATTACAACTACGTATAAGTTACCATACAGGCATATGCCCAAGGCGGTAACTTAGACACGTAAATATAACCTTGAATTATGAATAATATTTACAGTAGTTGTATGTAGTAGCAAGTGGTACTTTGAAGGCTGATCCTGGCCAACCTAATAGGTATTACGGGAGTCGGTTGTGTCATTTATCTATCTGTCTATCAACAAAAATATGAGATAAAAAAGAAACGAAAACATTTTCGCCGTTAAACTAAATATTAAAAATACAAACCGCGCTGGCGCGACGCATCGTTGGACATTGAACCTCTATTATTATCTTACGTTACGTCGCTTTTCATTATTAAGTACTTGTTTCTGTTTATGTAAATACACCACTGAACTTTGAAACGGTGACACAGTACAAAAATATATGTTAATTCCAACCAATGTGATGTTTGAGCCACTTGCTCTCTTTTATATTTCTGTTAATAAGCCTAGCTACTCAAGGGAAAGCACCAAAAATACTTCATTTAAAACAACAAATACCTAATTAAAAACATTTCATTCTCACTTATTGACTTTTGTAATTCGAGGAAAATTGTGACCAAAAACAAATATTTTAAATTAGTTACTGCATTAAAAACCCCGAAAAAACATTGATTAAAAAATAATGCGTTCCCCCAAAAATAAAGAAAATTGAGTTACATTATTTTATCGCAACATAAAATATACTGCAAATTAAGAAAAAAAAAATGTAATAGGCTCACAACGTACAAAGAAAAGAGGTTCAATAAAGAAATAGGCGCAGACAAGAAAATAAACGATTCAAAATTCTCATATCAATGGGTTCTAAATTGAAAAATTGCGCCAACACAGGTCAATAGCCTTGACGTCACCGTCACACCATCGTTACGGACCAATCAGGAGCCGCCGCGCCCTCGCCTCGACCAATCGGAACGCTCGCTATTTATCGATTCATTTGAGCATTGTAGATATGAGATGAGATGGCGGGATTCTGCGTGCAACAGGCAATCACATGGTTATAGAATGGCTGATTTAAAGTAACTATACTAATTTACTTACTATGATATCTACGTAGGTAGGTGCTTACTAGAAACTAAATGTTTTATACAATTTATGGACATAGTCATTTTTGGAGTAGGCAGGCCATACTTAGCTGTCAAAAACGTCTGTATCGTCATAAAAGTCGGGGTAAGCAAGAGACTATGGGATTCCAGTTACTTCGATCCTGACACACTACTCTTGCTTCCTCCACATTCATCAATCGTTTCACATGCACGCCGGTTCAGTGTAGATCGTACTAAACCTTTTCTAAGGACATCTCCAATTTGGTCAATGTACTTCCTTCTAGGTCTTCTTCTGCCAGCCCTACCACCAACTTTCGCTTTATATACCGCTTTCGTAAGCCTTAGGGTATAGGTAATATCCTGCATCCGTGTCCAAAGAGTCCAAACCAACTTAACGTGCCTTCCGTAGATCATCTTACATTCGGACAATCAGGTGATCAGCCTGTAATGTTCTAACCAAACTAGGGATCACAAAGTGATTTTTTTTTGTGATATGTCCCCACCGGGATTCAAACCCGGGGCCTCCGGTTCGTGAGACCAAAGCTCAACCACTGGACCACAGAGGCCGTTCTCTTATATTAATAGTGGCCTATCGATATGCAACAGTAGTTAGTTTTTTTATCGGGTAATTCCATTAAAAAGTAATAAACATTATATGTCTCATAATTAAAAGTTCATCTTCATTCCTTTTTATACAGGGTGTTAGTGACATCGTAACGAATACTGAGCGCGATAGTTCAGCTCATGATTCTGAGATAACAAAGTTGAATTTTTTAGTAGCAAAACAAATGTTTTTTGTGTTTCCGCTTGATATTAACTCAGAATAATGAACTGAATCACCCGCCTCTGTATTCGTTACGATGTCACTTGCTACTGAGGAGAGTGATTCAGTCAGATCATGATTCTGAGTTGATATCAAGTGGAAATGTCTGTCGGAAAATTCATGAAAATTTTAGTATTTTTCAAATTATTTTCAGTTCCATACTTTTGCAACGGAAAATTTCACTTGATATCAATTAAGATTCATGGTCTGAATCACCCTTCAAAGTTTTCGTTACGATGTCACTAACACCCTGTATGAGTAAGTAGTTAATAAACTTATTATGCAAAAGACTTAATTATTTAATAAATTATTATTCCAATCACAAAAAACTATGGAAAAAGTAAAAAAAAACCCTCATTAACTTGAATCGTAAAACTCCTTGCGTGTTTGTCGGTTGAAGGAAGTGCAATAGTCCAGAACATTCCGTGCCTAGTTTTTCTGAGTCTAGACTCGTCTTAGTCACGGCTGATGACCTAACCACGTGGCTAGACATGTTAATCCTCACATTAAGGCTTTATCACACTACCCACTCCTAAATGGTATTACCGCCTTATAGCTTTAAGAAAAACCACATTCAGACAGGATTTTGTTAACAAGACCTCACGATAGACCAGCTAAAGTTTAATAAGGGACTTTCTGGGCTACGTTCTCCAAAAAACACTGTAGATGGCGCTGTGTGTCTTCGTTTAACCTTCTAACTTCATGGATAACAGACATACATACATAAACAGCCTATTTACATCCCACTGCCGGGCACAGGCCTCCCCTCAAACAACCGGAGGGGGTATGGGGCATACTCCACCACGCTGCTCCAATGCGGGTTGATGGAGGTGTTTTTACGGCTAATAGCCGGAACCAACGGCTTAACGTGCCCTCCGAAGCACGGAATCATCTTACTTTTTCGGACAATCAGGTGATTCAAGCCTGAAAAGTCCTTACCAAACAAAGGACAGTCTCAGAAAGTGATTTCGACAATGTCCCCATCGGGAATCGAACCCGGACCTCCAGATCGTGAGCTTTACGCTCTAACCTAGTGGTGGTCTAGTGACCACGGATATAACAGACATAATGCATATTTTATCTTTGATTTTGGGTGAAAATGATGGCCCTTGTTATAACACATCTTCCACCACTTGTTATAACACATTTTTATATATGCCTGTGTGCTTCGGACGGCACATTATGCCGATGGTCCCAGCTATCGGCCGTAAAAACACCTCCACCATACCCCTTCCGGTTGATTGAGGAGAGGCCTGTGCCCAGCTGTGGGACGTATATAGAATGTATGTAAGCCTGTACTATTATATTATCATCATCATCAGCCCATTAACGTCCCCACTGCTGGGGCACGGGCCTTCCCTATGGATGGATAGGGAGATCGGGCCTTAAACCATCACGCGGGCCCAGTGCGGATTGATGGTTATTAACGACTGCTAATGCAGCCGGGACCAACGGCTTAACGTGCCTTCCGAACATGGAGGAGCTCGAGATGAAAACTTTTTTTTTGTGGTCACCCATCCTATGACCGGCCTTTGCGAAAGTTGCTTAACTTCAACAATCGCAGACCCAGCGCGTTTACCGCTGCGCCACTGAGCTCCTCATTATATTATATTTTTGTATAATTTATATACCCCGAGCAGTGAGAAAATAAATAATTCACGTTAAATCTGAACAGCGGGTCTCAATTTGTACTCAGACTGAAATTAATTGAAATAAATCGAAGTTTTGTTGTCGAAGTGAACATTAGAATGTGAATTTTCAAAAAGGCCCTGGTTTTCATAAGGCGACCGACGATAAGGGGTTTCGTTACTAATACGTATCTGCCTATGTGGACCCAGCTTTAGGTGACTAAGTAGATACCTAGCTCTCATATTTAAAGTAGTTTATGTAGGTAGAGTAGGTAGTCTTGAGGCTTGATAATGTGTCATCGTCTTTCTAGATGTTTTTTTTGTCTCGTCTTCTATCGAAGTTATAGATCAATTGAGTCATGCTTAGGTATGCTTCGTTTAAACGATATGATGTAGATTTCATCTCTGAATTTCTTTATTATTTTTATTTTTTTATTATTTGCCAGGTGGATTTTCTTGTTGACGATCACGTGCTGACGATCCGGAGGTCCCGGGTTCAAAACCCGGTGGGGACATGTCACAAAAATCACTTTGTGATCCCTATAGTTTGGTTAGGAGCTAGGTCATCACAAGCTGATCACCTATCCCTATAGGGATCCCTATATTGCGTTTTTTAGTATGGTTGGGGTTGGTTGCGTAGGTAAGACGCATATCTTAAATACCTGATTAAATCATCATCATCAGCCCATTAACGTCCCCACTGCTGGGGCACGGGCCTTCCCTATGGATGGATAGGGAGATCAGGCCTTAAACCGTCACGCGGGCCCAGTGCGGATTGATTGTTATTAACGACTGCTAATGCAGCCGGGACCAACGGCTTAACGTGCCTTTCGAAGCACGGAGGAGCTCGAGATGAAAACTTTTTTTTTGTGGTCACCCATCCTATGACCGGCCTTTGCGAAAGTTGCTTAACTTCAACAAGCGCAGACCGAGCGCGTTTACCGCTGCGCCACCGAGCTCCTCCCTACTTAAATATTGGCATATAATATCAGTGCAGTAGGTGCTATTTTTGGCAAGTAACGTTATCGCATTGATAACATGCCGTAATCTTACCCAGTGATACAACCCACTCCTTATAAGATCAGGACCGAACACGATGGAATGTGGGAACGGTTCGTGTAAGCTTTCGTGCGGCGTAGGGTTGCCACAATTGGCTGGTTGGCTTAACAACAACTTCAGTAGATGCAGGATCTGGCAGGAACGGGTACACCTCCCAAAACCTTTTGTTTCGCCGTCCGAGAGACCTCCGCCAGGTCTTGATTTGCCTTGGCTTACCTGGAAGTCTCTAAATAGACTTCGGACTCAGGTGGGCCGAAGTAAGGACAATTTGTTCAGGTGGGGTTTCTCGGATGGCTCGGACTAGTGCAAGTGCGGCACTGTTGCCCAAACGATGGAACATCTTACATCGTGTCCTGCGTGCCCGAACACCCGCACGCAGGAGGATTTGATGAGCGCTGCAGATAGCGCCATACTTGTTGCCAAGTTTTGGGCCGATACTATTTAGTTTGCCATCGACACGATAAGAAGAAGTAGGGTTAACAAGCGCAGCAGCGTGGCGGAGTTAGCGGCTCACGAGTGTCGATTAATTCTTTCAGATGTAATGTAGTCCTCACTCACACCTCGCCGTGGTTGAAGTCCCATCGATAATGTATATACTATACACTGGCTATTCCTATGGGAATACAGGCGTGGTGCTGTGTATCTCAAACGACAATCTGAACCGATGTTCGTGTCTGACTACGGTTACTGATGTAAGTTAATAGTCGTTACATGAGCCATGTCAGGGGCCTTTGGCGGCTTAATAGTAACCCTGTCACCAGGGTTGATGGGGTTGGTATTCCACCTCACATCCCGCATGACAGAAGAAGAAGAAGACTGATTCCCTTCAGGCCTGTTGTCTTAAAAGTATCGGGTGAGAGCGCTCAACGGTGTACGGCCAAGTAGTTAAATGCCATATGCGACGAATCTACAATCACTTTAAAAAAACACAGTTGGCTGACTGATTTCATTTTGACCGACCAAATTCGCCTTTCCTTTTTAAATATCGTGTGGTAGGTTTTTACTTTTTTTTTTAAACTATGTCCCCGTATTCCGCGATATAAATTTGCCAATCCTACGAATGCATGCGGCAGGGGGGTGCTAGCGGGGGCCCGCATTCCCTCGACGCACAGTGTGCTAATGCGAAAGGACCGGTTTGCGACCCGCCGTTCTAAATAACATTTGCTTATCTGTAAGTAGGTCTACTTATAACTTGGTTTTCGGTATTCGGCCGTTATCTTATACTGGGATTACAGCGAATAAGATCTTACGCTAATATTAAAAAAAATAATAAAAACATAATGCATTTTCGGAGGTAGTATGTGACCTAACCTGTATTGGGCTGGTTTTCCCTTCGCGAGTTGGAAGGTCAGACAGGCAGTCGCTTCTGTAAAAATCGGACCTGTCAAATCTTGAGTTTAGGTAAGCGGACCCTGTGAAAAACGGGATAATGCTAGGGCGAAGATAATTTCATAAAATAAAAAAACATATCTTTGAACATGTTCAACAATCTATCTAGAATATAGAGTACTAATATTACTTTTTTTTCGATATAAATTTTGTCTTTGTGAGTTTCTCCAAGCACGGGTAAGTGGTATAAAAACAAAAATCATTTAACATACGAGTGTCCGGCGATTCTGAGTCAGACTTCCGTTAGTATAGTACATCTACAGCAATTACAATTAGGGCCAAAGTTGAGAGTTAAGTATAGACTGCGGCGACCTTACTGCTATTAGCTTCTGTAGATAATTATATTCAGGGATGTTATGGATATGAAACGGATACGGATTGCATACGGATATAAGAATGATTATTATACCGGATACGGTTACGGATACGGATAATAAATTATTTCGGATTATCCGTTAGTTTCGGATAATTTTGGTAACGGATATTATTTTTTAAGGAATTTCGAAAAGTAAAATACTAGGTACCTAATAAAGCGGTTTTATTTATAACGAACTCAATTGCTGGTTGGCAGAGCCACTATCATGTAAGGCTTTTAGTTTATACTGTCTGGCATCATCACTCAGGGTGTTCAAAGCCTCGTTAAAAATAAGAAAAAACAAAGTTATATATGTTGTGACGACAAAAAAAGAAAAAAAAAATAAACAATGCGCGCGACTTGTGTGTCGGCACTGGCAGCGGCCAGCCGATCAAAACGTGTCTCAATTAGGCTCCGCGCATATCCGAAACTTTTATTTCGGATTTGGTTACGGTTACGGAGCTCCCTAATATCCCTGATTATATTCTAATTATATTTGTAACTGGTCAGTCGGCGCCTCTCTATCGCCAAGTCGGCTATTTTTACCCTAATGTCATAAATGAAAATGTAATAGTTGCTCTTGTATGAACCCTATACTTCTATTTATACCGACTATAGGACTTCAAACAATGAGTGACGACCATTTTAATTCCTGGTATCAGAATGTAAGTTTGTAAAATAAACAAGGTGTTAGTGACATCGTACCGAATACTGAAGGGAATTATTCAGACCATGATTCCGAATTCATATCAAGTGGAATTGAATTGAATTGACGTTTAAGATATCTTGTGTTTTTAAAACTATTTTGAATTCTATACTTTTGCGATGGAAAATTCCACGTGATATTGACTGAGAATAATAAGCTGAATTTTCTGTAGGAAAATTTTGTTTTTTAAAATTATTTTCAGTTAAATACATACTTTTGCGACGGAATATTCCACTTAGGGTGGTATTAATAAACTAATCTGAGACTGCCCTCAAATCATGTCAATGTGACAGTTTTCATATAAAAACAGATTGAGCATGATCTTGAGCGCATTCTCAGCTGAGATTCGTTTATTAATACCACCCTTAATATCAACTCCGAATCATGGTAAAAAAATCGCGCGGCGTCAAGCCACTCGCCGTAGCGGGAATCGCCGTTCGGGGAGTCGCTGTCAACGTAATAATTGGTCTGAGAGACCCCGACACTAGCGTCTCTCCATCGTAGTCGTCGTGCCAGCGTCCGCGAGACACCAGCGCCGCGCGCGTGCGGCGTTCGGCAGCCGGCCAGCGCTGGCGTCGCGTCGCCGCGGCGACGACGTCGCGTGGACGTTGCGCGGACGCTTGCACGACGACGACGCTGAAAAGACGCTAGTGTCGGGTCTCTGAGTCCTCAAACTTTTCGTTACGTGGTCACTAACACCCTGTATGCATATACGTGTTATAGTGAAGTGTGAAGGTCATGACTGCATAGTAATAATTTGCCAATTTTGACACATCCGTAGTCTGTTTGAACAGAGAAATTAGCACTGACTCTACGTTGCAATAACATCATCACATCTGAATCCCCGAAGGGGTAGGCAGACGTGTATGGAATATACAGTGTGGCCCAGAAGTTCACGGTCAAAATGAAAAAGTAGATAGAGGGGCTTATTAGCTACTAGAAACACCCCCATGTATGTCCAGCGATTATTTAGGGTTTAGATATGACTCATTTTCAACTTCTAGGCCATTCTGTATATGCACTCGCCGAGCTATGTTTGACTTCCATGTAATAGGGAGGGAGCCTATTACCATTCATCATCATCAGCCCATTAACGTCCCCACTGCTGGGGCACGGGCCTTCCCTATGGATGGATAGGGAGATCGGGCCTTAAACCATCACGCGGGCCCAGTGCGGATTGGTGGTTATTAACGACTGCTAATGCAGCCGGGACCAATGGCTTAACGTGCCTTCCGAAGCACGGAGAAGCTCGAGATTAAAACTTTTTTTTGTGGTCACCCATCCTATGACCGGCCTTTGCGAAAGTTGCTTAACTTCAACAATCGCAGACCGAGCGCGTTTACCGCTGCGCCACCGAGCTCCTATTCCCATTGACCGGTCACAAATCCTGGAAACTACCTTATATCAGATATCTTTGATCCAAAAGAATACAAACTCATAAAGTCGAATTCAGTGGTTTAGAGCCTTAGCTAGGATTCGAACCTGCGTTGCTACGATGTAAGTCACGTGTTCTGCGAACAGGGAGGGTTAAAAATGGCCACATCGAAGCAATTCATCTAAGAAAGCAATATTGCAATTTGACATTTGCGCATATAAAAGTAATTGCGCAATGCAAACAAATGTCTTGCTTCGATGTGGCCATTTTAACCCCCCATGGCTATCAGGGATAGAATTAAACTTGAACTGTCGCTACTTAGCCATAACATATCAATTTCTATTCCCGCTATTTTTCACCAACGCGGTACTTCCAATCATTGGGAGCCAAGTCACGTAGGATTCTATAGTTGCCTATTCACAGCTCTATCCCCAGGGATTATGGACTATTCCTATCTTAATATGGACTGTGCGTGGTCGTATACTTACCTAATGGTTTGTCGACAGAGGAAGTCGATGCGAGACGTAAGGTTTGACTTCACTTAACACGAAGCAATTCTTTAGAACTAAAATATTGATAATTAAAGCACTAGTAACGGGTAAAATATACACGGGTTGTAAAATATTGATATTACCCTCGATTGGCAAGCGTTACATTTCCGCAAATTATTAAATTACGTTATAAGAATTAAACTATTTTAGTGCTTAACACTTTCAAGGACAGAACGTCTACGGACGTTCCGATTCCAAAGTGTCATACTATCTATTATGAACCATCAATGACCCATTATCTCTGCCCGTGAAAGGGATAAACAAGAGGGATTTTATTCAATCGTAATTATCATAAATATAAACAGCCTAATACATCCTTCTAATGGGCACTGGCCTCCCCTCAATCAACCGGAGGGGGTATGGAGCATACTTCACCACGTGACTTGGTGAGGGTGTTTTCACGGCTAATAGCCGGGATCAACTGCTTAACGTGTCTTCCGAAGCACGGAAGTTCGGACAATCGGGTGATTCAAGTCTGCAATGTCCTAACCAAACAAAGGACAGTATAACATGTTTGTGCATATATAACATGTTTGAATCAATTTGGACCATATTTGAACTGAAAAGAAGTAGAAGAGAATATATACAAGCAAGAAGATTTCATTCCGAAAGTCCGTTCCAGAGAAATATACAAACTTTTTCCACGACAGGCGCTTTAAAAATAAAACTCTTGACATATATTTTCTATTATTTTCCGGACAGGCGCGGAGTCCGTTTATTTTAAGCAAATTTTAAGCTTCGTTCTTCGATTTTAAGTGTAATAAATGAACCTTTTCCCTTTAGAAAGTACATAAAGTGACTTCTTAGTGAGTTGAATCCACTTTCCACCGCAATATGATGGAATGCGATCTGCCGTGGTTAGGCAAGAGATATAAGATGGTAACCTCGGAGAAATTTGATGAGTTCATGAAAGCATTAGTACTTAGGTGGGTGGTTGCATGGTTCTCTATTAACATAACTGAGGTAACTGAGGTGAACTTAATTTGATAGGACTTTGCGCCTTAAGTGCATACATATGAAATGGTTGTAGAAAGCAAAAAACATTACGTGCTGATTTTTATTGTAAAACTGACAGACATTTTTAAAAACAATGGAACATACTGAAATTGACAAGTATATAAAAAAAACTTAAAGACTACCAAGGAGGCTGTCGTTAATACTCGCTGCCACCAAAGGTTTAAAATATCATCTGCGCCACGAAACAAATAATAGTTATAGGTAATAAATTATACTCCACTGTGGTCCTGTGATTCACCGGTTTGGTTCTCAAAGCGGCAGCGCCGGTTCCAACCCCGAAAACGGATTTGCACCAATGAGTTAAAAAAATTATTTTAAATCTTTTTTTGATGTGATTTACTGTAGATTTGCCGCAGATGGCATTAACTACTTAGCCGGACGAATGGGGAGCGCTGAAGGCTCTGACCTGGTACAACGTTTAATACAATAGGCCAACTGGGCACAGTTGGGCGCGAACCTCGGTCAGGGCGTCGTCTGAGAGGAAAATATTTGAAAGAATCAACCCTAGTGGGTCGATAGCGATAAGCGCTGATTGAGGGAAATCGTCGACAACGCCGGCGGGGTCGGTATCGGGGTCCTGAAGTGTTTGGTGTCGCGAGCTGATTGGCCGCCTCTATGGCTAGAGTAATCGGGTATTGTTGGTCTAAAAGAAAACACTGAGGTGTGGGCATTAGTTCACCTTGCGATGGATGTCTCGACTACCCCAATTGGGATATATTCGTTGGCTTATGTTAAATAACTTCAAGCATAATCTGCGCCACTAGACGCCGCTGCGGTCGCGGAACTCTTTCCGTAATAAACATAAACTGATGACAACTCTTAAAAGTGCGGAAATCTAACCAACTTTCTCCATCCGTCTCCAGGTGTTGGCCTGATCACCCGCAAGGCAGCCAACGCCGTGACGCCCACGGTGGAGCTGAAGAAGGAAGGAGACCAGTACAACCTGGTGACGTCATCCACCTTCAAGACTACCGAGATGAAGTTCAAGCCTGGTGAAGAGTTCGATGAGGACCGCGCTGATGGCGCCAAGGTGAGTGAAGAAGTGATTGATGATGATGATGGCTTTGTGACGTCAGTTTGTGTGCCGTGTGAAACCTTCAAGTCGAAGACGACATGATGATACAATACAATACAATTCTCAATTATTTATTGCATTCCATGTAGTATAATGGGGTGTTACATAGGCATAGGAACTATAACATGGACCCTGTAGGGCACAGCAACGTTGAAGGGAAGAGAGGAAGTGTGTATTAAAATTAAAACTTATCATTTAAAAAATTAATTAGCATTGTTTTTAGATTAGTTTTAGTTTCATCTCTTAAGTAACTTACTTAGGGAAATACACTTTATCGCACCAAAATAAAAATAAATAATTACAAAAAGACAAAAAAACAAATGGAAGAAGTTGCTCTAGAGCAATAAGGCGCAAATGCGCAATCCATGAAATTACAACGCCATCTACATTGTTTTTGAACGTAGCCTGGAAAGTTTCTCGTTACATGAAATTCATACATTACGAAACTGAAACCCTTGATGGGCATAAAGTTCTCGTCTGGCAATAATAGACTTAAAACACTTAGTTTAGAATACAGATAGTGAGTTGATAATGCAATTCTACTAACAAATCAACATAATAAAATAATGCGTGACATAAAAATGAGAGGGTAAGGTAGTGACCGTTGGTCGGATGACATTGTGAGGTACGCCAGAAAGCAATGGAGACTTACACAGGACTGGAAAGGATGGCGTGAAGGATAGGAAGGCTATATACCCAGCAGTGGGTGGACATAGGCTGAGTAGATAGAAGGTAGTGATCCATCTCGTTACGACATCTTTTCCTCTGTCGGCTACGACGCCTACACTTTATTTTATTTATTTATTAGGCACATCAACAGTACAAACACACAACAATTAATATAACTTTCTTAAGGCTAGTACTAACACTAGTACTAGCCTTTTAACACTTGCACCAATTACAGACGTGTACAACTTATGTAATTAATATGTATATATAAAAAAGAACGAAACAACAAAAGGTATGAAAAGTGACAGCCAGGCAACACTACAACAAAAAAAAAGAAGAATAGGTACAAGAAAAAACTATTAAAACTAACGGTCATGACTAAATGATTGAGTTTCTTGAATTTAGGCAAACTGTTATCAAATGGGTGAATATCAAAATGTGCCAAGTTTGGTGGCGAACTGTCATATAATTTTTTCGTGAAAAATTGGGGAAATTGGGAAAACTGGGAATTGAAAAATTCCTTTTTCATGTCGGAACCGAGGATCCGTTTGGATCTTTTTCATGTCGGAACCCAATTTTTCACGAAAAAATAATATGAAATTTCGCCACCGAACTTGAAATTTTGAGATTCACCCAAATATGTCAAGATCATACTCCTTCCAACATTGGTACACTTTCGTGTATAATGGACTTTGTGTTGATCTGTTTATATGAATGTTTGCAGGTCAAGTCGGTGTGCACGTTCGAGGGCAACGTGCTGAAGCAGGTCCAGAAGTCCCCGGACGGTGTGGAGGTGTCGTACGTGCGCGAGTTCGGGCCCGAGGAGCTGAAAGCTGTGAGTATCATCATCACCTCCCCAGCATTATGCCGTTTTTCACAGGGTCCGCTTACCTAACCTGAAGATTTGACAGGTCCGGTTTTTTACAGAAGCGACTGCCTGTCTGACCTTCCCGTGAAGGGAAAAACACCCCAATAGGTACAGGTTAGGTCACATACCTCTGAAATATGTATTTCTCGGGAATGTGGGTTTCCACACGATGTTTTCCTTCACCGCTGAGCACGTGATAATCATTTATGATCCAAACGTGAATTTGAAAACAAATTCGACATCATTGGTTTAGGCCTGTGCTGGATGCGAACATGCGACCTGAAAGTGAGAGGCAAGCGTCCTACCAACTGGGCTACCACGGGTCTGAAAGATGTGTGTATGCTTTAATTAATTTCAAAGTTACACCTGTAGGGTTAAAATGCGCAACGTGATAAAATTTTATCACGGTCATTTTATCGATTCTGACGATATAATTATGTCGTTTTGTCGTTCATTCAACAAATAACATTCAATAAATAAATACATTACAAGTTATTTAATAACTAGAGGAACATTTAATACCATTATTTGAGTTAAACTGTATTGTTTGTTTGTTACAGACGATGACCGTTAAGGACGTGACCTGCACCCGGCTATACAAGGTGCAGTAGGACGCGACAAGACTGCGGGGCGGAGCCCTATCTCTTCCTATGTTATCCTTGCACAACTATCCATTAAATTATGTTTATTTAGGTTTGTGAGGCGTTGGTGGAAGCATTTTTAGAGGTTATTTTAAGTTTTTACTTTTACATAGTGTTGCCGTACTATCGATAGTTTGATTGACTCGATAATAAATCCTTAAAATAGTGTCGATACTCTCGACGTTATTGGCAACTCTATTTTTACATCTTAAAAAAAGGTTTTGTAAGATTTTGGTAGATAGATGTGAATTAAATTGTTATTTTTGTTTGAAAGGAGCTTCTCTCTAAAAATGTACCACCAATTTAGTAAGATAGGAAATGTATGACTTTGGTTTCTAAATAACATCACTCGAAAGTTTATTTTTGTACGCAGTGTATTTGCCAAAGTTAGGTTTATAAAGGTTGAAAGTCTTCTAAATGTACCGCTGTTGTATAAGTTTTTCAGTGCATATTTAAATAAAATCGTTTTGTATTTTACGGGTTTGTTTTATTGTACATAAGTATATATAAACTGCTACTGTAACCCAGTGACAGCGTTGTTGCTTCCTCCGGGCTCGTGCGGCGTGTTCCTACTAAATAAGTCATGATCCGTAGGTCCCGGGTTCCAATCCCGGTGGGGACATATCACAAAAAATACTTTAAGATTGCTGGTTTGGTAATGACATTGTCCGATTGTCCAAAAGGACGACTGCTTCGCTGAACACCCAAAGTGTGCTCCTGGTGGTAGAACGAGTAAATTTTGTATGATCCGTAGTGCTCCTTTGGTGGTTTGGTGGAGCACATCTTATGTCGTTATATTTATGGTTCCACTTTACCCCTACAAAGGATGGAACACATGATGACTATTTTATTTTATAAGTTTTGGTTCAATTAAATGTTCTTTATTCTTTAAATACTTAACATTATACATTTAAAACAAATATTTCAAGTACTTATTTCATTTTAGTAGTCCCTCCAATGTGTTCATAACTTAAAACGAGCACGACAGGTAACTCAAAAGTTTCCCTTCTGTACCACTAAAGGGGCACAACAGAGCATTAGAATTTACCCGTTCTACCACCAGGAGCACACTTTGGGTGTTCAGCGGAGCAATCGTCTCCAAAAGTGAGATGATCACAGCCCACACGAGAGAAGAATTGTGCATCATAGATAAGTTAGCAGAGAATCCAGGTCAAAAAATAATAATTTACAGCGACATCTATCAACAATAATCGGTACTAAAGAAATAGTACATCTACTCGCTACTAGATGGCAGTTAGAAAAAACAGCGCCATCTAACGATCCAAACTGAAAGTGTACTTTTTCTACTTGCCACTAGATGTCAAGTACGAATTAAATTATGTAAAGCTTCAATACATGTACAAGAATGAGCTCGGTGCACTTTACTCGAGCAAATTACAGAGTGCCTAAGAGCTAAGTAGTTTACAGCACTGTGCCGTACTTTTTTACAAGTATGGGTTATAGTGGTTGAGCGAGTAGCGGGCGTTGCTCGTCTCGTTTCGTTTATGTTTAGTTTATTCGGATCGCGATAATAGTTCGGAACGCGATTTTATTATCGACAACATCTGTCAAACATATCTCCGGAATTCAGTGTATTGAAAGTGATGAATTTTGTGTTTAATTTGTGTTTTTGATTGAATTTTTTGTGAATTACTGTGTCTATCCTCATGTTACGTTAAGCTATGTGGATATAATGCAAGGCTGGTTGTTTAAATGTGTTTTGTGTATAATTGATTAGTGTCTGTTCGGATTACACAGTTGCTTTTGGAGTAAAAGTACGCTCAAGTAAGTAAATATTTATATTAACTACTTGCTCATTGTTTTGGGAACGTAAAAAGTAGTAACTTACAGGGACAATATGAACGGATATCCACATCTGAAATGCTAATAATCTAATGTAACTTTAAACTTGTAAAAGATGAATTAAATTTACAGGATTACCTTCATTCTTTTACCATTAAATGAAGTTTATTTTATGCTATTTCATAATGTACCCGATTTCAGCCACCTACTTCAGAAACCTTCGAAATATGTGTCTATATAATTAACGAAATCAATAAACTATACCATAATAGGACTTAGTCTTTACTCTTTGCCAAGAAGGTATATAACATATTATTATACTTTATTGCGCACACAGGAAATACAAAAAAAAATAGATATAGAAAGAGTACAATAGTCTTATTGTTAAGTAGCAATCTCTTCCAGGCAGCCTTACGTAAATACCACTAATAAAATGTTTATGTTTAATAATTAGGTATAAATTAGCATAAAAATGTGTAAAGTGGCACATAAGCATACATAGGTATTGGAAACTAAAATAAGTTGGTCAGCTGTGGAATACCTACATGGCAAGGAAAATTATACATAATTTAAAGATATACTAATTTATAGAGGAAAATAATGTTATATTTAAAAATAAATATACCTTACACGATCTCATATCGACGCTAATAATGCTAACTGATGTATCTGCAATTATTGGTAAAACTGATTTGCACCTATTACAATTGTCAATAAGACACAAATCACTTTAGCAAAAAATTACATTATACTCCTGTTAGCAAAGGCAGCCATGATATAACATTAATCATGAAAAAAAAAACAAATGATGATCACCATTACTATTGGTATTTAATGATGATTTGTTTATTATTACGTCATAAAGTTTCTTCTACATATTTATACGGAATCAAAACAAAAGTCATAGCTCATTGTGTAATTAACAGTTTATATTGTCATAATAATAGAATTGAAATTGTATTTTTCTTAACAATAGTACATAAATGCAATACAGTGGGAAGGTACTTTATTGCGCCAAAATATTGCCATTTTCATAGCCATGTTAGCCATAGTATTTTCATGTGAGCTAAGTGTTACCTCCGCATTTTTGTGGCCAAGTACCTAATTAATAGCATTTACGCCAAATCTACAAGAAGTCACTACAAAAAAACTTTTAAGATTTTATTTTCATTTAACTGATAACCCTATCAAGTGAAAATGCTGAATTATAAACATAAAATTGTAACTGTAAGAATACCTATTTCTTGTTATAATTTTGCTGGATGTCGTTAAAAAAGGTCTAGTATGATCTACTCTGAACCGACAAATGATAAATGTGGAGGAGGCAAGAGATGTGTGTGAGGATCGAAGCAAATGGAATCCCTTAGTCTCTGAATACCACGGTGGGAAATAGGTGCGCCTATTTATTTGTGTATTTTATGTGTATATTTATGTATGTATACTGTAGTTTATGTGTGTATACTATACTTTATGTGTGTATATTACACTTAACACCTTATTTCTATCATATATAAGTTTCCAATACCAGTTTTTTATTTATTTATTTATTTATTTATTTACTACTACCACACACAATACAGCATTACAGTAAAATACTAATGCGCTATACAGGTGTCAAAAACAAACTATTATTAAGTAGGTATATAACAAAAAAATAAAAATAAATAATAATAAACCTTATTAATTAATTAAGTCAAAAACCTCATAACAAATAATCAGTAGTGCTACTTTTGTGAACTCACTCAGAGCACAAACAAATAGATCAGTTTTTTCCGCTACGTGGTTCAGAGTGCAGAGTGCTCGCGTTAATGGAGCCTTGCAGTGGCGGATTTACCAGTAGGCTGAGTAGGCTGAAGCCTAGGGCGGCAGATTTTAGGGGGCGGCAAATTTGGCCTAAAATTTTTTTTTGTCTTACAGAAATAAAAAAGACATTATTATATAAGTAAGTACATAAAGAAACAAGTGACAAGAATTTTAATATTTTAGTATAATGGACAGTATACTGAACATTTTTACGTCTGTACGGGCTTCAACCGAACATATTTTGCTAACATTACGCCCTGCTTTTGGTAGCGCTGTGCACTCGATTATTATTAGTGTGAAACGCAGCGGCGGCGTAGCGTAGTGGAGGCGGCAGCGGCGGCCCGCCCCGGGTGGGTTTTTAGGGGGCGGCAAAATTTCACAATTTATAATCTATATAAAATTCTTCTTCTATCGTGTGGGTTGTGAGGTGGATTACCAACCTCATCAACCCAAAAAAAAAACCCGTATATAAAAATGAAACCCGTTTTCCGTTGTCACGACATAACATAGAAACGGCTTGACCGATTTGGCAATTTTTTTTTGTAGTTTTCTAATAATCTGTACAAGGTTCTTACGGAAAAAATATTAAGAAAAAATCTCAGAAGGATTGAAAAATATACATTTAATTTTTCATATTTTAAAAAACGCGCGTAACGAATATAGACATCATTAAATTTAAAACAAAAAATCTGTGGTCATTTGTAAATTGAAATATCTAAATAAAAGGGCGGCAAAATTGTCTTCCGCCCCGGACAGCCGACACCCACGCTACGCCGCTGGTGAAACGGTCACTCAACGTAAACGATACGTACTAGCCACGAGCGCAAATAAAAAAATAAACCTACTTAAACGAATCTTTGAGTTAACGATCAAATCCTACAACTACAACTGAAGGTGGAGCGCTGAAGCCGAAACCCAGCATTGGCCCTTATAACGTTTGGTCCTTCGAGCTACTATAGTGGAATGTTGTGTTAATGACTGTGATAGCGAATCGGTGCTTTTGGCCTGCCGCAAGCGGGTCTCACCAACTGCATTGAGAAAGCGCACATATCACTGTGTAACTAGCACGTTCTTCTTCCAGCGAAGCTTTAACAATTGACGCCACGATAGCAACTAACATAGATCAACTCCTCGAGAAACAGAAGGTGAACTACGATAACATCAAGCAAATCACCTCCAACTACGCCAAGGATACTGTTCAACGGAAGATTTTCAGTTATCTAGAAAAACGTCTAGAGGCTTTGGAGGCTCACTGAGCTGAGTTTAGCATGAATCACGGGAAACTTGCACCACTCGTGACGCCTGACATGGACTACGTCATTCAAGTAAACGGTAGCTTTATACGACAAAACACGACAGAAGATGTTCAAGGAAAAACTATCTATATCTCTCATGTCGCCACGCCCTACAACTGATGTCCAAATGAAAGATAACTAAACGGCAAGTTCATCTAAAGACAAGAATGTGCTTTTGAAAAATCGGCTTTTAAAATTAACGTCGAGACACTAATCGCCAGAAAACAACGCCTAAAATTGATATACCCGAGTTTAACGGAAACTACAACAAGTGGGTGTCTTTTTGCGATTTTTATATGCTAACGAAGTCGTAAAAAGTGCAGCTACTGAAATCTAAACTGAGAGGTGAACCAGAAAAGCTCGTACAGCATTTGAATATCAGCGCCGACAATTACGACTCGTGCTGGGACATCTTTCGTAACCGGTATGAGAATGGACGACTCTTATGGTCATCATACATAAACACGGTTCTCAGTTTACCTGACATCCAAGCTGCATCGGCAATCAACTTATGCAGGACACTGTGAACGAGTGTATAAACGGCCTTAACACAGAAGTTTTGCGTCGTGCTGGTCTATCCGGGATAGAAGCGCTCATCATAAAGCATCGACTGAGATGGTGCGGTTACGTCTTGCGAATGGATGACAGCAGACTACCGAAAGCAGTTTTCTATTCCGAGCTCTCTAGCGGAAAGCGAAAACATGGTGGGCAATATCTGCGTTACAAAGACGTGCTTAAGCGCAATCTCGTGGCATGTGAGATACCAACAGTTAGTTGGGTGGATTGTGTTTGTCTTAGACCGGAATGACGCCGCGCCGTTCACAAGAGCGTCAATTTATTTGAAAAGAAGCGTTTACAAGATCTCGACGCAAAGCGCCAAATGTGGAAGACTAGATCAAAACCCACACACTCAATTCGTCAGGCCAGCTTTATTGTGTGCCGTATGACCGGATCTTCAAGTCGAAGTTCGGTTTCGCCAGCCACATCAGAGCCCACCACAACATCGATCCAGGATAGATATTCAGGAGTCACCGTCGCCGGATACGGTTTGGACGACATGAATTATGATAATTAGTACTTACATGCTGCTGTTTTAGCTCAACAGTATACACTTCACTAAATCGACTGCTGTAAAAAAATCTAGAAACTGACACAACTTACTTCACAATCATATTAATAACGGGAAAAAGCCGATGTAATGAGGACGATAGAATACAAATCCGAAAGTTGCAATTTTATTAACAGAATAAAAGTACTAATTAATTTGATTGTGAACTAAACTAGCGTATTGAATTTTAGAGGTCAGTAGGGGCGGCAAAAATTGAATAGCCTACTGGCGGCAAATTTGTAAATCCGCCACTGGAGCCTTGTTGAGGAGGTTGGTCCGGCCGCGGGGTACGGCCAGCAGTGGCGGCCGGCGGCGGCGTCGCAAGGTTCATAATGACAGGACACTTGTACTAATACATTTTATCTATTAAATATGGTAGGTACACTTAAAATAAATACAAAACACAATTCTAACTGGGTTGTGTAAATTAAAAGATATAATAACAAGTACCAGTCCTTTATCAAATTATTTATTTACATTACATTGAAGTAACCTATGCATTAGTGTGTTTATTACTAGCAGTTCTAATTTAGTATTTAAATTCCTAGTTTTTAACAATTGGGTCGTGTACTAATTTAGAGATAAATTATGAAATTCTGATTACTAAATCAAGACAGATCTGAAACTAACGAAAAACATTTTATTTTTTCTATTGAACTTATTGATTAATTTTAATCAAGATACGGGCTTCTTGGCGCAAAGGTTGTCCATCGTCATACAAAGTGGTAATTACTGGTAATGCGGCGAGTGTAATGGGGACCTTTGCGCCTGGAACAACTCTTGAATTGTTAATTATATTAATGTTATTTTATTTAGAAATATTGATCAAGAAAAACATAATAAGTCCGACATTGTATCACGTTTTTCTATGACGTCAAAGTGTGCTTTTTCATACAAATTCCATAGTAATTTCGTGTTTTGACGTTTAGTAAAACGTAACTGATATTAGGTTGAAATAAGTCATGTCATCATATATTTCAGTAGAATTCCAGTACAGCGACTGTATATGATTGATTATCGATACTCGAACTCCGTCTTTAACCTTTTCACGCGTAAACCGCTGGGCCAATTTGGATGGCAAATTGGCACATATTTATATAACCACATATAAACCTAAGGATGTATTTTAGAGTATGTTCCAGTGGCGTACCTCTGATTACCCAAATTGGCATATATTTGTGAGCTTATGTTAACTCTTCCAGTCATATTTCCCGCGTATTTTCCCCATCTGTCGTGGTGGTTTTGGCAAAATTCGCCGGTAGTGACTTGAGCCGTTTCGGTGTTGGGTTGCCGACGCAATCAATAGCGCAGCCGGCAGCCCGGCCATGCCCGGGACACGGGGGCCAACCCTGCATTGAACTACTCCACTTCTCATAGTTATAACTAAGTTAGAAAGAAAAAACCGTTTATTATAAAGGGACACGCAGTTACAAATATAGAACAAAACACGGAATAACACATAACTTACAATCCGAACACGTAATAAAAACAACTTACACAAGAGAGTACAAATAAATAGAAAGTAAACATTAAGGCAAATTGTAATTTTGTGTATGGACTGGTCAACAATGGTGGTGTCCTTTATAAAAAGGCCTCACTCAGCATAAGCCGCGGCGCGAGGCACGACGCTGGTATTCTGTGGACCCTGCTAGGTGAGACACGGTAAATTGTGTTCAGGGGGTTAAAATGGCCACATTGAAGCAATTCATCTAAGAAAGCAATATTGCAATTTGGCATTCGCGCATATAAAAGTAAGTGCGCCATGCAAACAAATGTCAAATAGCAATATTGCTTTCTTAGATAGATGAATTGCTTCGATGTTTCCATTTTGACCACCCAGATTGGCATAGTGTTCTCTCGAGTATGTTATATAAGAAAATACCTTAACAAACTATATACTTAAGTATCGTTGTGGGAAGTTTAAGTTCTTATAATACGTGCTAAATACGTATTGATGTCGATATGAATATTCCCACACAGTTTTACGAGCTCTTTATAGATCTGTTACAATATGTTACAGATCATTAGGTAACAGGTAACACGCCGCTCTTGTGTTGTTATTTCTTGTGTACCTGTAATATAACAGTAATTATTGTGACATACATACACATAAACAGCCTATATACGTCCCACTGCTGGGCACAGGCCTCTCCTCAATCAACCGGAGGAGGTATGGAGCATACTCCACCACGCTGCTCCAATGCGGGTTGGTGGAGGTGTTTTTACGGCTAATAGCCGGGACCAACGGCTTAACGTGCCCTCCGAAGCACGGAATCATCTTACTTTTTCGGACAATCAGGTGATTCAAGCCTGAAAAGTCCTTGCCAAACAAAGGACAGTCTCACAAAGTGATTTCGACAATGTCCCCATCGGGAATCGAACCCGGACCTCCAGATCGTAAGCCTAACGCTCTAACCACTAGACCACGGAGGCTGTGTGATTGTGACATAAAGAACATTATTATAATCAAATCAAATCAAAAATGTTTTTTTATCAGAATTATTATCAATAATAGGTAATACAAAGAGAAGGGCAGGGTACAATAAAGTATTACAAAATGAACAAAAAATTACTTTGTTACACCAGATTGTCCGAAAGTAAGATGATCCGTGCTTCGGAAGGCACGTTAAGCCGTTGGTCCCGGTTATTAATAACTGATGTAAGTACGTAGTCGTTACATGAGTCTTGTTAGGGGCCTATGGCGGCTCAATAGTAACCCTGACACCAGGGTTGATGAGGCTGGTACTCTACTTCACAACCCACACGATAGAAGTAGAAATGAACAGAGGTTCCCAAACTAGGCGGAGCCTGTGTATATTGGGAAACATAAATATAAAATTTAATAAAAATATGTTACATCTATTTTAATAACAATATTTTTTAATAAAAATATGTGTTGGAGTGAGTATGTAAGTTGTGTGCGTACTTACGCACAGGGTTGGTAATCCACCTCACAACCCACACGATAGAAGAAGAATAACTTTATCGTATCAAACCTTCTTGTAACTCCTATAGCACCTATCAGTCATCTATCAGTTAACCTTTAGTGAAAGACGTAATATACGATCCCGACAACCCGATTACTCTAGCCATAGAGGCGGCCAATCAGCTCGCAACAACAAACGCTTCAGAACCCCGATACCGACCCCGCCGGCGTGGTCGACGATTTCCCTCAATCAGCGCTTATCGCTATCGACCCACTAGAGTCGATTAATTCTTTCAAATATTCTTCCTCTCAGACGACGCCCTGAGCCGAGGTTCGCGCCCAACTGGGCACCCTCAGGCCTGTTGTCTTAAACGTTGTACCGGGTGAGAGCCTTCAGCGCTCCTCGTTTGTTCAGCAGTTAATGCCATCTGCGGCAAATCTACAATAAGTCACGTCAAAAATAATAATAAATTAACCTTTAGTATGAACAAACCTGTTCATTTCTAATACAGAGTAGAATATTGTGTAAGAGGCAACCTTGACTTGTTTACTTTTAAGACCTTCGTGTAAGCGGCTTACTGCTATGCGGTCACCAACCACTTGACGTATTTGCTTTCGAAGTTGACTTGATAGACTTTAAAAGATTAAATTATTATGAAACCAATGACGAAAATTGAGAAACGGATGGCTCAGACGTGTAGAGAGAATGAATGAAAGCCATCATCATCTCCGTAGCATTATCCCGTTTTTCACAGGGTCCGCTTACCTTACCTGATTTGACAGGTCCGGTTTTAAACAGAAGCGACTGCCTGTCTGACTTTCCGACCCGCGAAGGGAAAACCAGCCCAATACAGGAGAATGAATGAAAGTAGCTTTATGAGAAAGATTTATGATGCCGGTGTAAGTGGTAGAGTTGGAAGAGGAAACCCTAGGCGTACATACCGCAATCAGATCCAGGATGTTTTAAAGAAAGGCCAAGTCAAGAGTAGGTACTCTAAACCGGCGAGCATGCATGAAGTCTTTGATGAGTTGAGGAAGCGAGGGTCGTGTGATCGTAGTAAGTAGAATTTCGTGGTCTCTGCCTACCCTGACAGGAAATAGGCGACTACAACCACTCCTCGCCAGCTATGTTTAAGTCCAAGATGGGGCGAGCCTATAGCCATTACCCGGGCACGTATCCTGAAAACCACGTGAAACCCAAACATGAGATAAAACTCATAAAGACGAATTCAGTGGTTTAAAGCCCGAGCCGGGATTCGAACCCGTGAAGATGACCCATGACCCCCCCCCCCCCCTTTATCCGCACTTCAGGACAACAAACACTTCAGGACCCCGATACTGACCCCGCCGGCGTGGTAGCCGATTTCGACCCGCTAGGGTCGA
Organism: Pectinophora gossypiella; assembly: GCF_024362695.1. Classification (NCBI taxonomy): domain Eukaryota; kingdom Metazoa; phylum Arthropoda; class Insecta; order Lepidoptera; family Gelechiidae; genus Pectinophora; species Pectinophora gossypiella. Next base: position 10,321,118 of record NC_065423.1, read on the forward strand.
TTAATTCTTTCAAATATAATCTCCTCAGACGCCCTGAGCCGAAGTTCGCGCCCAACTGGGCCCCCTCATGCCTGTTATCTTAAATTTTGTACCGGGTGAGAGCCCTCAGCGCTTCCCATTTTGTCCGGCTTTCTTCTCAATCAGGGTTCGCCGGTTCGAACCTCGGTACCGAACTTGCAACAATGAGTTATTAATTTATCTTAAGTGCAGTTTTCACTAACATAGTTAGCTCGTCCATTATACAGGGATATACGGCTCACCACCTATCGCGTTGGTCTAACAGAAAGCTCGGTGAGGTGTGGGTACTTAGTTCAACTTGCGATGGATGTACCTCTTCCATTGGGATATATTTTATGTTATATTTCTGTCCCTATTCAATAGTTAGGTACCTTCATCATCGCCAGCCCATTAACGTCCCCACTGCTGGGGCACGGGCCTTCCCTATGGATGGATAGGGAGATCGGGCCTTTAACCACCACGCGGGCCCAGTGCGGATTGGTGGTTATTAACGACTGTTAATGCAGCCGGGACCAACAGCTTAACCTGCCTTCCGAAGCACGGAGGAGCTCGAGATGAAAACTTTTTTTTTGTGGTCACCCATCCTATGACCGGCCTTTGCGAAAGTTGCTTAACTTCAACAATCGCAGACCGAACGCGTTTACCGCTGCGCCACCGAGCTCCCAATATTTCAATAGGTACCTTATAAATTTCATTATTATTGATGGCATGCTGAACAGTTTTACGAGATGATCAATGCCAAGAATGCCTGGACCATGTGCCTTGCATATTGCATTGCTGACGTCATTGCGGACAGTGTGTTACACATGCTCACACGCAGGCGCTAGGCTGTGTCAGCGTGTGCACATTATAGTTTATGTTTGTCTCTTTCCCGCTCTGCTGGAAGAGATTTCTACCAGACGTATGCTGATAAATACAAAAGATACTTAACTAGATACAAATGCCCGTAATCCCTAATGGGGTGGGCAGAGCCACAAGTAATCAAAGACAACTTGCAGCCACTGTTGATACGAAGTCCTAAGCTGGATATGATGAACCTTATGGTGATAAGGGATCAGCCTATCGCCCATAACATTAGTCCATCATGTTAGAGGACACAATTCCTCTGTCGGTTTTTACGACATGCCCGGGAAGACAAGCAGCTGAACGTGTTCTATGTTTTTTACATGGTACCAAAGTGTATACATATTAATGCTCGTGACCGTTCATGAATCGGCATAATGTGCAACGTCTGCCAATAAATACACTTGGATGAGCATTTTAGCACCGCATCATTTTAGCAACGCAGCATTTTAGTACCGTAAGTTTTAGCAACAGAGCATTTTAGTACCACAGGGTTTATTCGACCATTGAAGACGGCGATACGGCTGACCACCTATCATCACGTTGGACTAACAGAAAGCTGGAATAAGCTGTGGGTACATATTTCTTCTTGCGATGGATGTACCTCTGACTACCCCGATTGGGGTGTAGTCGTGAGCTTAATATTCCTTTGATAAATTGTTGGCAATTGTCCTGTTTTGTTGTGTTACAGTTATTTATATTGATGAACAGGAAGTACTAATTATGTCACTCGGTTATCGTTGCTAACAATGAACACAAGGAAACGAGAACGCCTAAATTGGTCTAGAATTATGTTTCCAGCTGTTAAATAAACAAATATACTATCTGTAAGCAGTGGTGGCCCTAGGGCGATGCGAGGTCTGCTACGGGACCGGGCGCCGAAAAGGGGAAGGGGGGGCTAGGCGTCAAAATCAACCAAGACTGGTTCAAAGAAAGAAAGAAAGAAACATTTATTATTTAGGACACCACAGACACGGATGACATATAATACATAATATAATGATATATATGTATGTATAGTCCATACGCGGGCCCAGTGCGGATTGATGGTTATAAAACGACTACCCTACGGTACTACGGTACCCTACGGCAACCCTACGGTTAAGTTGTAAACAGATTAGCTCTCGTAGTTTTTAATTATTTAAATTAATTTATCGTATATAAATTCATAAAAAACCAATTTCGTCATAATATTCTTATCATATTTTAACAATATTGTATAAATTTGTGTGGTTATAAGTGCTATAAGGCGTTTAAATTGTGATAAGTGTCTTTGTGTCAGTTAAACCGTTACAAACTCAAAAGTGCGTAATCTTTTCGGAATCTATAGTGCATTCTAAATACTTATTAAAGAATAACGATTATCAAAATTGTAAGTAACTACCACTCTTTCTTTGGTGGCTTCTCACTGAAACGTTTACTTTTCTTTTTGTTGCTTTAAAACACTATGAGTACTATGTCTTCTATGACTACTCGCAGTGTGGCAGCTCGTAAGCTAGAAGATCAATTAAAGCTGGCTTTACTAGAACTTAAGAATTCTAAAGCGTTATGTGAGCAGCTACTATCAGAGAGAGAGGATAGCGAGAAGGAGGTATTAGTCATACTAGAACAAAATAAACAATTAAAGAGTGAGATGGCGGCTTTACATCAGCGTTTAAAAGATGTGGAAGACCAAAATGACCAGCTACAAAGAACGGTGCATGTGTTTGACCGGAGCTGCGATGAGTTTGAGACCGCCCTCAAGCGCACCGTTGTTCTGGAACGCGAGCTGCGCGACGCGCATAAACAAATATCGGACTTTGAACTAGCGGATAGTACTTTTAAAACGTCTCAGACACAATCGCTGTTTGACGAGCTGATCATAGACTCACCTGACTTGGTCCCTGCCGCCACCCCATCTCACGAGGTGTTGTGTTCAAAGAGTAACCTCACTTGTGATTCACCACAAGCATCAACTTCACACCATCACTTGTTTAATACGGGGCAACATCTATTGAACGAAATTAATACTTGTACCGTAACGTTAGAAAACCAAACAAAAAAATATGAGTGTGAAATTGATCAGCTCCAGGCACAGATAAAAAAACTGACAAAATCCTTAGAAAATATGACACTGGACTACGAAGTAGCTCAGAAAACTATTCGAAAGCACGAGCTGGCCGCTGATAAGATGGTGAGTTTGAGTTTTCACAACGCGGAACGCTTCGATTCACTAATTAATCGTCAGTATAGATGCAAGCATTCATCCTCGCAGACTGAGCGGCTTGCTCGTGTTTCCGAATCCTCCCCTCTGTCCGCGCCTGCGCCGGCCCATCAGCTGGTACCGGCGCCGCAGGACTTGCTCCTCACACCTATTGATAATGATAATAATACGTCCTTCTCGTCGGCGACCGGGCAGGCGGCGCCCGCGCCGGTAAACAAAGCGCAAAATATTATTATGTTTAGTGACGAAATTGGCAAATCAATGGGTTTACAACTTAGCCATTTCTTGAGGCGGGCAGTAATTAATAATTGTATGCCGGGTGCCTCCTATTTAGACATTTTAAAAAGAATAATTTCATATCAATTCTCACAAAATAGTACAATCATAATCTTGGCCGGTAGGAGAGGTAACGCGAACAAAGAACTACTTACTCATTATATTTCCTTACTTAACAGCCTACCGAATGTAGCACAAGTGATTTTGTTTGCATTGCCTTTCAGCCAAAGTCAGCTAAAAACCGAAAATAAGTTTAGACATGATCTAAACCTGACGTTGCATACTTTAGTATGCGATTATTATAATAAATTTCAGTTTATTGATACGAATTCCTATGTTAGGAATTTTTATTTGACCAAAGATAGATATTACTATCTATCTAACTTTTACAAAAGACAAATAGCGAAGTCGCTATCCTTTTTTTTTACAATAGAATCAGCCAATTCGTTGGCTTTTAACGCGTCTGCTCCTATTGAGCAGCCTATTTTTATTTCTGACATTTGTAATTTAAATTAAATTTAATGACAACAGAGAAAAACTTTGGCTGTAGTAAGTTAAATGAGGACATATTAAATATAAAATTCAATAAGAAAAATACAAATGTAATCAACCTGGTACACCAAAACATACAAGGAATATTGGGCAAGGAACTTGAAATTGAACTTTTTTTAAACAGTAATTGTGTTGATATTATGTGCGTAACTGAACATTGGCTAAAAAAACATGAGTTCGTTTGCTTCAATAATCACCAGGTTGCCAGCTCGTACAGCAGGGAGACGGCTATCCGTGGCGGTTCATTAATATTAGTACGTAATTGTTTAAAATATAAGGAACGAACGGATATTGTAAGTCTCTCAGTTGAGCGAACTGTTGAGCTAGCCTGTATTGAACTCAGCCGGCTTATTGTATTGAGCGTATACAGACCCCCCGCTTCATCTTATGATCTATTTGAGAAAGTTATTGATGAAGCTTTATGCAAATTATGTAATAAAAGCAAACATGTTATCGTCTGCGGTGATTTTAATATTGATATTCTGGAAAATTGCTCATTAAGTACTACATTCAAATCTTTATTTCTGTGTTATAATCTTGTAAATCTTTTTTCAGAACCAACCCGAATCACGTCACAGTCCGCGAAATGTATCGATAATATTTTTAGTAACTTAGAACCTTGTGATAAATTAATAATTAATAAATTAAAGTCAGATCACTGTGGTCAACAAATATCTTTCAACTTATTTATTGACCGCTCACTGAAAAAGGATGTTACATGCAATCCCATATCAAGTAGTCGTTTAGAACAATTCAAAGATAATATGTCAAACAAATTACCAGAACTTCCTTACTGTGATGACCCAAATTTGTTATATAACTCCCTATTTAATCTAACAAAATCGGAAGTTAGTAAAGTATTTAAGGCAAAAACAATTAAGAAAGCAGACACACCAATTTTTAGTGACTGGGCGACGGTAGGAATTTATAAGAGTAGAAACAGGTTGTATGAACTTTATGAAGAAAGAACATACAATCATAGCGTAGCTTTTCACGACTATGTAAAACGGTATTCAAAAGTTTTCAAAAGTGTTTGCGTTACCGCGAAGGCAATGTTTGTTAGCAGTAAAATTAAAGGTAGCTCAGATATTATTAAAATGACTTGGAAAGTTATAAATAGCGAAAATGGGAAAGTCAAAGCACGCGATCTCGAGTATCAATTACAAATTGACGGTAAACTACTCACAAATAATAAGCAAGTTGCTGAAGCTTTTGAAAAATTCTTTACTGACATTCCATTTTCGACTACCAAGGACTTGAAGTCATCTCCTGCACTCGCTCAATCACTTGTAAAGGAGCACATAGATACGTCCAAAGTAGATAAACTAACATTTACACACGTGAGTCCTAGGGACGTCTTAAGAGCTTTTAAATCTTTAGAAATGAAAAAGACTGCAGATCTTCATGGTCTTTCTGTTAAAGTCATTAACTCCGTGATTGATTGCATAGCTCCCTATCTATCATGTATATTTAATAAATGTGTAGACAATGGTGTGTTTCCAGATTTAATGAAGCACAGTAAAGTCATTCCATTGTTTAAAGCTGGTAGTACTTCTGACCCTACTAATTTTAGACCAATATCTATACTACCCACGCTTAGTAAAATATTTGAAAAATTTTTATTACTGCAATTACTTCAACATTTCAATTTAAACAATTTAATGTCTAATAAACAATTTGGTTTCACAAAGGGTCGCTCAACAACCGATGCTGGTGTTGAGTTAATAAATCATGTTTTTCAGGCTTGGGAGGAGTCCAAAGATGCTATTGGTGTCTTTTGTGACCTTTCCAAAGCCTTCGATTGCGTTTGTCATGATATATTGATCGCGAAACTTCGTCACTATGGAATAACAGATAATGCCATCGCTCTTTTGGAGTCGTACCTTAGTGGCCGCGTTCAGAGGGTTGATGTGCATGGCTCCAGATCGTGTGGATCTAACGTCACTATAGGCGTCCCGCAGGGCTCAATTCTAGGTCCATTTCTATTCCTAGTTTACATAAACGACCTACCTAGTCTTGTAAAACATGAAGTGGTGCTGTTTGCAGATGATACCTCCTTACTTTTTAAAGTAAAGAGACGACAAGATTCCTTTGACGATGTAAACAACGCCATTTCAGAGGTAGTGGATTGGTTTACTGTAAACAACCTGCTACTTAATGAAAATAAAACAAAATATGTTTATTTTACGTTATCGAATGTTAGTAGGCCGCTCGATTCTATTATTGTAAAAAATAAGGAATTGGACCTCACGGATACTGCTGTATTTTTGGGAATTACTTTGGACGCTAAGTTGCAATGGAGTCCTCATATTGATAAGTTGTCCAAAAGGCTCAGCTCAGCAGCATTCGCGGTCAAAAAAATTCGTTTAATAACCGATGTAGAAACCGCGCGATTAGTTTATTTTGCCTATTTCCACAGTCTAATGTCGTACGGCATCTTGCTGTGGGGTCATGCTGCAGATGTGAACAGCATTTTTGTTCTGCAAAAGCGGGCCATTCGGGCGATTTACAAATTGGGACCCAAGATGTCACTTAGAAATAAATTTAAAGAAATTAATATTTTAACTTTGGCATCACAATATATCTTTGAAAACTTAATATATGTAAAAAAACATATAGGATTATTTGCGAAAAATAGCGATCGGCACATTGTTAATACCAGGAATAAAAATAAACTTGCTTTACAAGTCAGTCGATTACATAAGATTACTAAATCTTTTAAGGGGCAATGTATACGTTTTTACAATAAGATTCCCATTGACATTCAGAATTTGCCTTTCAACTGCTTTAAGACAGTAGTTAAACAAAAACTTTCCAAAAAAGGTTATTATAAAGTTAGTGATTATTTAGAAGATATGAATGCTTGGGATTAACTGTCTGAGAACTGATATTAGGCAGCTAAATTACTCAATTGTATAGAATATTTTATGTTTATTTTTATTTTTTTAAAGAACGTCTAGGGCCCTGTGCCGAGGTTTTTCTTGCAGCTTCTTTTCCCCGGCTATACAGGTTGTGAGAAGCTGCAGTAGTTTTAGGCGGATGAGACGTTCGTTATGTAAAATTGACGATTCAAAGTGTAACTATGTTACCTACTGAATAAAGATATTTTTGAATTTGAATTTGAATTTGAAAATTTGACTGCTAATGCCGCCGGGACCAACGGCTTAACGTGCCTTCCGAAGCACGGAGGAGCTCGAGATGAAAACTTTTTTTTGTCACCCATCCTATTACCGGCCTTTGCGAAAGTTGCTTAACTTCAACAATCGCAGACCGAGCCCGTTTACCGCTGCGCCACCGAGCTCCTCAAAACAGCCTAACCTCACCCTATTGGGATCGCCACGGCCACAAAAACACATTCACCTATTCACCTAACTAAGAACCGAATATGTGGCCTCTGGTTAGGTGGTCAGTTGCGTTGTAGCCATCACAGCACAGTGTAACATACCTTTACTACTATTAAAGCTTTTAAATGCCTAATAAAAAAATCTTGATAACACGTACATAGACAGTTGTTCTAAACATTTAAATTCGCAACACCGATTTATAAATTACCTTCCCAAATCGTAAGACGTAACAGCTAACGAAGTTCATCGGCCTCACGCGTATTATGACTATGAATGTTTTACCTTACCAACATCGGCGTAATACTAAACAATCTACGATTAGATCGCTGTAACCCACATGTGATGTGACTCATGCGTTAATTCGTAAGCCGACCGCCGTGTTTTGGACTGGGGCTGTGAAACTAGCGGGCGGAACAACGGAGCGGGCGCGATTTTCTTTTTTTATAAAAATCAAAAACTTTATTGCGTTCCATGGGTGTGTGTGTGTGTGTGTGTGTGTGCGTAACGTACTGTCCAAATCAGCAAAGAGACAGGCCAGGCCAGAAGAGAGAGTTCTTTAGACTTTAACAACATAAACAGCCTATATACGTCCCACTGCTGGGCACAGGCCTCCCCTCAATCAACCGGAGGGGGTATTTACTTCAAATCGGGAAACAAACAGCTTAAATAACAATTTAAAAAATGCAAATAGTTTGTACATTAGCCAATGAAGTCTCCACTTATAACTAATACATGCATCACTGAGAAGTAGACAGAAGCAATAAATAAATGAACTAAGCAAGCAATACAAAAAAAGAAAGAAAAGTTGATGCTACATCTGTTCCAACGTTTTGAGGGCAGATACAAATTTATTGTGCTTAAGATGAAATATGTTAGGGATAAGGGTGAAGACCTCAACGGTTGCATAGGCGAAGATGGGAGCCATCGGTACGGCAATGCAGGACGGAAGGGGCAAGTCACAGGGAATGTAACCTGGAACCTGACAGAGGGCAGCAGTAACTGTCAGTACTATTCAGAGGCGGAGGACAGGAGTCCTAGTATGACTTTGTAATAGGCTACTCTGGGCGCACTCCCACTTGCGTCAGACAGAGTACTGCGGGGCGCAAGGCAAGAGGGAAACCACTGCCCTATTTTTCCCTAAAAAAGTAGCATGGAATATGCTGCACCGACAAGAGCGTGGCTCTTAAATTGATGATGATGATCGCGTTCTGCTGCTGCCTGAAGTCGGCTACAAACTTGTTTGTTGCGCCCTCAAGACTCATGTCGACTGACCGCCTGTCGCTGATTCCTGGGCCCAACATTTACGATCACAATGATGGCAGTGGTCGCCAGACATTGACCTTCCCGTCCCGATATAGCGTACTCCACTCAGTGCTTCGTACACTGTTGTGCTGTCCTAGGTCTACACCTGTAGCATGCTAGACGCGACGTGGTACATTAAAGCGATTCTATTGGTTTGTTTCAAAATTCAACAATATCTTTATTCAGTAGGTAACATAGTTACACTTTGAATCGTCAATGTTTACATAACGAACGTCTCATCCGCCTAAAACTACTGCAGCTTCTCACAATCTGTCATCCTATATGTGTTTTATTGTATTCATCCTATAATGTGTTTTATTTTTACTCCTTTTTATATACCCAAGTGCATGCATTAATTCTTGGTGAAAACTTAATTGGCTTCTGTACTACCTTAAGTGTGTTATATTGATATATATGTGTTTAAGGTGTATGTTTTCCTTAAATAATAAAAAAAACAAAAAAATCTGCTAGAAAAACCTCGGCACAGAGCCCTAGACGTTCTTTTTTTTAAAAAAGAAACATAAAATGTTCTATTTCTTGTTTTGTTATACAATTGAGTAATTTAGCTGCCCAATATCAGTTCTCAGACAGTTAATCCCATGCATTCATATCTTCTAAATAATCAGTAACCTTTATTAGAATATATATAGCGTCCCTCAGGACGTGTCTAGCATGCTAAGGGTGCTGTAGTACTAATTGAAGTGTTAGTTTGTTGTTAGAGAGATCAGGTTTGTTTGAATAAGGATTTAAGATCTTGTTTAGGTGAAGATGATCAAGTAGAAGGGCTGCTATGCCAGAGTCGTAACAAAAAGTGGAATACTATAGTTTCCTCTCTGCCTACCCGTATGGGATAGTTTATTTATTTCTGATCAATTTTTACATTGTGTCGAAAATTATACAAAAAATAATAATAACAATATATCAGTAAAACAAACGAAAACAGTGAATACAAACTGCCACACACTAAATGCATAACACAATAAAATAATTCAATTCCCGTTACAGCAAACCTCAAACAATTCCCAACATAATAAGAAAGAAATAAAGTTTTTTCAGTACAACAAACAAGTAACAATTATAAATAAGGCCCTGGCTCCTAAACTAGTTTAACTGTATTTCAGGAGCCAGTGTCTTCCCAAATTGACATGACAATAGTTATTATTTAATTACACAAGCCAATCATAGTCAATTTAAAATAGGATGTCACTGCTAATAAAAGTCGTCAACTATAAAAAAAAACTTCTCCTATCGTGTAGGTTGTGAGGTGGATTACCAACGCCATCAACCCAGGGTTACTATTGAACCGCCAAAGGCCCCTGCCAGGGCTCATGTATCGACTACTAACTTGCATCAGTAAGTCTTAACCGGGACCAACGGCTTAACGTGCCTTCCAAATCACGGATCATCTTACTTTCGGACAATCAGGTGATCAGCCTATAATGTCCTAACCAAACTAGGGATCACAAAGTGATTTTCGTGACATGTCCCCACCGGGATTAGAACCCGGGACCTCCGGATCGTGAGCCGAACGCTACCACGGAGGCCGTTGTCAAAAACGAAAGTCGTCAAACCATCAATCGCTATCAACCTTAGTCGCAACTTCCATAATTACTTGAAATTCAAATTCAAATTCAAAAATATCTTTATTCAGTAGGTAACATAGTTACACTTTGAATCGTCAATTTTACATAACGAACGTCTTATCCGCCTAAAACTACTGCAGCTTCTCACAACCTGTATAGCCGGGGAAAAGAAGCTGCAAGAAAAACCTCGGCACAGTATTACCGTGACAGGGCCCTAGACACTAGACGTTCTTTAAAAAAATAAAAATAAACATAAAATATTGATATACAATATCAGCGTCGTGGTTCGCGCCGCGACTTGTGCTGAGTGAGGCCCTTTTATCTCAGGACGTCCACCACCACCTTATGATCATTTCGACTAACATCCTTCTTGCTTTTTTGTAATTGTTTTAGTGGAAATAAGATATGATATTGTTGTCTTTCTTTTTGTGTGTGGCGTCCTTTCATAATAAACTATTTCTATTCTATTCTATTCTATTCTATTCTATTCAATTGAGTAATTTAGCTGCCTAATATCAGTTCTCAGACAGTTAATCCCATGCATTCATATCTTCTAAATAATCACTTACTTTATAATAACCTTTTTTGTAAAGTTTTTGTTTAACTACTGTCTTAAAACAGTTGAAAGGCAAATTCTGAATGTCAATGAGAATCTTATTGTAAAAACGTATACATTGCCCCTTAAAAGATTTAGTAATCTTATGTAATCGACTGACTTGTAAAGCAAGTTTATTTTTATTCCTGGTATTAACAATGTGCCGATTGCTATTTTTTGCAAATAATGCTATATGTTTTTTTACATATATTAAGTTTTCAAAGATATATTGTGATGCCAAAGTTAAAATATTGACTCTCTATGACCCACTGTAGGAAAGCAACAAACGTTAATCGCGTGATGAAACCAAGCTAAGTGCAAGAAAACGACATCATGGGAAAAGTGAAAGGATCAGTCATGGTAACTGCTGCTGCATTGTTTCAGTCTGGAATTTAATACCAGACTAGTGCACTGCTCTTGTTTTGACAATGTTTACATTTTATACGACGTTCATATTGAGGAACTCTGTGGCGCAGCGGTAAACGCGCTCGGTCTGCGATTGTTGAAGTTAAGCAACTTTCGCAAAGGCCGGTCATAGGATGGGTGACCACAAAAAAAAAAGTTTTCATCTCGAGCTCCTCTGTGCTTCGGAAGGCACGTTAAGGCGTTGGTCCCGGCTGCATTAGTAGTTGTTAATAACCATCAATCCGCACTGATCCCGCGTGATGGTTTAAGATCTCCCTATCCATCCATAGGGAAGGCCCGTGCCCCAGCAGTGGGGACGTTAATGGGCTGATGATGAAGCAATAAGGCCGCCGATTGTACTTCTGTCACATTTGTAATTGTTTTTAGTGTTGTATTTATATGTGCAATAAAGCGGTTTTGTATTGTATTGTATGTGAACTTGCGCTCTATTGTACTCCAATATTGATAGAGTTCATCAAATGAAAAATGAAAGGAACAATTTTTATTTATACCCGACTGCGGCGAACAAAAAAGGCGGGTCATGTGTTTGACCGCTATGTATGACTTGTGTGTATTATGTCTGTTCCCTCCTAAATTATATGTTTTGGTAGATAATTGATATCACGTGGTTTCCAGGTTTTGGGCCTGGTTAATAACAATAGGCTGGCCCCGCGCCTACCCCTTTGCGGATACAGGCGTGCTGATATATTATGTTAAATACTATAATACCATTATCGGAAGTAACCTTTTCACGCCTAAATCCTTGTACTTCTTCTATCGTGTGGGTTGTGAGGTGAACTACCAACCTCATCAACCAGAGGGTTAGAGGGGTGTCAGGGTTATTATTGAGCCACCAAAAGCCTCTGACATGGCTCATGTAACGACTACTTATTTACATCAGTAAGTAGTAATCGAGACCAACGGCTTAACGTGCCTTCCGAAGTACAGATCGTCTTACTTTTTGAACAATCAGGTGATCAGCCTGTAATGTCCTAACAAAACTAGGGATTACAAAGTGGTTTTTTGTGATATGTCCCCACCGGGATTCGAACCCGTGACCTCCGGATCGTGAGCCCAACGCTCAACCACTGGACCACGAAGGTCGTCAATCCTTGTACTGATTTGGATCATTTGAAAACACACAATAAGAAGTCAGGCAGAATTATCGATTGAATCATTGCGTTCACAGACCACATTAATCCCTTAGCGCCATAATAATATGGCGTCAGTCTTCAAGTCTCCAACTTCCTGGCTGGGTCAACAACACCGGACGGACGCGCTGATATCTAACGGGGCTGCACAGTGGACAAATTGACGTACTCCGGTCATAGCAAAAATTTAACAGTAGGTTAGGTACACTTAATACCTACCAGCGCTGTAGCATCTTACTCGTACCCTCAACCACGTATCGGCTTCATTGGTCCAGTGGTTTGAGCGTTAGACTCACGATCCGGAGGTCCCGGGTTCAAATCCCGGTGATATATCACAAAAATGACATTGTGATCCCTAGTTTGGTTAGGATATTACAGGCTGATCACCTGATTGTCCAAAAGTAAGATGATCCGTGCTTTGGAAGGCACGTTAAGCTGTTGGTCCCGTTTACTTATGTAAGTTTTAACTAAGCCTTTGGCAGCTCAATAGTAACCCTGACACCTGACATGTAATTTGTATGAAAAAGCACACTGTGACGTCATAGAAAAACGTGATAAAATGTCGCATTTATTGTTACGTTTTTCTTGATTAAAATTAATAAATTTTATAAGTTAAATACACAAACGAAAATGTTTTTCGTTAGTTTTTGATCTGTCTTTATTTAGTAATCAGAATTTCATAATTTATCTTGAACCTTGTATACGACCCAATTATATCGAAGGTCCGACCAATAGCCATACGACGTGTATCAACGTAGATAGCATTCGCTGCGTGTATCGGTCGAAACCGTCGATATAAATCGCGCCGCGCGCGACGCGGTTACCGTGCAGCTGGACCTTATCATGCGCTACCCAGGCGGTTGTATGGAGTGAACCTACCGTTATTTATTTACTATGCGTTGGCTCCATTGCCGTACATTATAGAACAGTGGGCAACTTCCGAGATTGAAGATAGCATGCTGAATGTAGGCCACAGAAACATGGTATAATGTTGAAAACTACAACTAGGTACATTTTTGTTATGAAAAACATCTATCTATCGTCGGATTGAGGAGCTCAGTGGCGCAGCGGTAAATCGATCGTCGGATCTATCTACCACATATATACATAACGTACACAGCCTATACACGCCCCACTGCTGGGCACAGGCCTCCCCTCAATCAACCGGAGGAGGTATGGAACATACTTCACCACGCTGCTCCACTGCGCGTGCCCTCCGAAGCACAAAATCATTTTTCTTTCTCGGACAAACAGATGATTTAGCCTGCAATGTCCTAGCCAAACAAAGGACTGTCTCTCAATGTGATTTTCGACAGTGTCCTCGTCAGGAATCGAACCCGGACCTCGAGATTGTAAGCTCGTACACTCGTCGTACTAGTTAAATTACCATTTAATATAATCTAATCTAATCTGGCGAGGAGTGCGTGTTTATAGTGTACTTCTCTGCCTACCCCTTCAGGGATGCAGGAGTGATGCTATGATGGTAAATTGCAGATAAAATAAAATGTGTGTTAATAGCTTTTTGTTTTAGTACCAGATAACAGCCTCCGTGGTCTAGTGGTTAGAGCGTTAGGCTCACGATCTGGAGGTCCGGGTTCGATTCCCGATGGGGACATTGTCGAAATCACTTTGTGAGACTGTCCTTTGTTTGATAAGGACTTTTCAGGCTTGAATCACCTGATTGCCCGAAAAAGTAAGATGATTCCGTGCTTCGGAGGGCACGTTAAGCCGTTGGTCCCGGCTATTAGCCGTAAAAAACACCTCCACCAACCCGCAGTGAAGCAGCGTGGTGGAGTATGCTCCATACCCCCTCCGGTTGATTGAGGGGAGGCCTGTGCCCAGCAGTGGGACGTATATAGGCAGTTTATGAAGTCATTGACCAGATATATAGGTATTTAAAAGTATGATAGAATACTGAGAAAAAAAGTTGCTTGTACTCGATAAAGTTAATGAGAAAAGTCATAAGGGATAAACCGAAGTAAATATTAGTTCCTTTTTCGTGTTATGTTTAGGTGTTTTTGTAATCTTCTTAAATTATGTGTAACTATGGAGTTTACATGTGTTATAAAATTCAAAATATTTTCATCTCAGTAAGTATACTTATCACACGAAAGCTAGAAGGAAAGAGAGGAAGGGGAAGACAAAAAAGAGCTTACATGGAACAGATTAAAGAAAAGGTTAACGTCGTGTCTTATAGGGAAGTCAAGGAATTGGCCTTTGGTAGACTGTAATGGAAAATGCTGCACCGACAAGAGCGTGGCTCTTAAATTGATGATGATGATGAAGTAATCACAAATTCCAAATAAGTTTAACTATTACTTTGATTTGGATTGATAACAGACATGAACAAACGCCTTAATTTAATGTAAATTAGAAGTCTGAATGGTTTTATGTTTTTAACCTATCGGTAAAAACAAGAGATTAAATCCGCTATAGACGTACAGTCGCCATTACAGTGTCTAAAACACTACTGTTGATGGCAACACAAGTATGAAAATATTATATAATTAAGAATATATTTATATGGCAATATTATGCCGATTTGAATGGCCGACGTCCCCTGCTTTTTTACGTGACTTGTTGTAGATTTGCCGCAGATGGCGTTAACTACTTGGCCGGAGACAGTCTTACCGGAGAATCGAAGATCTTCTGCAGGTACCGGGCGCCATCCTTGATGACGGTGAGGTCATCAGGGTGGGTGAAATACCCGCGGAAGTGTAACAATTGTATAAAATATACTAGCGGCCGCTCGCGACTTCGTCCGCGTTACTTCGTGACACCACAGACACAGGCAGACAGGTACGTTACATTCAACACAGGACAGAAACCACACGGAAATCAATACACAGAAAAAAAGAAAAAAAAAACAAAACAAAAAGAAAACCAAGATCAAAAATCATTAACAAAAAAAAGAAGAAAAACAAACCAAAATCATAAAAATAATAATAAAACTAAGTATTCTAAATGCAACGCACTGACGGCCCCGATCATCTGCGGTGGCGATCCGAACAAATTCAAACACTGTATAAAACACCCTTTTTGTAAACTCAACAATATAAGTCCGAGTAGAATTCCATTTCTCTACAATCCCATAAAATTTAATCAACCTCGGTAGTAGTATTCTCAGGCCGTTAGAGCTAATGAAGGGTCCGCTGCTAATTGTTCCACAACTCACAATCGTGCGATATCGCTTATTACCCCAGAGAACGATCCAATTAGTCGCTACCTCCTGAGCACATCAGCTGATCAGGTTAAAAAGGCCACATTGACTCAATTCATCTAAAGGCAATATTGCTATTTGGCAATTTTGATCGTTGCAAAGTTCTGCCTGTGCAAATTGAAACGCTAACGTCCATATTCTAAGATGTTAACTCTATATTCAATACAAGTTTGTAAGGGGCCGTCCATTAATCATGTTTTTTTGGCATTTAACCCCCCCCCCCCCCTCCCCCCCCCCCCCCCCTCCCCCTTGGTGATACATGGTGAGGTTCAAGGCTAAACCTCCCCCATCCTATATCACGTGTATTTTTTAGTACTTACCAAAATAATTGCACGAAACACCGCTCCTCGGTTCAGTATCGCGCGTTTGCCGAAAAAATAAATACTCGTGATATATTACTACACCCCCCCCCCCCCCATAATCACGTGTATTTTTAGTACTTACCAAAATAATTGCACGAAACGCCGCTTCTCGGTTCAGTATCGCGCGTTTGCCGAAAAAATCAATACTCGTGATATATTACTACCCCCCCCTCCCCCTTATGATATTTCGTGATTTTTTCATGGACCCCTCCACCCCTCTCGAGCCTCGCATGATTAATGGACGGCCCCTAAGTTACATATGAGTTTCACATAACAGACCCTTTCGGGCACAACAAAATAGAAGTTTAAAAGGGGGAAGAAAGCTCTTCAAATAGTAACATCAGTATCATTAAGGTATTCACTAGTGCTGTAGTAACATTTATTAATTAGAAGTTCTTTTATTTTCTTAATAAAGATTTTGTCACTTTTTTCTTCTTTTAATATGTTAGGCAGTTTATTACATTTTGATGGACACACATATGTATGGGCTAGACGAATGTGGGACCAGTCTAGATATAGGTTTTAAAAAAGTCTCTAAGCTTCCTCCACCTAACTCGGTCTCAGCTTAGGATTTTAGTATTTTAAATTGACATTAATGTCCTCTTTACTCACTGGAGTCGAGCATATACTAACAACACAAACAGCCTGTATATACCTCCGTCCCACTGCTGGGGCATAGTCCACCACGCTGGTCGACTGCAGGTTGGTGGAGATGTTTTTACGGCTAACAGCCGGGACCAACGGCTTAATGTGCCTTCCGAAGCATGGATCATCTTACTTTCGTACAATCAGGTGATCAACTTGTAATGTCCTAACCAAACCAGGGTCTTACAAAGTGGCTTTTGTGTTATGGATGACCAGGATGCGAACCCAGGACCTCCGGATCGTAAGCCCGACGCTCAACTGGACCACAGAGGACGTCGAACCAATTAACCTCCGTGTAGTATACCTGTCAATATTGCAGTCTAGCCTGTGACAGCTACTCCGCAAACTGGGTTGCTTTCTATAGTGTCTCTGGTTTCGCTATTATAAGGTAATCGATATCACGGGGTCGTATATCTCGTACAACTTCATTAGAAAAGTTGTGTTACTTTTACTTGAAGCATTATACTTAATCCGGACTCGGGGTCTAAACCACTGTCTTGGACTTTAAAAACCTTACAAATAAAAAATAAACCAGGGATGAACGTGGGTTTAAGTATTTGACTCCAAGCAAAATTGATTCCAATTATCATACAATTCGACTGAACTTTGCTTGGCTGTAAAATATGTAATACATAACATAAGAGGCCCTAGTTTGGTTAGGACATTACAGGCTGATCACCCGATTGTCCGAAAGTAAGATGATCCGTGCTCCGGAAGGCACGTTAAGCCGTTGGTCCCGGATACTATTTAGTGATACATACATACATAAACTCACGCCCGTAATCCCTAATGGGGTGGGCAGAGCCACAAGTAATCAAAGACAACTTGCAGCCACTGTTGATACGAAGTCCAAAGATGGATATGATGAACCTTATGGTGATAAGGGATCAGCCTATCGCCCATAACATTAGTCCATCATGTTAGAGGACACAATCCCTCTGTCGGTTTTTACGACATGCCCGGGAAGAGAAGCAGCTGAACGTGTTCTATGTTCTATTTAGTGATGTAAGTCAGTAATCGTTACATGAGCCATGTCAGGGGCCTTTGGCGGGTCAATTGTAACCCTGACACCAGGGTTGATGAGGTTGGTATTCTACCTCACAACCCACACGATAAGAAGGTAGATGGAGATTTCATTCCTTTTCGTACATCGTCTTCCAGACATAAAAGAACCGAACTTGGCAATAACCTGTATGTGTTTGGTCCCTGGTCTGGCTGTACTGGCGTCTAGGCCACAGGCCAATTCTTAGGGTGCCTTTCCACCAGAGATGTGCTATGCTACGATGCTACGGATGCGTTTGACATCCACCAATCATATTCATTGGTGCACATAGCATAGCACCGGTGGAAACGGATTCAACTAAGATTATTATTATTGCGTATGGCAGACAAAAATAAAATATCCTGCGTGGATCATATATCCAGCTGAAGCTCCCCTAACCAAAACGCCGGCTAAACGTTCTCGACTGAAATGGCTCACCGGACTGTTCCTTGCGAATCTCCCGGTGCTTTATCCTGGATTCTTAAAACAGTCCTTTTCAGGACTCAACCACAAACAGCCCTTTTCAGGGCTCCCCCACTAATAACTTCTACTAAGACCAACTAACTACTAAGATATGTTTTTTATATGAAAGGGTGCGTGCTATAGATGTGTGCTATGGATGCGTGCTATGGATGCGTACTTTAGCTATGTTCCGAGCAGAGCACCTACCCTACAGTATACTCTGCGGAGGCGCATCTTTGCAGCGCATCTTCCTCGCACAGCTACATAGCTTAGTATTGGTGGAAAGGGTCACATAGTTTCGTAGCGCAGCTTATACATCTTCGCAACATAGCTGCATAGCACATCTCTGGTGGAAAGGCAACCTTACGCACGCATTACGCCTGCGCCATTCTCAATATGGTAATCCTGCAGTAAAAGCGATAAGTGACGCCTATGTCTTCATCTTGGTCTATAATGTATTCAGCAAGGAACATGACAGGACAGACACGGTCATTATACAGAGTGTTAGTGACATCGTAACGTATACTGAGAGGGATGATTCAGCTCATTATTATTAGCCTGTGTGATCCCACTGCTGGGCAAAGGCCTCGCCCATGTCTTTCCAAGTATCCCGGTTCTGTGCGACCTGTATCCACTATTGTGTAATTATGGATCTACCTACTCCACTCCAATCTCATCAGTCATCCCGTGATCATGGTACTTGCAACAGTGTCGAAATATCGGGAGTCTCATATCCCCATTTAAACGCGGTAAGAACCCGTTATTATGTGCTTTAATTATGACCTGTATCCAGTCTTTTCGATAACCGTCGAGATCATCGCGCCATCATTTCCGGGGTCTACCACGTCTACGGCTACGGCTACGTCTACTATGAGCTGAAGCTCATTATTCTGAGTGGATTTTTTTTGAAATTTAAAATTCAAGTGGACTTTTCTATCGCAAAAGCATAGAATTGAAAATAATTAAAAAAAAACATGAATTTTGCGACGGAAAATTCAATTAACTCAGAATCATGGTCTGAATTCTGAGTCATCCCCCTCAGTATTCGTAACGTTGTCACTAACACCTTGTTTTTAACACAGGACAGAAACCACACGGATAATGAGCTGTAAGGTTTTTTTTTAAGGCTTTAGGTACTTATAATATGATGACAAAGTTATTGATTCCATTGAAACTTAACCCTTAAGCACAGGCTTGATAAAGGAAATACTTCCCTATCGTAATTTGATCTAAGCTCAATTATGTCAATCTGCATCAAATCATCGGATCGATACCCTGCGGTTTTGTTTCATGCGCCCGCGCCGGTCGTAGATCGCTGGCATGCGGCAGCGGCGCCGGCGCGGGTACTGTTGCAGACGCTTCCTACTCCAATGTTGACGTTGACCTGTCAGTCACGGGTGGACGCACGCAGCTCTTCCGGCAGTGCGTACTCTTACCGAACCCTGGCAAACAATGGCTTCGTCGAGATGCAGAGATCAGATGACGTGACGTCCGGCTCAAAGGAGTACCGCCACAAGTACTAGGGGCTTAAAATGGCCACATCGAAGCAATTCATTTGAGAAAGCAGTATTGCAATTTGACATTTGCGCATATAAAAGTATTGCTTTCTTAGATGAATTGCTGCGATGTGGCTATTTTACCCCCCACTAGGCTCTCCACGGTCAACGTGCCGCGAATTATATCGAGCCCTTCGACCAATAGCCGTTTGACGTTCATCTACGTAGCTAGCATTGGTATTCGAATCCCGGTGGGGACATAATTACAAAAATCACTTTGTGATCCCTAGTTTGGCTAGGACAACACAGGCTGATGATCCGTGCTTGGAAGGCACGTTAAGCCGTTGGTTCCGGTTACTACTTACTGATGTAAGTAAGTAGTCATTACAAGAGCCATGTTAGGGTCCTTTGGCGGCTCAGTTATAACCCTGACACCAGGGTTGATGAGGTTGGTATTCCACCTCACAACCCACACGATAAGAAGAAGATTTAGCAAAGAAGTTACAACGATAAAAATTGGCAGATTAATTTGATGGCGAAGCAATAAATTGCACTGTAAACAATGATCTGATTGTACGGTGCCACAAACACAGGCTACCGTTAAAGGCGCCACATTTGCATACGTTTACAATTTTATTCCCATACACGGCTCTTGCGCCGTTGTCGATCGTGTAACCTAGAAAATTACATGGAAATTATTCGATTGGCATACTAAACACCTAAACGGGCTATCGCCCACTTTGATTGGAGGCTTTTATTGAATAGAACTAACTAATAGGGTTATTAGGTGCCACTGTTTTCCAAAAAAGGTGTAGGTATTCTTAAACGGTGCGCATGTATGATACTGTTGATGTATGTGGCGAAATCAGTAATAGAACGAAGGGAATGGAAATCCAAAATTTCTGCATACCCCGGTGGGAAAAAGTCGCGAATGTATATAGACAGATATGAAGGGGAAGCCGTGGTAGCCCAGTTGGTAGAACGTTTGCCTTTCACTTTGAGGTCGCAGATTCGAATCCAGCACAGGCCGAAATCATTGTTTGTTGAATTTGTTTTCGAATTCATGTTTTAACCTTAAATGATTGACTGTCGATTGTCATAATCGTTGGCAACTTGGCTAAGGTTCCTCCCCTTCATATCTCCCTAGCATTATCCCGTTTTTCATAGTATCCGCTTACCTAACCTGAAGATTTGACAGGTCCGGTTTTTTACAGAAGTACCGCCTGTCTGACCTTCCCGCGAAGGGAAACCCAGCCCAATACAGGTTAGGTCACATACCTCCGAAAATGTATTTCTCGGGAATGTGGGTTTCCTCACAATGTTTCCCATCACCGCTGAGCACGTGATGATCATTTATGATCCAAACATGAATTCGAAACACAAATTCGACAATGATTGGTTTAGGCCTGTGCTGGATTCGAACCTGCGACCTCAAAGTGAGAGGCAAGCGTTCTACCAACTGCGCTACCACGGCTCGCAATGAGATTTACGGTTTAATTTGTCAAAGAAGTTAATGTGACATGGTTTCAAAGTGTATACATATTAGTTCTCGTGACTACACAGCGCGCAGTACTCGTATGCAATTGCATACTTGCAATTGGGTACTTGACGGGGTCAAAGATAAATTATATAATGTCAAAATAGAAATAAAAGCCACTCTAAGATGATCAAAAATCAAAGTCATTTTACTTTTCTACATATTGAATTAAGTAACAATGAGTACGACGTTTGACTGCTTTTATTGATGACGTCCCAGGACAGTATTTACATACAAACGCGATAGAAAACTATCGCTTTGACGTTTCTTAGGTTAGTATTGGCCCCGATTCCTGGAGACACCGCCTAATTTTAAGTTATATCCGTCATTTTCATATCCGTCGAAAAGGAAAGGGACGGATGATTCACAGCTCTTAATTTTAGGAAGAATGAGTAAATGAATGTGTCGGGTTATTGACTGATGTAAAATTTTTAGACGGTTGGTTTAGATTTGTGCTTAAAATTGACGTGTGTTCCATAAATTTTATGCTTGTCGATTACCCGTCCCTTTCCTTTTCGGCGGATAAGAAAAGGACAGATATAACTTAAAATAAAATTAGATGGTATTTACAGGAATTAGCACCAGTAATAAACTAATCTCAGCTTTGAGACTGTCCTCAAGATCATGTCAATGTGACAGTTCTTATATAAAAACAGGGTCTTGAGCATGGTCTTGAGGGCAGTCTCAGCTGAGATTGATTTATTAATACCACCCTTAAAAAGTATCTCTTTGATTAAGTTGTCTTCTTCTTCTATCGTGTGGGTTGTGTGGTGAATTACCAACCTCATCAACCCTGGTGTCAGGGTTACTATTGAGCCGCCAAAGGCCCCTGACATGACTCATGTAACGACTACGTACTTACATCAGTAAGTAGTTACCGGGACCAACGGCTTAACGTGCCTTCCGAAGCACGGATCGTCTTACTTTCGGACAATCAGGTGATCAGCCTGTAATGTCCTAACCAAACTAGGGACCACAAAGTAATTTTTGTAATATGTCCCCACCGGGAATCGGACCCAGGACCTCCGGATCGTGAGCCCAACGCTCAGCCACTGGACCACGGAGGCCGTTATTTTAAGTTGTCAAATAGCCTATTCTCGACGTCGCACACATTATTTCCTTACGGAGGCAAAATAAAGCAGATGAAAATGCCGCGGCAAGCGAGATCGATTGCGTAATAAGTATAAGGTGATTGAACTCAGTTGCGTACTCCGTAGTAGGTACTCGGTACTCGCTCAACGTGCGAAACCAATTGTGCGCCGCACAAACAAGAAGTTGTGAGCTGTACCGTACACGTGACTCGCGGTTATATTATATTTTTTCTGTTTTGGTTTTCCCCGAAGGGCAAGGCAAAGGGAACTATGCCCATACAGCCATATCTTATGTATTTTTTTCTTGATGATGATTAATGAAATGATGAAAGATGATGACGATGAATGATGAAACCTAAGCCCCACACTCGGAGCAGACTCCTACTCCGAACCCCAAACGAATTAACTCAAAAGTCCGCATAAACTTTTGAGTTATAAAGCGGCTTGTTGGCACGAAGCGTAAATAGATAGGTACACTTTGTTTATTGAATATTCCGATATAATAACACTATCGCGAATGTTTTCCCCCCAGGGCTCATATTTTTGAATCGTCTCATCTTGCAAATGACAAGTTCTGATGTGCTACGTGAAATGGGTATATATTTTCGCATGCGAATCGAAAACGAGCGATTGAAAAATACGGCTCCGGGTCAGCGTGGATCAATTTTACGGAAAACAAACAAGTCAAGAAACTGAATTTGGTACGAACGGAAATTAGGAAAGTGTTACGAGAAGTAGCAACGATGGTGTACGATTTCATACGTACAACTTTGGAATCTGACTGGAAAATAATCAATTAAGTCGGCAAAAAACTGAGTAAAAAAGTAAATGTGTTTTTGTTGGATCTTTCTGTAGATCTTTTTCCATTATTCGACAGCTCTGTGATCTACGCGAGCTCATTTCACCATCCCCCTTTTATCTTCGGACTTCCAAAGGTACGGTCGGGCTCCATCCCTATTTGGTAGATATCCCAACTATTCGCACAAAGCGCTTCGCATGGTCCTTTATTATGCGCACCGCTAGGAAGTGGAAATCTTTGCCGTTTTCTGTATTTCCGAATGCATATAACTCGGGTGCCTTCAAGGCCAGAGTGAACAGGCACCTTCTGGGCGAGCTCGCTCCATCTTAGGCCTCGTCAATGCCTTCGAGCAAGTCTGGGGCCAAGAGCAAACCCATCAAAGGTAACAAAAAAAGCTTCAAAATATGTTTTCTTTACTAAACCTAGTGTTTTCCTCCGATGGTACTTGGATCAGATACGTATAGAATTATGTTGCTTCTCTTTATTTTGGTCATAACAATGATGGGTGGAAGATGTGTTGTGCCTGGACGTATTAACAAGGGTCATCGTTTATACCCAAAATCCAAGATAAAAGATGCATATATGTCTGTTATCCATGAAATTAAATGGTTAAACGAAGGAAAATCTGTACAGCGCCATCAATTTTTTTTTTTGGGAATCGTAGCCCGTATAGCCCCACATTGTCATAATGATGTGCTCTGTGGTTCTAGCTTAGTTCAATATTCAAAGAGCGTTTTTCTTTTTTTTTTAAATTACATTTCTCAGAAAAAAAATACAGTAGTTTACATAGTTGACAGATCACATTGACAGACCACAGGAGCATGCAAGTTGGTCACCAGGCAATTAAGATCGAGCTCGTTATGTCGTCGCCCCGCATTCCACTCTATTGTGAGCTGCGCAGGCGCGTGCCGTCCGCTTTACTATACTCGACAACTTCACATGGAACTTTTGTTGGGCCTTTAATTTTGCTTTTGGATTTAAAGGGTTAAGGGTTTTGTCACGGTTCTTTTATTGTTGTGTGATATCGGTATCTATACGTCATTGGAGGATGCCTAACTTGATGAATTCATGATGATTCATTTTCTTAACAATGTTTATTTCTGTGGAGGTGTTTTAACGGCTAATAGCCAGGATCAACGGCTTAATGTTCGATGTTCGAAGATCCACCCTGTATTGGTATTGACTGAATCAAACATAGGTTCATAAGGCGTAGTAATTACATCTAATCAAATCTTATTTATTGCCACGCTCTTGTTGGTGTAGCATTCTCTATGCTACTTTTTCTGGGAAAAAATAGGACAGTAGTTTCCCTCTTGCCTTCCGTCCCGCAGTACTCCGTCTGACGCGATTGAGATGGCGCCAAGAGTAGTCTATTTATTGCACACACAGACAAAAATAATTTTAAAACATACACACGAGAAATTACAGCGCCAATTGTGTTGACATCCAGTCCTCGAACTGCCCATTTTCTAAATGTTATCATCGGAAACATAGGTAATTTGATTTGATTTCCGATTATGTTCAAGGAAATCCTTGCACGTTTGCATAAAACAATTGGTACCAGAAATCAGAATCTTTTTTTTCAATGTAATTATCATGGAAAAGCTTGTTGAAGGTCAATGTAACATTTTTGAATTTACGTCATTTCGCAAGATGTTATGGCTGAAGAGAAGAAATGACAAGAAACTGCAACAGCAACACATCTTTTAAATCAATGAGGGTATACATTTCGAGTTATTTAATAACTAGAGGAACACATTTAACATCAGACATTTTTATCATTGAGCGTGAGCGTGAGCATTATATTTATTTTCTGGCAAATTTGATGAAGCAATTTTATTCCTTGTATTGTAAGTATGCCTTTCATAGTTTCTCGGATGGAGAGATACATTTTTACGTACATACATATTTTTTTCATAAATATATTGACTTGCGACCGTCAATATATTTATTTCTTTAAGCAGCTAGCTTAGAGAGTCCCGCCGACGCAGATTATAAATATACCATCACAAACATCATAATAACATATTCTCACAAACTAGCATACCGTTATGCGAAGTTACACAGCCATTACATTAAAATGTATGAATATAAAAGCGCGTGCAAAGCAAATAAAGGCGTAATTCCGATTGTTCGCGTCTAACGGTTGCATGCGCGTGATTTCTTGAGAACCATTCAACAGCTAGTTCAAATATTCGACCACTGTTGAACACTGTTTTGTCATTCATTCGATGTATTTGCGAAGAGGTATTCAATAACGAGGGAATATTAGAAGAAAACAGACAATCTGATATTCTATTTCGTTTTCTGCTCAGCAGTAATATTTACTGGCTTTAAATTACGCTAAGAATGTTTGGATAATAAAAACGGTTTTTATGTGTATTTCTTTTTGCAGTTTAACTCTCTAATGTTTTTACGTTCGTAATTCTAAGTTTCTCGTCTTGGTTAATAGATGCAGCATCTGCTACACGATATAGAAAAATATATTTGGCTGTATCTCTAAGAGTTCCAGAGTCATACAAATACCCAATAGTGTAAGTTCTTGAGAAGTGTGTCAGGATCGAAGCAAATGGAATTCTATGGTCTCTACTTACCCCGGTGGGAAATACGCTTGACTTTATGTGTGTGTATAAGTTCTTATTCCTCGAGGTTTCTGTTTATCTTAACGCGGATCGGGGTTGGGAATATTAATTTATTTGATCAAATATACATTTTGGCAAACATCGGCGTCTAAGCTACATGAAAATCTATTTATATGTATAATCAGGTGTCAAGATAGTTTTTGTACAAACACCAACCGTGCTCATTATCATTGGTATCACGTAATCGACAAAAAGTTCCAATCTAATTGAATGGAATGCTTGAATGACTCGAAGTGTGACGTGGTGAATAATGGCGGTTTTGTCGCAGACAGATCACGGGGTGCGACAAAAAAGATCGATTCTGCGCAAAAACTTGTTAAAGAGTTGAAAAAGTTTGGCGTTCGTGGATTTTTCATTAATATGATCGGTTAGGAGACGTGATTGAATGGTGGTTGAATTTTGGCGAAGTATTGTCAATTCTAGAAGGATCTTGGATTATTTTTGTAATAAGGTTCATTTCTTTACATGTATCTGAAGGTTCAACGTCCTTTCTGCAGTGAATATGAATGACAGAGTATCAGAGTATCGCTTCATTGTATTTTTCATCGTCAAGTTCCTTGCAATGTAAGAGATTATGATAAATGATTTAGACTTTTGGATCTGCAGGAGCTTTACAAGTATGTGCTTACCTATTAAGCCTGTTATATTCTGGTCAATTGCAACCTATTTACTCCAAAACCTAATAGGGATTACGTTTCCTATTCTCTTATCGATATGATCAATGCCTAACGCATTTGACCCTTTTATAACCTGTTGAAAAATTGCAATTACTGTAACAGGCTTGCTTACCTTCAGACCGTCTATATCGGCCGAACTATTCGTAATTACCATCGTTCACCAGTTTTTCTTAACAAATGATCCAATTACTTTGATTTACGAGTGTAGTATTAAAACCAGTCGCGTCAGTTAATACCATTAGATGGTCGTTATGTGAGTGTTGACGCATTTCATGCCATCTAATGCGTTTGTCATATACGGTGCTTTATAGTGTGGGAGTGTCTTTGGGTTCTTCCGACTCTTGATAAGGTGTTCACTTAAGGTTAATGAAGTTCAGGCTATTTTAGTTATGCAACCATGTGTATCGTTTTACCTTCCGGTACTAGTTTTGCAGTGCTATAATTATAAGGGTTATCCAAAATTGTTCCTTGTTTTTACCCGACTGCATAAAACACGTAACGAAAACACGTTACCTTAATAAATAAGACCCAATGTAATAAATAAGTTGAAAAACTAAATCCCGACTACGGAAAAATCACGCTTTAAAAAGTATGGAACAAGAAGATAGGTATATTTCTCTGAAATTATTCCGAATGCTTAGAAGATAGCCTCGGCCGTATGCAGTCTATCCTAAGAGTTTGCTTACTACGGCATACGACCACGGCTATCTTCTAAGCCTCACACTATCCGGAAGAATTTCAGAGAAATATGCCTATTTTCTTGTTTCTTACTTTTTAGAGCGTGAATTTTATGTAGTCGAGTTTTAGTTATTAAACTTATATTTTTTATAGGAACTTGTTAATGAGATTAGCCCTTTACAAGTAAACTTCGGTTCCATCGAATGGATAATACAGTCTCACTAAGAGTTCAGACTATATTATTTCACTGTGGTTACATTTATATTTCTGAAAATGAAATTGTGTCTCTTTCAAAAAATATTTATTAAACACAAAACAACATACAGTTATCTACAAAAAGAAAAACTCCAAAGCATCACACCGAGGCAAAGTGACCAAAAGTCTGACAGCATTTCCCCTTTGAATTGAATCCTTTGATTTGTGCCTCGTTAAGATTTAGGTTAGAAATCTTAATTAAAGCTATGACGCGACGTCGGTACCAGGAACACATTAAATCGCAGTAGTATCTCAATTCCCGGCTGCGTTCATTCATTTCCTGTTGCCGCTGGCAGCCTGGTACTCTGGTACAATAGATCAATGCGCACGGCGTCGCGTAGTCTGGATCGCGAGCTATTCAGGCCAGCCCACTGACCGTAATATATTCCCCGATTATTAAACAAGACACGTATGGTTGCATCGATGTTCTCAACGCTGCTATCGCCTTTTAAAAGGCGTTTGAGAGGAAACGACGATGTTTTCTTTGACGTAGTTTTGTTATTCTTAAAAAATCTTGTTAAATAAACAGGCCAAGTTCAGGAGTGATTTCTGGGTTGAATTCTTAGCTGACGTCCTATGGGAAGCGTGATAGAAAGTATGGTAAAAGAAGATTGAAGTAATTAATTAATAAGTGAGACATTTTGTATTCAGTCACTGTCACCGTGGTGACTTACAGTCACTTACTTCTTAAAAGGGGAGTGCGACCAATAAGTTTTTAGTTTATCTACAGTTGGCTCGTCTATTATAGACGGCGACAGCTCGCCAACTATCACGTTGGTCTAACAGAAAGCACGGTGAGGTGTGGGTACTTAGTTCATCATGCGATGGATGTACCTCTGACTACCCCATTTGGGATACAGTCGTGAGCAATTAGTACTAAAATCGAGTAATAAAAGGATTTCAGTGCCTAACAGAATGGAACACTTACTTAAATAATAATATGTAGTTTCATTAATCTGGTTATTCTGAGGACAAACACGTACTCTGAAAAATCTTAGGCTTTTAGATCTTGCCTTCGTGAAGTTTCCAGCTTATCGAATCGTCGTAATTCAGTCTGGTTTTTAGCAAAACAATGGTCAGGTTCCGTTAAGTCAGAATTGTGTTCATGATCCAAGTATTGCTGCTTACTCAAGCGCATCTTGGAAGATCGCCAACACAAGTGCGTCAACCGTAATTTACTCCAGGCTTGCAGTGTCACAGTTAGGGTGGGTGACACCCGGTGCAGATATCAAGGTGTCACCCCGAGAATTAATAATATTAAAATAATTGAAAATCATATCGTCCTTGGATAGGAAATTTTACGTGAGCTTTAAAGTTTTTTATCATAACTTTTTAGCCATTTGTCCAATTTAGACGATATTGACATAAAATTGCATCCTTTTTTGTCTCTTCTTCTTCTTCTAATCATTTTATCTCTTGTTGGGATGTAGGGCTCGAATAACAGATTTCCACTCCTCGCGATCTTTTGCAACCTCTGTAGCTTGCTCCCATGACATGCCGAAAGTTTTTAACTCCCGGTCGACCGAGTGTCGCCAGCAGGGCTAACACGCGCAACGTGATAAAATTATCGATCGATTCAATAAATTTTGTCGAAATCGATAAGTTTGTTCTTCCTCCAACACGCGTGTCACGTGATTTTGTTCGTATTTTGACAAAACGACACAATTACAAAATTGACAAAGGTGTCTTTCGCGCACGCCAAGTCAGAGCTCGTCGAGACGGGTGTTCCACAGGTCTCCTCAGGACATTTCCAATTGTCAATGTCTAATAATATATATCATAACGTGGACTGGTATTTTAGGATAGTGTGACGCAATTTTGCCTTTTCAGTGACGTCAAAATTTCGAGCTTTTCTCTGGCTTAAGGAATCTCATTGGCCATTCAGAGAGGTATCTCTGCAAATGTTGTTAGGGGCATGTTATGGAGCATAGTTTTGGTTTGCTATTTTCGTTTTGGTTAATGTCTTCAAGCTTTAGGTTAGTACCGTTGAAAACCATTATGATGTGTTTATGTTTCAATTATTTTTTTCACGGATGTCACCCTCAAATGAGTGGCAACCTAACCTACAGAGTGCGGGCCGCTCCAGCTCCGTCAGAAGAAAGGCGCGCAAATGAGATGCGCGAGCGCCGATCGATAGCTATTATGCCGCGATCGACAATTTGTATGCGCGCTGCGTCATTCGTTTAATTCTGCACACAATCATACGCGTTGACAGTTAGGTTTGGACGTGCTTAGCTGTAGTACACACTGGCTGAAGTAATGCTTAATTATATAACAAAATAAAAATTATATTGGCACTTCTAAGTTTAATGTGTTGTAGAATGAGTTTTAAAATAGTACCAGCGAGCATGCATGAAGTCTTTGATGTGAAGAGGCAAGAGTCGTGTGACAGCTTCGTAGTAAGTGAAATTCCGTGGTCTCTGCCTATCCCAAAGGGAAATAGGCGTTATATTATGACGTATGCATGTGTTTAAAATAGTAAATCTTTAACAAACGTCCCTTTCAACTTAAGGTATAAATCCGTTTGGACTTTTGCTTTCAATGTAGGCATAAGCATGAATTTTGAACCTATTAAGGTGATGTGTTTCAGTCAGCTAGGTAACGCTGCGTCAGTAGATGGCGTTACTTCTGCAGTTTTCGTATTTTTTTCCATTTATTCGTTTAGTGTTGAGTTCTGACCCAGTGAAATGTTAGGTGGCGAAATCTTACATACATTATCTTTAAGTTAAGCTACAATTTTGAAGTATTTACTGAAGATATCATATTGAAACATTGCATCAAAAGTTGGTGTCATTTCAATTTGTGTACAAACACGAAGCTGTCACACACACATGCGAACTAGGTTAGCTATTAAAAGAGATGCATAATTTGAAGTCTACTTCTAACTTCTAAATGGCGCATTTGGTAAAGCAGTAGCCGCCATTCTTAAGGTTCACGGTTCAAACCCAACTGCATGTTTTAATTGTTTTTACTTTTTGTATTTTTTTTTACAATTGAATTTGGCGAACCCGTCTATTTGTTACGGAATTTTCAAAAAGTATCACTTTTACCAATAATATTATAATTAAGTATACAATAATTTACTTTGCACTAAAGTACCTTCCGTAATTTCCGTATTTTTTATTTTGTAAAATTCTAATAGGCATTAATCGCATCAGTGAACATGCGGCTAACTAAAAAACTACTGAACGGATTTTCATACGGTTTTCACCAATGAGTAGAGTGATTCATGGGCGTGCTTTAGGGTTTATAATTTATACAAGTATTTTTTTTGTATAAAATGGTTCAAAAATGATGATGAATGTCAAACATAATTATCGTTACAAATATAGCCGACTTGGAGCTTTCGGCGAAAACGCTGCCTGAGCCCATTGAGATATAACAAAACAACGTATGGTTGAATTGTTCCTTTTTTGTAGGTATACCGAAAAGTCCACAATATGTCATAATAATTATATTGTGTATAAAGAATTGTGTATATGTATTGTATGATTTTACAAATAACGATCACAGTGCAGTAATAATAAGGTAGATTTTTCCTAAATTGCGTAGGTTCAAACTTTGTCGCATCGCGTTTGAAAGATGTAATAGCGCTTCAGGACGTCCCGCAAGCACGGCGCTGATGTCGCAGTATCCGCATATAATTATTATGACTTGTCATTTAGTTCCAATAAAATCCGCGGGACTTCATACGTATGTCAGTGACAGCTGGTGATAGCATGCGGGACACTTAGCACCTAATCGAATTCTATGTTGTTTTCGCGCCCAGTCCAGACGACTCACAGCGCATTTCTGGACATATATTTACGCGTGGTGTTTATTGTTAGGTTAGTTAGTTCAGGTTAGGACGTCTTTTTATAACGAGGACGTTAAAAAAAGACGAGGCTGGGACGTATTGAAGTAGTATTTCCATATATACGCGGCCTGAAATGGGCTGTTTCGGGGACCTGAACTGGTTGCTGTCGAACTTATTATCACGTTTTCTTGATTAAAATTCATAAATAAGTCAAATAGAAAAAAGAAAAAAGATTTTATTTAGTTTTAGATCTGTCATGATGTCTGTGATGTTTGTTTATTATACATAAGAATTTCAAAATTTATCTTATTTTTTTCCCAAAGGGCAAGGCAAAGGGAACTATGAACATACAGCCATGTCTTGTGTTTTTTTTTCTTGATGATGATTAATGAAATGATGAAACCTAAGCCCCCACCCTCGGAGCAGACTCCTACTCCGAACCCCAAACGAAGTAAGCGGCTTGTTGGCGCAAAGCGAAAATAGATAGGTACACTTTGTTTATTGAATATTCCGATTTAATAATACTATCGGGAATGTTTTCCGACTAATGTGATCATTAACCACAAAACACCACTTCGTATTGATTATTTAGATTATTCAATGAAGAAAGCAACCTTCCCGTTCCCGGTCCCACCAAAAAGTCCGCGGCAAAGAGAATATAAATAAATCTGTATGTTGGATGGAAAAACAATTAATTATAAATGACTACTATTTAGGCCGGCAAATGCAACAACTTCTTTTTTGATTTGGTTTTCCCTGAAGGGTAAGGCAAAGGGAACTATGCCCATACAGCCATTTCATTTTATGTATTGATTTTTTATTATAATATATGTCCTCTTTTAAAACACGGTATTTACCCATTATTTAAAAATTTTTAAATAAGATACGTTATTACAAAAATATTTTTCCAATATTCCTTTTCTCAGATTGTAGTATTTTTAGTTTTTTATTTATATTTATTCTCTTCATACAAAATCTCTTTATAAATTGTCACTGACATTCTATTACACTTGTCAAGTAGTCAAAGCCTTTAGAAAAAAAAAACTATCACGCACACAAACTAACATTGACACCTCTACACGCTCAGCAAATACACTGTAATCTGCACCACTACAAATGTAGAATTGATCAAAATTGAGGGTCTGAAATATGGTACTTCTCGTATTCGGACCCTAAATTTTTGTTAGTTTGCGAAAATAATACACCAAAATATTACTATTTATCGGTTTTATAACAATATTCCTCTATCCGTTTTCCTGTAGCACTGCATCAACTTTTGTATGGAAAACGAATCACCTTAAGTTCTACATTGGTGCTAATTCCTGTAGATACCATGTAATTTTATTTTAAGTTATCTGTCATTATCTTACCCGCCGAAAAGGAAAGGGAAGGGTAATCAATAAGCATAACATTTATGGAACACACGTCAATCGGCTTACATGCGAGATACCTTTTTGATTCGCCCGGGTTATTCATTCATTTACTCATTCTTCCTAAAATTAAGAGCTGTCAATCATCCGTCCCTTTCCTATTCGGCGGATAAGTAAATGACAGGTATAACTTCTAATTCGAATCGGGGCCATTGTCTCGCTGTTCTGTCATATGATTTATATTATTACACTAGCGCTCCTTACAGCTAGGACAAGCTCGGTATTATTACGACCATCATTCGTCACAATCCACGTTCAACGACTACCGTAATATACAGTTTCATCACAGACACATTTTCCTTTCAAAATCCTCAGTGTGTGACGAACGTCACTTATTTGACAGCCACTGTACAGTCATGAGCAATATAATGTACCCACTTTAGGACTCTATCGCACTAACATGTTTGACATTTAGTGAGACTTACAGTTCAATTTGTCAAAAAAGTTAATGTGACATGGTACCAAAGTGTATACATATTAATGCTCGTGACCGTACCTACTGTAAACTACGTTTAGTTTATTTGGGAAACAAACAACTAAACAACATTTAAATAAGTACATACAGGGTGTTAGTGACATCGTAACGAATACTGAGAGGGATGATTCAGCTCATTGGAATTTTCCGTCGCAAAAGTACGGAACTGAAAATAATTTAAAATAACACTAAAATTTTCATGAATTTCCCGACAGTAATTTCCACTTGATATCAACTCAAAATCCTGGTCTGAATCATTCTCCTTTGTATTCGTTACGATGTCACTAACACCGCAGGGTGTACATAGAAGTTGGAAAATCTGTTCAAACAGTTATAAATTAAAATCCATGATTTAATTCTCTCAAAGGATCGGTATAATATTGATGATGAGGTTGATCTGTGGAACCAAATGAGGTCATGAAACTAGCAAAAGTCTTGAAACATTTGTGTTTTTTTTATAAATTAAGTTGGGTTTCTCTTGACCCCATTCTTCCACGAGATAAAGAAGGGGTCGACGGTGGAGCGAGCTTACCCAGAAAATGCCTATTCACCCGTGACTTAAAGGACCCCAGGTTACAAGATGCAGGAAACAGCGACGCCGGCAGCTCATTCCATTCCTTGGCTATGCGCATTATGAAGGTTGAAGCGAAGCGCTTGGTGCGGATTAGTGGTATGTCAACCAAGTAAAGATGGTAACCCGTCGTGTCATAGACAAACATCAGTCAGAAATCCTGATCAAGATATTAGAGGTATTGCTTACTGAACGCCGGAAATAAGCAATTTAAAAAAACTGGCCAACCAGTTACTATCTTACTATGCAAAACATTCAAAAGCAAATTTACTAGAAGAAAATTCTAAAGGCACTAGAATGATCATTATCGTTAAACAGGTGCTATTGTGTTTTGATGTCGACCATTTAAAGTTAGGTAATATATTCGCAGTTGTAGACGAGGCTTTACATGACGGATTTCTAACAGATAACGGTTCTGTGGTCTATTGTGACAGTTGCAAGTACTATGGGGATAATGACGGTGTTTTGTCGGCCGAGGGGACGGATCCAGATTCATTTGTTTTGTTCGATGCTCGGATGGATAGGATGCTTCTAGCTGACTGTACCGTTACTCTTACAAGTATTGTTACTTAGCACTTGAAATCGTTGATGTTTAGCAACTTGTAAGCTAGTGGGTTTTGCAGATTCGGTGCAAGTAACTTTAAGTTCTTCTAATACATTAATATTAGTATCACATTTCTTATTGAGTCTCAGGTATCTACGTAGTAATTTATTTAGTTTTTTGTATGATTCTTTAAGTAGAGGTTAATTTGGTAAAAGTATTTTCTTATCGTCTGTAATTTGGATTTTAAACTTTGGTAATGCAAAGATTTTTAGCATGAGTCTGTGGCATCGCCATCACTTTATCTTTTCTCAGAACAAGGGGTCTAAAATAAAAAGACCACATTGTTGCAATTCATCTAAAAAGCAATATAGCTATTTGACATTTGTTTGCATTGCACACATACTTTTTTATATGCGCAAATATCAAATTGCAATATTGCTTCTTTAAATGAATTGCTTAATTAATTAATTGTTTTTTAGACCCCCTTGGGGTTAAAAGGCCACATTGCTGCAATTCATCTAAGAAAGCAATATTGCTTTTTAGATGAATTGTTTCGATGTAGCCTTTTTACCCTACTCACAGCATATCCTAATCATCCCAAATGAAGATAATAAAATTCAATCATTTTTGCTTGATTGCGTCTCAAGTAAAAGTATTCTTGTTTATGTTCATAAAAATCGCCCATTTCATTATGAACACAGAGAAAGTCGTTACGTTTGATGTTATTATTGATTTATTGTTGAACATGGATTCAATGTTGATAATCTTCACTTTAAATATTGTTCACTTCACAGTGAACATGAAAGTTTAAACAAACTTTGATGTTCTAATTCTGTGTTGTTTTGTGAAAACAGATTAACCACTACACGTGATGTAATTCCTATCAAATTATTAATTTGTTTCTCTTTCACTTCTGTTATTGTTTTTCTTTGCGCTATAAAGTTTATTTTGTTGTGTAATATTTCATTGTTTTTTTCCTACGTTATTAAGTTTTATAAATAACATGCTGATTGTTAATTTGTCAGTAATATTGTGATGTTAATATTTTTCATATCCAATTCCTGACTTCCAAATAAGTGATGTAATGTTTATGCTATATCTATGTTATATAAGGAGGTACTTAGGTACTATTCCTTAGAGCCTATTCTAAAAACTATTATGAACCGTCAGACAATAGGGTAGGGTCGTTGGGTGTGTTGACTCGTGTTGAAGTCAATAGTATTTTATTTATTTCTTTAAAAGCTATAATACAACAGGTGATAATCATAACATTTATAATTTATACAGGGTGTTAGTGACACCGTGTCGAATACTGAGAAGAATAATTCATCTTATGATTCTGTGTCAATATCAAGTGGGATTTTCGGTCGCACAATTCATGTTATTGTTTGTTTTTTGAAATTATTTTCAGTTCTATACTTTTGCGATAGAAAATTCCACTTGATATTAACTCAGAATCATGGTCTGAATCATAACTCAAAGTTTTCGTTTTGACGTCACTAACACCCTATGTAACTAAAAGTCTATACTTGCATATTTTATATCCTAAATATTAATAGTGTGCCATCTTTTGTTACAGACAACCATGTTCAACTTTATGAAAAAATCCACCGTCCTGGACACGGGGGGATGTGAAGAGCGGGACGGGGAGAAAGAGAGACGGAAGAAAGAGAAGAAGGAAAGGAAAGAAAGGGAGAAAAGGGAGCGGATAGCCGCTGGGCTGGAGGAGCCGCTGAGGCTAGAGGAGGTAAAAATCTTTAAACTTATTTTTTTAGTTTTTTTTGGTATGGATTCACCGAATCGGCACGCATGTATGAAACTATTAATGAATGAAGAAAGCAAGAGAAATATACCCGGATCTACAAATGGAAATCTAAATAGTCTGTACTTATACATACATAAACGCACGGTATTCCCTAATGAGGTGGACAAAGCCACAAGTAATCAAAGACATTTTTTTTTGGTTAAATTTGCCCCAAGAAGGACTGCTCCTTCTCAAAGGAACATAGCCATACAGCCTGGCCAAAATATTTTTTTCTACAACTTGCAGCCACTGTTGATACGAAGTCATAAGATGGATGTGATGAACCTTATGGTGATAAGGGGGCCTATCGCTCATAAATGTAGTAGGTATATTTTTCGTTGTTATTCGTGGAAGGGTATTGAATTAAGTATATGATAACATGCCTACTCTCATAGAGATAACATGCGAGAGATTAGGTTGAATAGATACGTCTAGTACTATGTCTATAGTAAACCCTGAATTTATAGGAAACACGGCCTCTAATGGTCTTGTGGTTAGAGCTTTGGTCGCGGGTTCGATTCCACAGTTAGAAATTAAATCAGCTTGGCTAATGTGGCGGGCATTTCGTACAACCTAGTAGATAATAGTCCTCTTCTCTTCTTTAATCGTCTGGGTTGTGAGATGGATTACCAACCCCATCAACCCTGGTGTCAGCTTTGGGGGTAACGGTCCTGAATGTTATATTTTTTTTCTTACACAGTCTTTCATAGTTTGGGTTGATGAGTTCGATACTGAATCATTTTGAGGATAATGATTGATATTACCAATGATTACGATTGGTCAGATCTATTGGTCCTATCCCTCGATATAATTAGCGGAACCTATGCCGCGGGGGCTGAAGACATAATTCGAGGGATCAAGTTCCATTCGCATAAGCACTCTTCTCTAATTCAGGTTTTTAGAGAAGCGTTTTATTTTTAACAAAATTATGTAAGTATGTAAAAATGATTTGAATAAATAAATTAAAAACAAAAATGCGTTGAATCACAAGTCGATGAAAAATCTGGTCGTATCCGAGCGAGGGCGCGGCTCGACGCCTGCGCAGGTCAGTTGTACTGAATTAATTGAATACTTATTTATAGTAGGTATCGGTATAACAGGATCTGCAGGTTTGTCAACTAGATATTTTTTTACTTATAATTGGAAACGGTAAACGTTGTACAAGCGTGAATAATTTGACGTATTTATTTAAATTCAGATTATTGCATTTTTCATTCTGTTGAATATTTCATTCCTTTGATTATTTTTTTTATATCTTTTGCATAGATTAAATTGCGCGGTATATGTTTATAAGGCAAATCGCTTTAATTTTGGTGTCAATGACGTTTATTGACCCATTAACATAGGGAATGGGTCTCCCCTCATTCAACCGGAGGGGGTATGGAACATACTCCACCACGCTGCTCCAGTGCGAGTGGACGACCAGAATGCAACGGCGCGCGGCGTTTCGGAAGGCACGTTAAGCCGTTGCTACTTACTGATGTAAGTGAGTAATCGTTACGTGAGCCATGTAAGGGGCCTTTGGCGGCTGAATATAACCCTGACACCAGGGTTGATGAGGTTGGTTTTCACCTCACAACCCACACGATAGAAGAATAGTACCAATATCTATGTGCTCGTTTATTCAAAGCCCGACCATTATTTATGACCTTAAAGCACAATATTATGCAGAAGAAATGCCAATCATATTCCGAGTCTTATCTGAAGGATACCTTGTTAGGAATTATTCAATGTGGTTAGATACAATCTCGCGAGTACCATTTTCGTTCATTGCGTTCACTCACTGACATAAATCTTAGGTACGTAAACTTGATTTGGATATAGCGTATTTTGTCATTTTTGTAGGTAAATGTGTTTTGTTATGCAAATCCATGATGTGCGATGATCAAGCATAGCATCTAAGAAAGCAATATTGCTATTTGACATTTGTTTGCATTGCGCACTTACTTTTATATGCGCAAATGTCAAACCGCAACTTTGCTTTCTTAGGTGAATTGCTTCGATGTGGCCATTTTAGCCCCCAGGTTTGCTCAAAACTGACAGCTAGCATTTCAAGGTTAGCCCAGCTGACGTCATCCGACCCTGCGTTGTCATTTCGTAAAAAATAAATTACCCACGTCTAACGTTTTTAATTTACTTTGCAAGGAGAAGAAAATTTTGAAATGTTGTAGATACTAATTGGGTAACACTTACGTCATCAATGGGCTAGCAATGGCGGCTTGTCATAGGATTGAGCATACCTGGTCTTCTTATACCATGGGTGCGGTGTGGGTACTTAGTTCATCTTGCAATGGATGTACAGTCATGAGCAATATAATGTACCCACGTTAGAACTCTGTCGCACTAACATATTTGACATTTAGTGAGACTTACAGTTCAATTTGTCAAAAAAGTTAATGTGACATGGTACCAAATTGTATACATATTAATGCTCGTGACCGTACATCTGACTATCCCAATATAGTCGCTATGTTATCTGTGAATGACTGACTACCCTGCTTTACAGAAAGCACTGCCTACCCGCAATAGGTCAGGGATTGCGCCATCTACGAAGTTCAACATTCCAACTGCCAAATACGTGTGTTTTGTTAAAGGTTGCGTTGGTATTTGTCGTCTTAAGTAATTTTATAAGTGATACTAGCGACTCGCCCGGCTGCGCACGAGTACATTAAATTCTCTTCTTCTATCGTTCGGGTTGTGAGGTGGATAACCAACCCTATCTACCCTGGTGTCAGGGTTACTATTGAACCGCCAAACTTGCATCAGTAAGTAACCGGGACCAACGGCTTAACATGCCTTCCGAATCAGGTGATCAGCCTGTAATGTCCTAACCAAACTAGGGACCACAAAGTGATTTTTGTGATATGTCCCCACCGGGATTCGAACCCGGGGCCTCCGAATCGTGAGATCAACGCTCAGCCACTGGACCACGGAAGCCGTTTATAATTATATTTATAATAATTTGTCAATAAGCTTAGAATAATAGGTACCTATTTCGTACAATACCTACAACAATTTGCCATTCCATTCTCTTCTACACAAACGGTAAAAGTAGAGGCGATTGAGCAATATTTACGATAGGATGTAACAGGCGTATTACACTACTGTTAAGAAACAATTGCTGTAATAGGTCTTCGAAGACGGTGTAACTGATAGCTTAATGTCTTAGTGAGCTTAATGCCACTATCTGCGGTCTGTGATGATTCGAACCGCGAGGTCATAGACCTACTTATATTTTCTTACTTTAACCAGTTTCTTACTTTCATCGTAACAAGAAGTATATTTAAAACCTAGTTTCTTTTTAGTCGTTTTGTAATAACACTTGAATTAATCATTTATGTAAATCATAATTAATAAATATTTTTTGGATCAAAGATATTTTATTAAGTATAAATTAAAAATGCATAAATAAATAAATTCCATTTAACTACAATTGTAACACACACATTATTAAAAACAATTTAAAAATAATAATAAAAATCTATAAATAAAAAATGTCCTCCAGCTCACGATATTTAGTTTAGCGATATTTATTTAGGTTAGTGATTATTTAGAACTGGGGTTAACTGTCTGAGAACTGATATTAGGCAGCTAAATTACTCAATTGTATAATAATGGCCCTGTACCGAGGTTTTTCTTGCAGCTTCTTTTCCCCGGCTATACAAGTTGTGAGAAGCTGCAGTAGTTTTAGGCGGATGAGACGCTCGTTATGTAAAAATTGACGATTCAAAGTGTAACTGTTACCTACTGAATAAAGATATTTTTGAATTTGAATAAAAACACTTTCCTGGTGCACGGCCTTATCTTCCAGGCTTTATAGATAAATGTCTCTCTAACACATAGAGCTACCTAATATATGCGTAGGTACCTATCTAGATATATGAGTATCTAGTTAACTTTATACATAGTACTTATAAGATAATGTATATGACCATTATTGACCATCTGGCTCGTCCAATCAGCCGGTAATACAAATAGTGTTATCAGCAGTTATCTGCCATTACCTGGCCTACTTGATGGCAGGTTATCTATGCTAATCAATTGAAGACTGGGATGGACTTAAACTGAGGCCACGGCATAGACTCGCTCCATACAAAAGTCTCGTTTTTACCGTGTGTCGTCACAGTATGTGCGAGCGAGACAGGTAGTCCGTGCGCTCTCTTACTCCTTACGACCATTTTGACTAACTAAAGTGAGGCCCAGCCTGAATCTAGCTCGATAACCGATACAAATTGACGTGGGGCGGGGAGGGTCTGCACGGTACTGAAAAGTATCGGCGTCCGAAGGACGTAATATACGATCCCGACGACCCGATTACTCTAGCCATAGAGGCAGCCAATCAGCACGCGACACCAAACACTTCAGGACCCCGATACCGACCCCGCCGGCATGGTCAACGATTTCCCTCATTCAGCGCTTATCGCTATCGACCAACTAGAGTTGATTAATTCTTTCAAATATTTTTCCTCTCAGACGACGCGCGACGCCCTGAGCCGAGGTTCGCGCCCAACTGGGCACCCTCAGGCCTGTAAACGTTGTACCGGGTGAGAGCCTTCAGCGCTCCCCATTTGTCCGGCCAAGTAGTTAATGCCATCTGCGGCAAATCTACAATAAGTCACGTCAAAAAAAAAGGGGAGGGTCTGCGTCCTGCTGGGCACAGGCCGCCCCTCAAACAAGGGGGGTTATGGAGCATACTCCACCACGGGCGGGTTGATGGAGGTGACCAATATAATGCACAATTTATTCTTTCCTTTATGTTTCCAACTAGTCAAACTAAAGTACGGTTACTTCTAACTAAACGTTAAACCGCGAAATCACTATGGAAATTTGGAAATTGTATGAAAAAGCACACTGTGACGTCATAGTAAAATGTGATAAAAATAAAATGTCAGACTTGTTATTACGTTTTTCTTGATTAAAATTCATAAATAAGTTAAATTGAAAAAAAAAAGTTTTTTGTTAGTTTTAGATCTGTCTTTATTTAAAATTTCATAATTTATCTTGAACCTAGTACACGAACCAATTATACGAATAGGTTGACTCAAAAATATTTCAAAAAAACAACTTTCTGCTTATATATTAACTAGCTTTTGCCCGCGACTTCGTCCGCGTAGCGTGTATCTATATTACGCGGTTTAGATTTTTTCATACAAATGTTTTTTCTCACTAACTCCCGTTCGCCACAAAACCTGAATCCGTCTCTGTCTTCAACAAATCGATGTTCTAGTTAATACGGCCTATTGATTTAACGTCCTGAGATACTGATAACCTGTGCCATTGATACTTTATCAGCTGTTCTCAGATCTTTTTTTATCTATTCTACAGAACTGGTCCGAACCAGTTTAATAGTCGTAATGTTATAACATAAACAGCCAATGACCTGAAGAAGTCAAACTCAGTGAGAGGAGCTCAGTGGCGCAGCGGTAAACGCGCTCGGTCTGCGATTGTTGAAGTTAAGCAACTTTCGCAAAGGCCGGTCATAGGATGGGTGACCACAAAAAAAAACTTTTCATCTCGAGCTCCGCCGTGCTTCGGAAGGCACGTTAAGCCGTTGGTCCCGGCTGCATTAGCAGTCGTTAATAACCATCAATCCGCACTGGGCCCGCGTGATGGTTTAAGGCCCGATCTCCCTATCCATCCATAGGGAAGGCCCGTGCCCCAGCAGTGGGGACGTTAATGGGCTGATAATAATGACCTGAAGAAGTCATTCTGGGAAATAATTCCAGTTTCTATCACAATAAAATTCTCCACGATTTTAGTCAGAGATCCAACGCAAGATGAACTGGTGGTCCAAGAAGGCCAAATTAAAGCAATTCGTCTAAAAAACAGTATTACAATTTGACATTTGCGCATGTAAAAGTAAGTGATCAATGTCAGTAAATGTCAAAAGCAATATTGCTTTTTAAGGTGAATTGATTGAATGTGGCCTTTTTAACCGTTAAAGGTTTCATCGTTCATCGTCATCACATTTCATTATAATCATCATCAAGAAAAAAAATACATAAGACATGGCTGTATAGCCCTTTGCCTTGCCCATCGGGGAAAATCAACCAAAAAAAATGTCTATGGTATCAATACATATCACAATCGCATGCAACTCGGCTAAGGCCCCGGTTCAATTAGTATTATTTCCCCAATTAGTATTCTTAGCAGAAGAACAACAGAGGAAAGGCATTATCAAACAAACAGTCCCACATAGTTGGCACCATTCAATCCGAGCATCGCAAGTAGTAGCAAGGTATAGTAATTTACATTCGTCTTCAAACAATGACTAGATATACATGCAGTAACATAGCTCCTAAAATACAAGGATACAGCACACACAAGCACGTGTGTTTGGACTTCGCAAGCGAACAAATGAAAAAAATAAATTAAATAACATTATCGGTTTGCAATATAGCCCTTTTAATTTATGATTTCAGCCTTCGTTTCATTTATGTTAAAATTTAAAAAAATGTGTGCCTTCGAAGCACGGAATCATCTTAATTTTTTCGGACAATCAGGTATTTCAGCGTGCATGTCTTAACCAAATTAATGATAGTTTCACAAAGTGATTTGAGCAATGTCCGCATCAGGAATCACACCCTCTAGATTAAGAGCAACAGTTGCACTACTGGTTGTATGTATTGCATCTTCAGCCATAGTAAAGTAGCCAGCCAGACAAGACAATGCTCTCGGTGGAGTAACGGTGGCTGCGCTCATTATATGGACGATACGCTCTCTGGCTCCCACCCCCACCACGAAGTTTACAACGTGTTGAATGAGATACCAAACTTTTTTTCTCTAGCCTATCGTGTCCCACTGCTGAGCAAACGCCTCCACACTCCTCTTCCACAGTTCCTTAGCCACGCAGGCGTTCAACCAATTCCTTTGAAAAACATTCAAACTGTCTTTCCATCTTCTTTTGGACTTGCATCTGCCTTGAGATTCCAAATATTTTCGACAAAAACAAAAAAGTAAGACAATGATTTGACAGGTCCGGTTTTTACAGAAGCGACTGCCTGTCTGATCTTCTAACACGCGAAGGCAAATCCAGCCCAATACAGGTTAGGTCACATACCTCCGAAAATGCATTTCTCGGGAATGTGGGTTTCACCCGTATCCGGCAGGGCTGATTACGAAAAATCTGTTGTGTGTAGCCCATTGAATGACAATGCCATTCCTCACTCGAATTGTCATCTACTGTTCTAATAATTTTGTTTACTGTAAACAATAGTCTAATTGTATTATCACCATCTCTCTAATGGCAGTCTGTGAGTGGACCTAGGAGTGTGTGCTAGTTAGTGCAGGAAGTAACATGGATAGACTGCATAGATTTGAAGCCAGTCGTATTAAGATTGGACTCGCTATTAATGCTTTGGTATGTACTGGCAGGTTGTTTGAGGTTTAAGCGGTTATTATCATAATTCATATTCCAATGGTGTGCCCGCATGCCCGCTATGTGCGAGGGTCTTTTTCAATAACATTAGCTATAAACCACGTGCGAGCACATGAACGTCGAAGCAGTCGCCGTAGCCGAAATCGGCTGGATCACAACATCATCATAATTAAAACACATAATACCGGATTCTTACCGCGTTAATTAGGGATATGACACTCCCGATATTTCAACACCGTTACAAGTGCCGTGATCACGGGACGATCTATATTAATTTTGAGGAACGTAGCCCTCAGACCCTCATTGCCCGTAAGCAACCTTGCCCTAACAATTCCCTAACTTGCCTTAACAGTTATATCGATGTATATATGAGTAAAGTATTTTGTAAAGCGAATGTTCATTCTATAAAAGAGAACAGGAGGGTTAAAATGGCCACATTTTGGCCAATGACCACTTTTAATTTCGCAGCAAAGGATTCTCTCGATCTATGTTCGTCTGGTCTAAACCCACCTTTAGAAGATTCACGTAAACACACAAACATCACTTAACTGTTATGTCAATAGATGAAAATTTGTTTCTCATACTTCAACAGTTGTAGTCACAGATAGTTTGTTGTTACATTTTTGTTGTTGGCAGCCATTTTTGAAAACAATCGCGTATGCTAACGAGCCTAGCGTAGCGGAGAATTTTAACGTTTTGACTAATTGTCGACTGCTTTCACCGCTTTTCAAACTGTTTGGGCTTATTAGAGCGAATATGATGTGCTCTCTTATGGTACCCTGGTACATTCTAATCGGATAGGTTTACTACTTATTAGGTATTGATGAATTAGCAACACCTCTATATCCCCGAACGCGTAGCCAGTGTATAGTATATTTAAGTCCACGTAACAGGGGGCGAACTAATTGCCTAATGGCAACCGGGCACAAATCCTGGATACAATGTAATATCAATTATTTATTTATTTATTAAAA
Source organism: Pectinophora gossypiella (assembly GCF_024362695.1). NCBI lineage: Eukaryota > Metazoa > Arthropoda > Insecta > Lepidoptera > Gelechiidae > Pectinophora > Pectinophora gossypiella. Next base: position 10,365,268 of record NC_065423.1, read on the forward strand.
ATAAGTACAGTACTTAATACATTTTTTTACAATTGACGGTGCAACAAAAACCAACTTTGGTTTGTCCGTACACCGACATTCACCATCGTCGCTTCCAATTTGCAACATAATAATAATTGTCTATGTTATGTTGTCATTAAGTTTGAAGGAAGAAGGTACAAAAAAAATGGAACGGATAAGTAATCGATCTGACGACTTAGTCCGTGAACTGATAGAAAGAAAGAAAGAAAATATTCATCCGGCAAAAAAACATAATTACATATTGTTAACACATAGATAAAAACCCCTAAAATAAACAAAGAGAAAAATAAATTGTTAAGTGGTAGTTATTAATTAACAATAGAATTATAAATAATTCCGAAACGGCTGCAGCTCAGCAAATGCCATAGCCTAGCTGTAGCTAGATTATGGCGCTGATTTCAGCTGCAGCCGATACGAGTCCTTATATTTTTAAGCATATAATTTTATCAATACACATGGAGCGAATTTTGAATACGAGTCATTGAGAAACAGTATTTGTCTTGACCGACAGAGTAATAAAGGACCAAAGATATGCCCCTGTTCCAAAACAAAGGATCTTGCTCATACGTCTGTCGGGATACAAAATACGGTGTTTGTTTTTTCTTTCTTTGATTTATGTAACTACCAGTAACTTCTGCAGCTTCCCCCATTGCATATTGAATTTTTTATCGCGCATTGTCTCTCTTTTTACTTATAAACAGAGACAATAACACGAACAGACTTGGGTACCTACATTTCTCTGAAATTTATCGAAGTGTCTTTTCGTCTGTTACAACAACATATATCATAAGCTCACGGCTATATTCTCTATTGAACTAGACAGGTGCATTCAAGAATACCATGCTTCACCGAGCTTTCTGTTACTCCAACGTGATAGGTGGTGAGCCGTATCGCCGTCTATAATGGTCGAACCAACAGTGTTAGGGAAAAATGCATTTAAAATAAATTAATAGGTCACTGATGCAAATCCGGTACCGGAATTCGAATTGGCGCTCCCCGTTTAAAAGGCATGTCTGTGACACACAGAACCACAGTAACATTTTCGTATCTTTATTCTCTATTGAGTTCGTAATTTGAAACGCTGTAACCCATTTCAATCGCGTTAATAGCCTTAGTGTTAGGATAGCGATACTGATAGGTCTTCTACGATTTCATCCAATTACTGTATGAATGGAGTAGACAGACACCTTTCTGTTTATTTGCGATGCAAAATGTTTCTCTCAGCTTGAAGGTCTTAATGTTTTTTAACGCGGATATTAAAAACAGGTGCAGTACATACACGTGACAAGTTTTCGTCTTCCGCTTCACACATGCAAGCATAGACGTGCGTCACTAATTGTATCTATGTTATTTATTGTAAGAGTTCCGCGTGCGAAGCGAACAATAATGGTTTCATGTTTATGCAACAGTGCGATATGTATCACGGGCATTATCAGTTTCATAAGCGCCAGTAACCTAGTCACCTGAAATGTCTGATTCGCCAATAAATAGGTACAATTAGTCGGCAGGATCAGTGAAACCAGTATGCAATGATCGGTTGCGCTTTCATTACTGTCTGATAGAGTCGCGAGGCACGAGTCGCGAGCCGCGGGCGCCAGGAATGCGGTTTTTTGCAACTGCACCAACTTGACGGGTTTCATCACCGTTCCTACTACTGTTACACTGTCTCTACTACGTCTGCGTCGCGAAACTGAGAGTACTACGCACAAGTACGCCACTCGATAAAGTTTAAACACCTATTGCAACGTCTTAAAGGCCAAATCTGATCGGCACATGTTGCAATCGCTCAGCTGCCTTGATAAATGACTGTCGTTTGTTTTGTTCCATTCATTTGATCGGCACGGCGCTGATGACTGGCTAATTACTCGAAGCGTTCGTAATCAGATTATGCAGTCCTCCAATGATGTTATTCAAATGTCCAGTTGTGATGAACGCTAGATTTACAAACACGAATCCGTTTAACCGTCAAATCCGGCTTTAGTGCTCGGTGAGCCGTAACTGTCTGTACCACATTTTAATAATTCTCATCATTGTCCGCAGGTCCGTCGGTCGCTCAAATTGCGGGGCAGGCGCAAAGAGAAAGAGAAACTGCCGTCCGGGATCACAGCTGACTACACGGCGTCGCTGTTCGCTCATCTCGAACAGGATTCCAACTACTCCAACTACCCGCTCATTCCTACGTCAGGGTCTAACTCGAACCTGAGCGACGAGAACAATCATTTGTCGCCTGGTTATCCGTCGCAAGGCTGGAGTAAGCGCGAGGGCGTGCTGCAGTCGGACAGCTCAGAGACCTCCCTCAACTCGCTGAACAACCCCAACAACGCTAACACCAGTCCACGACAGCCTCCCAACCTACCTCCGATACCACCGCGCCCGCCAAAGCGAGGGATCCTCAAGGGCCCACGTCTAAGCAATACTAGTTCTAATTCCACCGAGAATAACGTTCCAAGTACTGATACTACGGACTATGTTAACGGTCAAGATCCTAACGTCTTAGCGAGGAACACTCAGCAGAATGAAGTCATATCATACGGCATTCCCGCTTCAAAGAGCACTTCTTCCAGCGATGATCTGCAGCAAGTGCAGAACTTTACTAAGAAGGTTATCCATAGTCCAGTGGAAAACCAATATAAAAATTACAAGAGTAATTCCAATCCAACGATAACCACCCAAGATGTTGATGAGGCGCCAAAGACAAATGGGAACAGCTACCTCGGAGTGACGTCCACGTCGCCAAGCGCAGATTCTTTGACGGATACGACCACTAACTCGTCATTTGCTACACCTCCATTTTCTACCTCGCCTGTGGGTGAATCTCAGGGCTTCCACAGATGGTCTAGGATCAGCAACTTTGAGGATGTCTACCTGCCCCTACCACCTCTCACTCCTCTTCAACTACCTAAGGCCCGTGTGTTGACTATACAGCGTCAGAAAGCGCCAAGAAACGATTTTGGGTTTAGCCTTCGTCGTGCTGTGATTCAGGAGAGAGTTTTCATTGGAAATCTGAAAGATCTGAATGGCCATGAAGAAAATGGTTTGACTAATGGTGACAGCAAGTGCAATGGTAACTTGACTAGTGGTTTGACGAGCAAGTTGACTTATAAGGCAGTGATTCTCGCAGAACCAGGTTCATATCCAGGTTCGAGTGAAACAGGGCTATTGCCAGGAGACAGATTATTGGAAGTAAATGGGGTTAGTGTTGAAGGAAAAAATAGAGAAGAAGTGATCGATTTGATCAAGAGCAGCCAGGACTTTGTAACTGTCAAGGTAAGAAATTTTATATTCATACATACTTGCCTCATTGTTTAAGTAGTTAAAGCCACCTACAATAAGCATGGAAAAATTGGCAAACCTAAGTCACGTCAATCTTCTATCGTGTGGGTTGTGAGATGGAATACCAACCTCATGAACCCTCCGGATCATGAGCCCAACGCTCAACTAGACCACAGAGGTCGTGATTGTAAATAAAAATACCGCACAAGTCGATGGAAATGCAAATTTTAGAAAACCATTAGGTTAATGATTCCTAAAATATGAATTTTTTAGGCAATTATACTTTTACCTTGCTATGATTTGACTTTACCGACATTGTGTGATTGGATGTTACCAACAAAAATTGAATTGAACCTCTATTTTTTAGTGAATTTGATTGAGTGGCCCAAAGCGATAAAATCAGTTTTGGTTTCAACAATTCCAGCCAAGTAGTTAATGTCATCTGCGGCAAATCTACAATAAGTCACGTCAAAAAAAAATTACATTAACAAGATAAAGGTTAGGTTGATGGTTTAAAATCACTTTTTTTATTGAAGCGAATTGTAATCATAAAGACTATGTACTCGTAATGTATGTCACAGAAGCAAACGCTGCTGTTTCATCTTAAGTAGAATAAATTATAATTTAATGGACAGGCTCTGATTGCAAGATGTTAAAGCTACATCACGCCCCGAAATACCGTCTAACTGTTTGTAACGGTTCACGGCACGATTTAACAACTCAGACGAGCACTTAAATGAATAATTAGTGATGCATTCATAGACATCAAGGGAAAACCAAAAATCTCACTAACAGTAACTTGCATAGGGGCCGTCCATTAATCATGTGATGTTTTTTTTTGGCATTTTTAACCCCTCCCCCTGCCCCTTGGTGATACATGGTGAGGTTCAAGACTCGCGGAGAATCGCACGTTTTCCGAAATTAAAAATTAAAAAAAATCTGAGCGAGCTTTTTTCTTTTCTTATTGACGTCCTCCGTGGTCCAGTCGTTTAGCGCTGGGCTCACGATCCGGAGATCCCGGTGGGGACATATCACAGAAATCACTTTGTGATCCCTAGTTTGGTTAGGACATTACCGGCTGATCCCCAGATTTTTCGAAAGTAAGATGATCCGTGCTTCGATAGTCATGTTAAGTCGTTGGTCCCGGTTACTATTTACTGACGTAAGTATGTAGTCGTTACATGAGCCATGTCAGGGGCCTTTGGCGGCTCAATATTTTTTTTTTAAGAACGTCTAGGGCCCTGTGCCTGTGTTCTGGTAGATTCTTTTCCCCGGCCATATAGGTTGTGAGAAGCTGCAGTAGTTTTAGGCGGATGAGACTTTCGTTATGTAAAAATTGACGATTCAAAGTGTAACTATGTTACCTACTGAGATATTTTTGAATTTGAATAGTAACCTTGACACCAGGGTTGATGGGGTTGGTAAACTACCTCACAACCCACACGATTGAAAGAGGTTTACAAACACGTGTGCTGTTACTTTCTCTTGCTTCACGTTGACTTTCTTGCTTCTGTGCATGTGGGTTTGTGTAACATTGTCATTATTATGTCAATAACGTGAGATTATCGGCCGCGAAACGACCGGTCCTTATCTTTACTGGCATTTAAATTTCCATGTTTACTTCTTTAAGATTTCTTTATTGCAACCGCTCATTTCTGTTCAGGTCTTTAAGGCTTTGGCACACCAAAAGCTGAAGCAGGGTCCGCGTTACAAACAGCTGGCCTAAAAAGACATTACAATACAATACAAGTACTCTTTATTGCACCAAAATAAAAAGAAATACGATGACCAAATTGGAGATGTCCTTAGAAAAGGTTCAATACGATCTACTCTGAACCGGCGTGCGTGTATGAAGCGATTGATGAATGTGGAGGAAGCAAGAGAAGTGTGTCAGGATCGAAGCAAATGGAATTCTATAGTCTCTGCTTACCCCGGTGGGAAATAGGCGTGAGTTTATGTATGTATGTATGTGTAAAAAGAAATAATTACAAAAAGACTCTTAACTAAGTACACGGCAAATGGCGGCCTTATCGCCTAAAGCGATTTCTTCCAGAGAACCATAAGGAATCAATGAAGGAATTCATTTAAAAAGTAATATCCATACTAATATTATAAATGGAATGGAAATTCGGAAGACACGTTAAGCCGTTGGTCCCGGCTACATTAGCAGTCGTTAATAACCATCAATCCGCACTGGGCCCGCGTGATGGTTTAAGGCCCGATCTCCCTATCCATCCATAGGGAAGGCCCGTGCCCCAGCAGTGGGGACGTTAATGGGCTGATGATGATGATGATTATAAATGGGCAAGTGTGTTTGTCTGTTTGTCCGTCTTTCACGGCAAAACGGAGCGAAGAATTGAAGATTTTTTAAATGGAGATAGTTGATCGGATAGAGAGTGACATAGGCTACGTTTTGTCCCTTTCTAACCCCCCACTTCCCTAAAATGGGGGATGGAAGTTTGTATGGAGTAACCCGCAATTTTCAAGGTAGAAAGCTAAAAATTGGTATGAGAACTATTTGTGACTAAAAAAATTCTGCATCATTTTTTTTTAAATCTGCTCCTAACCCCTTCTAAGAGAGGGTGAAATTTTATATGGGACTTTTCGCAGTTTATAAGGTAGAAAGCTAAAAATTGGTACATTAGGTGAGTGAAACCGCGGGCAAAAGCTAGTTGCATTTAAACGTAAATGCGAAATGTCAATGAACGTCAAAATAGCATATTGCTTTTTTAGATGAATTGCTTCTATCTGGCATTTTTAACTCCCCAGTTCAGTTGTTATATTTAATTCCCGTGAAATTTCCTCCCATAATTCATATTCTTTTTGATTCTTCCTGTAATCTGGGTCTTTGAAATCATAATAAACATATATTTTTACGCATTATTCCGATGACTTTTTCGTGTCCATAACGCACTCTGAACTGCGCTGCTACCGAGCTGCTGTTGCACTGCTGCGCTGCTTTGGCGTGTGACACACATCATAGTTTCTCGTATTACAACATGCGTGAACCCGCGCTTCTTCTTATCGTGTGGGTTGTGAAGTGGAATACCAACCTCATCAACCCTGGTGCCAGGGTTATTACTGAGCCGCCAAAGGCCCCTGACATGGCTCATGTAACGACTACATACTTACATCAGTAAGTAGTAACCAAGACCAACGGCTTAACGTGCCTTCCGAAGCACGGATCGCATCTTACTTTCGGACAATCAGGTGATCAGCCTATAATGTCCTAACCAAACTAGGGATCACAAAGTGTGATGTCCCCACCGGGATTCAAACCCGGGGCCTCCGGATCGTGAGCCCAACGCTTAACTACTGGACCATGGAGACCGTTACCCGCCCGCGCCAAAACTACGCTTCTCCTGACCTGCTTTTGGTGTGCCCACTGCTTTAAAGTCGTTGGCTGTTAATGTCTATATTTTTTACTTTCTTACTGGCTCTGTTAAGACCACTGGTTGATTTCTAAGTCTATTATCCGTTGCTAAAATGACTGGAATCATGCGATGGGTCGGTGTAATTGGTCCTTAGATCTCAGACTTTGGCACAAAAGGCACATTTCATTAATATTCGCTAGTCGTCTAGTTAACTTCATCATCATCATCATCAGCCGTACGACGCCCACTGCTGGGCATAAGCCTCCCCCAAGGATCTTTCAATTTTGATAGCGCTACCGTTTGCATTGTGATTATGAGATCCATAAGGTAGTATGTGTTCTATTACATATTAAAATTTTTGTTAGAGCAACGTAGTATGTACCTACCTACCGTTGGTTTTTATTATACCTATATTTTTTTGGATCCTATGAAAAATAAATACTTACTTTTAGTAAATTTGTCTTCTGAAATATATGATTTGTGTCGGCAATTAATTTGACTCTTATTCTTGTCCAGAATTTTATTTAAAATAGATTTACGAACAGGCACGTTCTCAAAAACAAAAGACGAGGAAATAACTTTTTGTTGTTGTTTTGGTTTTCCCTGAAGGGCAAGGCAAAGGGAACTATGCCCACACAGCCATGTCTTATGTATTTTTTTTCTTAATGATGTTTAATGAAATGATGAAAGGTGATGACGATGAATGATGAAACCTAAGCCCCGCCCTCGGAACTCGGAGCAGACTCCTACTCCGAACCCCAAACGAATTAACTCAAAAGTCAGTATAAACTTTCGAGCTATTAAGCGGCTTGTTGCCACGAAGCTAAAATAGATAGGTACACTTTGTTTATTAAATATTCCGATATAATAACACTATCGCGAATGTTTTCCGACTAACTTAATGCGATCATTAACAACAAAACACCACTTCGTATTAATTATTTAGATTATTCAATGAAGAAAGCAACTGTCCCGTTCCCGTTCCCGCCAAAAAGTCGAGGAAATAACTTAATTATAATTGACACATGTCATTTGGAACGAAATTTAAAAAGCAATCATTCAACACTTGAATCATTTAAGAATTCCGTTGCAGTCTGCAATTTATGTCATGATGATGATTATACTGTAGATGATAATGATGATGTTGTAGAATATGATAGCAATCATGATAATTATAGAAATCTTAGCAAATGCACTAAACGGTAAACTTTCCTCAAACTAGTTATCATGAAATTCTTTGTTTATGTCGCTTTGAGAGTTGTAATGGTAAAGTAAAATTAAATGATTCAAAATATAAATTACTGCATTTTATTTTTTATGTTGGTGTCGACTTTATGGGTTTGAAGTCATGTTTGAATACTTTGAATCATAGATAATGGTGGGTTTACTTGCATTTACTTGATGATTAAATTTAATTGTTAACGTAACTGCTCAGATATGTTTCGGATAGGTTTTATCATCAAATATTGTCTAAAAAACGTAATGTCAGCACGTAATTTAAATAAGATTCCAAATTAATTTTTAAATAAAAATATCAGTTTAAAAAGTAAAACCCAGAAAAAGACGAGCTTTAAAAAGTTTGAAATAAGAATTTATTTTTCTGAAATTCCAAACCGTCCTACGAGTTTGCTTACCACAGCGAACTCTTTGGACAGATTTGCATTCGTAAATTGTAAAGCCAATTGACAAGATTGTCTAAGATTTATTTATCAAGTTTTTTTTTTGATTGCATGTTCAGGTGCAGCCAATAGCGGAGCTGTGCGAGTTATCTCGTCGTCGTGCAGCAGACGGTGGTGGTGACGTGGATCTTGAGGACAGCAACGTGAGGGGGGGCACCCTCAGCCGCTCCGGAAGCCGTCGGTTCCACAGCAGTCAGGTAGGTGGAGTTTCTTCTTTATATATCAACTAGCGACTCGCCCTGGCTTCGCTCGGGTGCAATGCTGAGGAAAAACTGAAATTATATACGACATCACATTTAAAACCTAAATAACAGTATTTCTTCACTGTATAATGGATGTTATTATACATATAAACCTTCCTCTTGAATCACTATCTAATAAAAAAACCGCATCAAAATCCTTCAAAAAAAAAGAGGCACCTTCTACGCCTTAAGCTAGATTTAGAATGGTTACGAAACGATGTTTGATTGTGTAGTGCTATTTATTTATTTAAGGTATGGAAAGAAATATCGGCAAGGTCATTGACCTCATTACAAGCCTTGTGAGAAGATTTATTTTTGTTTTTATTCATTGTTTAGCTATCTGCTTCCAAATACAAATAATATTTTAAATTTCGAATTATTATTTTTGGTTTTAAATTTTACAAAACTATACAGCTAGAAATTAATTCTTAATCAATTTCTTCAATTAAATATTCTGCGGAGAACGGTTTTTTCAAAACGGTATAATTTCACATTTAATATCTTTCGAATCGGTTTGAGACTACCAGGCATGCATAACTGGCTATTAACCTCTCACTTTAGCCGGTATCAATGACAATGAGTGAGTGAATGAGTCAGTTGAAGCAGTCAGTGTTGACCGCTAGCCTGATTGTTCTGACGTGCGCATTTATAAGGTAACTTGACACCTAGTGGGCGGACTAGATCTGTTGCAAAATGCTTTCAAAAGACACATTTTATTCAGATTTTTAACCCCCGACGCAAAAACGACGGGTTGTTGGGGCATCGTGGTTCCCAAACGGATGATCCGATTTTATTGCGGTTTTTTTTTTTGTTTGAAAGGTATAGTCGAGAGTGTTCTTAGCTATGTTTGGTGGAAATCGGTTCAGGTCTTCAAGGTCATCAGGTCGTTTGTTAAGTGTGATAGGAATGTTACAAGCTCAGTTGGATAAGTTATTTTTTTGCTTTTTATAGGGTTTAGCATTTTTTACCTTTTGTCATAATAATTGAGTACTTTTTTTTGGTCGGGAGCTTTTTTTTTTAATTTTTAATTTAATTTTTATACCCGCGGTTTTATACTACGGCAAAGCACAAAGGAGGGTTATGTGTTTGACCGTTATGTATGAACATGTACCTATGTATAGCGTGATTTTTCCTTAATCGGGTTTTCGTTTTTATTCTTATATTGTTTATTAAGTTTACTTTCGCGCCGATGGATGAGGTACAGCGATGTCCCGCTCCCGTTGTAAATTCTTGAGTCTGCTCTTTTTCTTGCACTCTGGGGGGTTAAGAAGGCCATATCAAAACAATTCATCTGAAAAAGCAATATTGTGTGCATTGCTCACTTACTTTTATATGCGCAAATGTCAAATTGCAATATTGCTCTCTTAGATGAATTGCTTCGATGTGGCATTTTTAACCCCCTCAAGAGACACGCTCTTGTCGGTGTAGCATTCTCCTAACTCTTCATGCTACTTTTTTAGGGAAAAATAGGGCAGTGGTTTCCCTCTCGCCTTCCGCTGTCTGACGCAAGTGGGATGGCGCCCAGAGTAGTCAGACAGAAAAACGACACGACAGAGTAAGATGAATGAAATCCGAAAGAATTGTGTTTACAAATGTTTTCCAATAACAAACTGAGTTGTTACGTGTTTACTTCAACTTTGTTTGTATACAATGATGAAAGCAGTTTACATGCCTAATTTCACTACCTGATCAGTGATTTATTTTACATAACATAAAATATAACATAAACAGCCTACATACGTCCCACTGCTGGGCACAGGCCTCCCCTCAATCTACCGGAGTGGGTATGAAGCATACTCCACCACGCTGCTCCACTGCGGGTTGGTGGAGGGGTGTTTTTTACGGCTTATAGCCGGGACCAACGGCTTAACGTGCCCTCCGAAGCACGGCACGAACGACCGAACGGCTTTAGACTTTAATAAGGAATTATAGAAAAATGTATTTTAATTCGAGCATTCACATTATGGTGTTTGTTGTATAAAGTACATTCAAGATGATATAATAATTGCAAAATAGAATAAAATATATATTTTAACTGATTGATGCAGAAGTTAACTCTTATCGTAGAATTACCCAAATAGAGATTAGGGGTATGAAGCATACTCCACCACGCTGCTCCGCTGCGGGTTGGTGGAGGTGTTTTTACGGCTAATAGCCGGGACCAACGGCTTAACGTGCCCTCCGAAGCACGGAATCATCTTACTTTTTCGGACAATCAGGTGATTCAAGCCTGAAAAGTCCTTACCAAACAAAGGACAGTTTCACAAAGTGATTTCGACAATGTCCCCATCGGGAATCGAACCCGGACCTCCAGATCGTGAGCCTAACGCTCTAACCACGGAAGCTGTAGGTATGTATGTCATCATAATCATCAGCCAGCCACTGCTGGGCATAGGCCTCCCCCAAGGATCTCCACGACGATCGGTCATAGGTATGTATGTATAAAAAATAAATATAATAATACACCAGACACAGTAAAATTGGCTATTTCGACCATAAAATCTCGTCTCAGGGTGCAAATATCAAGGGGCTTTATTTAATTTTCTTCTAATATTGATGTACGCCGTCCGAAACCAAGACGTATAGCGTGTTTGTGACCCCCGAGAGTTGGTTATTAGCGACCCCCGTGTTATGACCCCCACTATCGGACGCATGACTCATGAGTCATGATTCATGATCAGTGGTGTGCGGTTCCCGGGAATATTCCCACTTTGGGAACATTCCCGGTGATAAAAAATATGAAAAATAAAAAAAAAGAAAATAGTGCTTTATTACCAGCGATGTGCCCTTTTCGGGAATATTCCCACTTTGGGAACGTTCCCGACAGTAAACAAATATGAAAAAGAGCTTTATTACCGGCGATGCGCCCTTTTCGGGAATATTCCGACTTTGGGAACGTTCCCGACAGTGAAAAAATATGAAAAAAGAGCTTTATTTCCAGCGATGTGCCCTTTTCGGGAATATTCCCACTTTGGGAACGTTCCCGACAGTAAAAAAATTGAAATAAGAACTTTATTACCAGTGTGGTGCCGTTCCCAGGAATATTCCCATTTTGGGAACGTTCCCGACAGTAAAAAATATGAAAAAAGAACTTTATTACCAGTGGGGTGCCGTTCCCGTGAATGTTCCCACTTTGGAAACGTTCCCGGCGGTAAAAGGTGCAAAACTTATGTAAATAGAGCTTTGTTAACCTAATCTTTAGGCGATAAGACCAGAGTACAAGAAAGAACAATTTGAAAAAAGAAACGCAGCCAGAGTCCTTCCTATCAAAGAGTTTTACAACGGGAACATTCCCGGGACATCACTGTTCATTACCTAAACTTTAGGCAGATAATTTGGTTTGGTTTCATTTTGTTTTGCTAGACACGATCGCGCCCATGCAAAGGCTCACGCTAACACTAGTTAATCGTGTCGCTATCGACGGATACGTCTAGGAGGACATAATTATTTCAAGCAGAAAAGAGAATAGTAAAATAAAAAAGCAATTTAAAAAAGAAAAGCAGCCAGTGTCATTACTGTTAAAGAGTTTTTTTACAACGGAAACATTTCCACTTTGGGAACATTTCCACTTTGGTAACATTCCCGGGACATCACTGTTCATTACCTAAACTTTAGGCAGATAATTTAGTTTGGTTTCATTTTGTGTTGCTAGACACGATCGCACCCATGCAAAGGCTCACGCTAACACTAGTTAAGCGTGTCGCTATCGACGGATACGTCTAAGAGGACATAATTATTTCAAGCAGAAAAGACAATAGTAAAATAAAAAAACAATTTAAAAAAGAAAAGCAGCCAGTGTCATTACTATTAAAGAGTTTTTTTTACAACGGAAACATTTCCACTTTGGGAACATTTCCACTTTGGAAACATTTCCACTTTGGGAACATTTCCACTTAAGAAACATTTCCACTTTGGGAACATTTCCACTTACGAAACATTTCCACTTTGGGAACATTTCCACTTTGGAAACATTTCCACTTTGGGAACATTTCCACTTTGGAAACATTTCCACTTTGGGAACATTTCCACTTAAGAAACATTTCCACTTTGCGAACATTTCCACTTAAGAAACATTTCCACTTTGGGAACATTCCCTGGAACGGCACACACATCACTGGTCATGACTTCCTAGTGGGGAGCTGGAGTTGATTGAATTGAGTCTACATTCGTGGCCATTAAGAAGTTGTCGCTCGTGTTTTGTTTCACCACAGTATATTGTCGTAACCATTAAGTATAGTTATATCTTTTGTCTGCCTAATGTGATTGGAAGGGTCCTTTGTTAGGTCATAATGTGCAAATGGTTACCCAAGCCTATTTCACACAGGAGCTAGGCAGAGACAGTGTTTGGCTCGGCAACTTTTGGTTTTGCTTCAGATTAACCCATACGGGGTTTGATGAAAAAACATTTTTGAGTTTCAGTTCTAAGTACATACGGCCAACCCCCAAAATTTGTTTTAGTTTTTTCCATTTTTGTGTAAAAATATTAATGCGGTTCACAGAATACATCTACTTACCAAGTTTCAACAGTATATCTGTTATAGTTTCGGGAAAAAGTGGCTGTGACGTACGGACGGACAGACATGACGAATCCATAAGGGTTCCGTTTTTACCATTTAGCTACGGAATGAATAATAAAATGAAATATACGACAGTTGTGCTTTTCTGTGTATGTTGTCCTTATCTCTGTATTTTGTGGCCATTGTGTATAAAGTCGAAACCGGACCTCCAGATCGTGAGCTTAACGCTCTAACCACTAGACCACGGAGGCTGTTGGCGGTTGTGTGGAGCAGCGTGGTGGAGTATGCTCCGTACACCCTCCGGTTGATTGAGGGGAGGTCTGTGCCCAGCAGTGGGACGTATATAGGCTGTTTATGTATGTGTATAAAGTATTTTATCTATCTATCTGCGGAACCTTAAAAGCGTGTTTTAAAAATGTAGCATAGTCAATACCTCATTAGCGGCGTGGTAAGCACTAAGCCCTTCTCCAGGCTACACTCAGGCGCCATTGACTCCACTCAGCGGATCCGTATTGTCTGTGCAGCGCTTTGATGTGCTATGTAACGATATCCTTGTAAAACACAATGTGTATGCTTACCCCGGTCGGAAATAGGCGTGAGTTTATGTAAGGTCACGAGCATTAATAATATGTATACACTTTGGTACCATGTCACATTAACTTTTTTGACAAATTGAACTGTAAGTCTCACTAAATGTCAAATATGTTAGTGCGACAGAGTCCTAAAGTGGGTACATTATATTGCTCATGACTGTACCTATATAATATGTATGTATGATTACAAAATAGTAGGTCCTGTTACAACAATGAAAACCATGTAAGCGCCTTTAAAAAAAAATACATTTTGATGTGATTTTAGTTTACAAAACCTCGCATGTTAGTTTCTATCAAGGTCAAAAATTGTCGTCTCAATTTTTACCGGGAATCTTCTATCGTGTGGATTGTGAGGTGAATTACCAACCCCATTAACCCTGGTGTCAGGGTTATTAACTGAGCCGCCATAGGCCCCTGACACGACTCATGTAACGACTACGTACTTACATCAGTAAATAATAACCGGGACCAACGGCTTAACGTGCTTTTCGAACCACGGATCTTTTTACTTTTTGGACTATCAGGTGATCAGCCTGTAATGTCCTAACCAAACTAGGGTGATTTGACCCCACCGAGATTCGAACCCGGTACCTCCGGATCGTGAGCACAACGCTCAAACACACAAGAAATTGATAGAACGTGAAAAGCTTTATTTTTCCAAGTATGTCGGTTGTATGTAACACTGTCCACCCCGTTAGCGATCGGACATGTGCTGTCAACTTAATTCTATCGGGTTATTGGTCAATATAAAATTTTGCGGTTTTTTAATTTCTGCATAAAACTGACGTGTGTTCCGTAAAGATGCCTGTCGATTACCCGTCCCTTTCCTTTTCGGCGGATAAGAAAATGACAGGTATAACGTAAAATAAAATTAGATGGTGTATACTGGAATTACCACTAATATTTACCTAATCTTGTAGAAGTTCTTCTACTCGGCTTGTACTCACCGCTGGGTATAGGCCTCCTCTCGTAGGCTTTCAAGAAATCCTTAATTTTTCTACATTTAATTATTATGTCCCCTCCAAAAATGAGTCTAACTAGCGGCTAATAACTCTCCGTTCTGTCGCAGTCGGGTGGGGCGCCCCAGGTGCGTGTCAGTCTAGACGGCTCCCCTCACCCCCGACCTTGTAGGGTTGTTACCCCGTCCCCGCACTCGTACAAACTACTTAATGTTATATGTACCTGTAGGGATGAAGCTGTACTGTATTGCGGCTCTGAAAATTCTATGCACTGCGCACAGAAACTGCCGATGTATGATAAAAAAATAAAATAAACGTTTAACAGCCTCCGTGGTTTAGTAGTTAGAGCGTTAGCCTCACGATCTGGAGGTCCGAGTTCGATTCCAGATGGGGACATTGTCGAAATTACTTTGTGAGACTGTCCTTGTAAGGACTTTTCAGGCTTGAATCACCTGTTTGTCCGAAAAAGTATGATGATTCCGTGCTTCGAAGGGCAGGTTAAGCCGTTGGTCCCGGCTATTAGCTGTGAAAACATCTCCAACCCGCATTGGAGCAGCGCGGTGGAATATGCTCCATACCCCCTCCGGTTGATTGAGGGGAGGCCTGTGCCCAGCAGTGGGACGTATATAGGCTGTTTATGTATGTTATGTAAATAAACATTTATTTTCTTGGAAACAGTGACTTTCAAATAAAAACATTTTTTTTGTTTTGGTTTTCCCCGAAGGGTAAGGCAAAGGGAACTATGCCCATACCTACAGCCATGTCTTACGTATTTTTTTTTCTTGATGATTGATGAAAGGTGATGATGATGAAATCTAAGCCCCCACCCTCGGAGTAGACTCCTACTCCGAACCCCAAACGAATTAACTCAAAAGTCCGCATAAACTTTCGAGTTATGAAGCGACTTCTTGGCACGAAGCGAAAATAGGCAGATACACTTTGTTTATTGAATACTCCGATATAATAACACTCGCGAATGTCTTCCGACTAACTTAATGCGATCATTAACCACAAAACACCACTTCGTATTAATTATTTAGATTATTCAATGAAGAAAGCAACTGTCCCGTTCCCGTTTCCCGCCAAAAACCTTTACAAAAACACTCTTCTTAAGTTTTTGTCTCTTCTATCGTGTGGGTTGTGAGTAGGGAATGCAATCCCGATCTCGCGAGATCTCGTCTAATTTTTCGGGATCAATCCCGAACCATAATATGACGAGGTCCCCTTCGATATTGACGGAAATCTCCTTGAATTATACTTTTTGTTTTGATTATGCTGATATCCAAAGAAAACTTCATTATTTAGTTCGTAATATTGAAGAATAAAAACTTATGTTTTCTTTGAAAAATATTTGGTTTTAATTATCCTCACTATCAGAAACAAGCAGTTTTCATCGTTTTCAGCCATTCTTACTTTAAATTTTTTTAATAACTAGGAGAGATCCCGAAAACCTCGGGTTTTTTCAATTCTTTCGTAACCGTCTGCCGCGTTACTGCATAAGTGCGAAAGAGACATTCCCCGCGCTCTCCTTTACTCCTTAGCGGCTTTCGAGTACGACCATTTAGAAGTAAGGCCATGGGTGAATCCCTATACACTATACACATACACAATGGAACATCCCAGAATGATACAAGGTATTAAGTTTACAAGTAATTATTCTATAATTCATAGTTTAAACATTTAAATCTTTTAACGTGTTACATACTTTGTATGTTACAGTAAATTATTATGTATTAATACAATAACTAGGTACCTATTTATTACTTACACACTCACAATTTTACTTCAAGTTTCTAATTAATCTTCAAGTCTCTGTATTAGGTACTCATTTTGGAAAAGTTGGCAGTAGGTACTATAAATAACCTTAAGAATTATTATTAGCACAAACATTAAAATTGTTTATTAAAGTTATTGCATATGTCTGTCAAAACTCTGCATCTCATATTTAGCAATGACATTGCACACTTCCATTTTCACTTTAGGAATCAAATTCGGTTGCAGTTTCTTAACACTTGCCGCCATACTTCTAAAGAACACGTCAATTTCATTCGTGTTTTCTTTTAGAACTTTCTCTATAAGTTTGTCTATCACTTGTGACCGTTGCTCCGGGGTCTTCTGATCCTCAACATACCCCACAATCTTGGGTCCACTCATCAAGCAGGATATAGGCTTCGGTAGTATTTTTATTGGAGCTATGTTCCGAGGCATCGGAGTTGACTTCTTTCTGCCAACATTCTTCTTGACAATTTTCTTCTCTGGTACAGTCTTGGGCAGGATTTTAATGAATGGTTCATTCTTTATGATGTCTGATGGCTTCTGAGGTCCGTCTACCACAGTTATCTGAAAAATTTGAAAAAGTAGGATTAATTAATAGGCAGTACAATAATTATGGATGAAAGTAGTTTATTATACTTTTGTTTTTTAATTATATAAGAATAATGAATGATTTGTTATGTTTGATATTGATGTGCACAAGTCTATTTATACACCTTTGTGCATGGCTTTTTGGAATACAGGATGCTGTGTTAAAATCTTTGCTTATTTTGACACATACTCATGCCTGTAATCCCTAATGGGGTGGCCAGACTCAGAAGTAATCAATGACAACATGCAGCCACTCTACACAGGTAAACTTTTAAAACAGCTCACCTCATAATACTCCTGATTATCAGTTATAACTTGCTCCGTGTCCATAATAGTTTCTTCTAGCTGATGTCCGTCCTCCATAATAATACCCTCTTCAAGTACTTCCTCTGCACTGTCCGTGGATAGTCCATCAAGGAATTGCAGCTTCTCAAAGACACCGGCTTTTGTCCTGTGTACTGCACCAACCCTCTTACTCCTCATATAACCATCTCGAAGTCCTCGCCATCGTTTCTTGCATTCCTCAACTGAAATGTAATTACACATGTAGAATTTAGTTTAATGTTTAAGATCTGTTTTGTTTACATGGGTGGGTAGAACTGAATAAAAAAAAATAGAAGGTAACTTACACTTTTTTTTAAGAACTCCTAATATGAAGAACATCATATCCCGAGATAATAACATTTTACTACCTACCGCCTGTTCGCAACTAATTTTTTCTACTTTTTAGTTGTGAACTAATTATTTCTACAACTCTTAGTAGGTAGGTACTAAATGTCACGATTTTCTGTACAATCGTGAAACTGAAAGCATTAACACTTGTTTGTGCATCTTTACTAGTAGGTCACGTACCTGTACGTAATCAAAACACATAATTTGTAGGCTCCTTTGATATATTTAACGGCTAATTATTTTGTTTATACTTTCAATTGATTTATCAATCAAGTCACAGACAGCTGATTCTAAATAACCTCTTTTGCTGTAGTATATTGCAGCACGAGTTTTTATGAGCCAATCCAATGAATGAAAAACTCACCTGGTTTGCTCAGAGCTTGAGCGATGGTACGCCATGTCGTCTCCCGCGCTAAAATGTTTTTTCTTGATGGATCTTGAATATTATACAAATGGGTGTGAGGTTGCACTAATTCTACCAATGTTTCGTCTTCTTCGCTTGACCAGCCGAAGGCGTTCAAAGGCATTTCAAGCACACAAAATTCGTCTGCGTCAAGACGTCAAAACAAAATGTCTGCCACCTATCACGTACGAAAATAGACGCGCTGCGCAACACGACGTCACACGGTATGAGAGTTTCTATTGGTTGTTCGTATGACATTATGGCGCTTTTCTTGGCGGGCAATAGCGGTACTAACAGAGTGCGTATAAAAGTATTTCTACTTGCCGCTAGAGGGCATTTTATGTAAAGCTTCAATACATGTAATTTTATTTTTATTTCTTTAACAGCCCACTAGATGGCGTTAAGAATTCCTAATGCGCCATCTATTACTAATTTATAGAACGAGTTTTAGTTATATTATTACAATCAATTTTCGACAGATGGCGTTGTTAAGCTCCTTACAACTTCACGCCTTACTTCTTACAGGGTAAACATAAAGTGCGGGGAATGTTTGTATGAAGTATTTGTATGTTAGGTACGCAATTTACA
Source organism: Pectinophora gossypiella (assembly GCF_024362695.1). Taxonomy (NCBI): domain Eukaryota; kingdom Metazoa; phylum Arthropoda; class Insecta; order Lepidoptera; family Gelechiidae; genus Pectinophora; species Pectinophora gossypiella. The sequence continues at coordinate 10,383,953 of NC_065423.1, forward strand.
AATTATTTTTAATACATGAACTGATAATAAGAAGATCATTGTTTTTAAAGACGGTGTTTTCGCTTTCGACTTTTCTTAAATAGCGTGATATAGGATAAGTGTTTTATTTTAAAAGCAATGTTGTATATTAATGCTATTTCACAATATTACACTTAGTAAAACAAGCCCTCTTATAAGATACGGGACTAAGCTTTCTTATCAGCTAGATAAGATAAGATAAAATTTATTGCGTAAGTATAAACTTTCTTATCAGCTCTTATCACATTACGTATTAGCCACTTATCAAAGAGCTTATAGAGCGAGCTTACTTCACTGTTTGGTCTTGTATCTTACAGATTAGATATTAGGCATAGTTGCATCACTGCATTCCTCCTTAGTCTTTAGTGACAGAGAAATACAGTACACCTTCTTACCTACAAGGTACCTACGTAAAATCTCTCTTCTGTCGCATGGGTTGTTCCACCAACCCCATCAACCCACCAGGGTTTCTATTGACCCGCCAAAGGCTTCTAACAGGGCTCATGTAACGACTACTAATTTACATCAGTAAGTAGTGACCGGGACCAACAGCTTGACGTGCCTTCCGAAGCACGGATTATCTTATTTTCTGACAAAAAGGTGATCAGTCATGTCCTAACCAAACCAGGGATCACAAAGTGAGCGTACGTCAAATAATAAATAAGTTATAGAAAATTAAAGTTTAGAAGTGATAGCGCAGTTCGGAGAATGTGTGACTTGCATCGGCTCGGTCACTTAACTATTGAATTCGACTTTATGAGTTTGTATCATAGCTATTTGGTATCGCGTTGTCCAAAAACCAGCACTGCAGCAGCATGGTGGAGTATGCTCCACACTCCCTCCAGTTGGTTGAGGGGCGGCCTGTGCCCAGCAGAGTTAGTTTGACTGTCTAGCCACCAACTTGCTAATCAGAGTAAAAAAAAAGTATAATTATGCATATAAACTAAATAAATACTCTATCGGAAGATAAAATAAGTACCCACACCTCACCGAGCTTTCTGTTTCTGTTGCTTTCTACGTATTCATATATAATCCCTCTAGCATTATCCCGTTTTTCACAGAGTCCGCTTACCTAACCTGAAGATTTGACAGGTCCGGTTTTTTACAGAAGCGACTGCCTGTCTGACCTTCCAACCCGTGAAGGGAAAACCAGCCACATGCATTTCTTGGGAACGTGGGTTTCCTCACGATGTTTTCCGCTGAGCACGTGATAATATTTATGATCCAAACATGAATTCGAAAACAGATTCGACAATCATTGGTTTAGGTCTGTGCTGGAATCGAACCTGCGACTTCAAAGTGAGAGGCAAGCGTTCTATCAACAGGGCTACCACGGCTCCACGGTTGCTTTCCTCTTATTGTTTCTGAAAAAAAAAAACTTTTTAATTAATTTATTTTCTTTATAAAATAACTGCATAGTATATCTTCAGATACAATCACAGTTATATTAACAACAGCCAGCCGCATAGTATTCTAACTATTCCAGTTAATTATTGTCAGTTTTAACTTTAACTCTAACTAAATATAGATCAGTATGTTCTGCTTATAATTATAACTTATCAATTTGGAATCCGTAGTAATTAGTATAGTGTTGTGGATGTAAAGTTTATTGTTAACTGGATGTTCCATTTTTATAAAAACATACTTACTTTACAATATTACTATAAAATAATATAATAAAATATCATAATTACTATTTAATTATACTACTACTATTACTACTAGAAAGAAAGAAAGAAAACATTTATTTCCATATTGGACGCCACATTAACAAACTTACATTTACTTAAAAAAAGAAACAAAAAGACATAAATTATTAAGGATATTAAACTACTATACTATTATTGTTACTATTTATTTTTTTATAATATTATTTATTTATTACTATGTATGATATTACTATTTATTTTATTATTTTTGTTTTTACTTTTCAATATTTTTTATACTTTTTTATAATTTTTATCTGTGGTCAGTTCTAATAGGATTTTTTTGTCTATGATACTATGAGACTTCCTCCTGCGCGTTCGTTGATTATAGGTATATTGGATCGTTCAGTTTTTTCAGTGTACTTTCTGCAGTGTAATATCCAATGCTCAATAAACTATATTTACGATGCCGACCGCCGGCGTGGTCGACGAATTCCCTTATTCAGCGCTTATCGCTATCGGCCCACTAGGGTCGATTAATTCTTTCAAATGTAATCCTGTCAGACGACGCCTTGACCCGAGATTCGCGCCCCTCGGGCTTGTTGTAAATTTAGTACCGACTGAAAGCCCTCAGCGCTCCCCATTTGTTCGGCCAAGTAGCTAATGCCATGCGGCAAATCTGCAATAAGTCACGTAAAATAAAACTTCCTCTTCTAGTAAAACTACGCCTGCGCACTGCATGTAACGTACACATCGTGGTTCGGATCTTTCCTTTGAAGATTCCACTAAACGATTACTGATGAATGCGACCTATTTAAATTCAGTTGCCTACAGCCACCGCTTTTGTAACTGTCTGTACGTTGTTGTACGTACAAATAAAAAGATGTTTATTTTTATTTTTTTATTAAATGACTAGCTGTTACCTGTTCGTTCGCGTGCCACCTTACTATTTGGTTTTTTTTCTTCCCTTTTGTGCGCAATCTCACCTTTGAATAATAAGCATTTCATGTGGTGTATTGGTATCATTTTAGGTAAGCGACCAGTGTCGCTTCCTATTTTGTGCCTTAGTTGGCTAGATCCTGCGGCAGCCTCCTTCTTAGTCTCAGTTGTGTGTGCTCATCCATGAGCGGCCTGGCCAGAATATTGGGATGGGCTGTTATTCTGTTTTTGTAAGAGCAGCTTACATTTTTTAACTCTTCATATTGATAAATCCTACTATTAAAACTATAGAAGTTTCATACAAACTTGGCCGCCCATTTTTAACCCGTCAAGGGTTGAATTTCGCAAAATACCGTCTTAGTGAGCATCTACGTCCTAAAAGGAACCCCCATGCAAAATTTGAGACTACTAGCATTTGTAGTTTCTGAGATTTCGTGATGAGTGAGTGAGTGACCTTTCGCTTTTACTCATCCTACCCGTGTGGTCCAGTGATTGGGCGTTGGGCTCACGATCCGGAGGTTCGATACCCGGTGGGGACATACCACAAAAATACTTTGTGATCCCTAGTTCGGTTAGGACATTACAGGCTGATCACCTGATTGTCCGAAAGAAAGATGATCCGTGTTTCAGAAGACACGTTAAGCCGTTTGTCCCGGTTACTACTAATGCAAGTAAGTAGTCGTTACATGAGTCATGTCAGTGACCATTGGCGGCTCAATAGTAACCCTTACACCAGAGTTGATGAGGTTGGTAGTCCACCTCACAATCCACACGATAGAAGAAGAAGATCCATCAAAGTAGCTAAAAGGAAATTCTGCAGATAAATAAGAGTATATGTATATAAGAGAGAATAAGAGTACTAGTTACTGGAGAATCATAACATAAGCTTGAAACCTAAAAGCACACCCCGGATACTACATACAAACAACCTCGTTTTAAACAGACACTACACATTGGCGTTATCGTACACGCGCATCTGTGTGTGTGACGTGTGACGCCATACGATTCAAGTCTAAACTATGTTCGAGGGGGGTGAGGTAAACCTAGCTCAGACGCTGGTGGGGAGCGGCGGTTGCCGTTCTATACGTAGTATCATTCCTTATTCTATGATATGAACTTTAGGTTACATACGAAATGGCAATATTACATTAGTTTAACATTACATTTGTTTACATAAGCGAACATAACAGACGCAAATTGAGGTAGGAGTGTATTTGAAACTTTCTAATACATAGTAAACAGATATTTTATCTATGTTTATGAATTTTATGATATTTCTCAAATGTACTCTTTCTACCTGTTAAGTAGAAACGAGTAGATATTTATGTAGGCGACTTATAAGAGCCTTTCTGAGGTTTATTTTAGCATTATAACAAGCTGCAGCATCACAGTCGTATTCGCGAAGCGGTAGGCAGTGTATAGTATTCAATTTTTTTTTTTATTCACATTAAATAGGGTTTTACAGATGTTGTCCTACTAATAGTCGCTTATAAATTTTGGAAAATATAGTTCTAATACGTACATTTTGATTAATATTATCAAAATCATTCCTATTTGTATATATACAGGGTGTTTATGGCATTAATCTATACGACCTTGATCGATCCTATGTATACAGGGTGTAATGATATTGTAACGAAAACTTCGAGGGATGAATCAGACCAAGATTCTGAGTTGATATTAAGTGGAATTTTCCGTCGCAAATGTACGAAACTGAAAATAATTAAAACAAAAACAGTAAAACTCTCACGAATTTTCCGACAGGAAATTCCACTTGATATTAACACAGAATCATGGTCTGAATTATCCCCCTCAGTATTCGTTACGATGTCACCAACACCCATAGGTACTCTGTACCTACTTATATATCACACACAATGTACACATATACGTACATCGTGGCCAGATCTTAAAATTGATCATTTCATGATGTGTTCGACCTTTTCATGGAATAGTCATATTTCATGAAATTACCAACTAAGTTATACATAGACCGTATCGTTAAAACGTCAACGTTTAATGATATTTCAATCAACGTTTGGCCATATCGTTAACACAGGCGGTGTCCATAGCGAATAGTCGATTGTTTTAGGTTCAAAATTATTTACCTAATCAATAAATTGTACAATTACATCTATTCATCGATTATAATATCAATTAAGTTTAAATATAATCGAAACCAGCGCCACTACTGGTGGATAATGTTACTAATTTTACGATAAGATCACCAGCGTTTGACCGTATCATGAAATAATCATGCATTTAGTTGCTCATATCGTTAAGCGTTTAGTGTTCATTGATCTGGCCAAACTACATCATGATGTGGCCAACGAATGATATTCAATTTTATGAAATATGGCCATTTCATGATCGAGCACATCATGAAATGATCAATTCTATGATCTGGCCACGACATATGTTTTAAACTTTTAAGTTTCATGTAATAGGGCGAGCTTATTGCCATTAACACAAACCCTGGAAACAACGTGATATCAATTATAAATGATTCAAACATGATTTCATACTTATAAATTAGAATTCAGAGATTTAGAACTTGAGCAGGGATAAATAAAATGTGATGTAAATAAGTACAAAAGGGCTAACGGGGATTGAAATGAGAAATTGATGTTCGATACGGAGACACAGTCCACCGAACACCCTAAGTTCCGAATGATTGGTGACGAGTATCATTGCTATACTAGTCCAACGCTGCTCCACTGCGGGTTGGTAGAGGCATTTGGCCTAGTGGCCCGGGCCCAACGATTAAAGAATTTGGAGGAAGCAAGGGAAGTGTGTCAGGATCGACATAAATGGAATTCCATAGTCTCTACTTACCCCGGTGCGAAATAGGCGTTAGTTTATATATGTGTATTTATTCCTATACTACTTACGCCAGCGAGATGGGAAGATTATGATGGGGTGAATAAGAGTGATTTAAAATCATACATCTTAAATGCACAATACTCCTATAACATATAAGCAGCATGGTAGTTCCATAGATAAGTAGCGGCTTCAAGTCTCGCGCGTCAAGCGAACGAAGTCGACAAACAGTTAAAATCCGCGCCGCGATCACAGCGCACGCGCCGACGCGCCAGTTACCGCTTTTCAAATTTGAATCTACGAACTTGTGTATTCTAAAGTTCTAAACAGTTTTAAAACGGTTAGTTTTTTATTTAAAGCATTTTTTGTGTACGAATTTTAAACAATATTCGAAAATTAAAATTTGAAACGGTTTTGAAATTGGTTCGTTTATTCAAAAAGTTTTTGTTTATTTTGAAATCAGAATTGGTTTTGTTAAGTGCCAGTGTCGTGATTGTGATATTGTTTATGATGTTCGATGCAGATCGGCGATTCGGAATCGATATTCATCATAATCGTTACGCCTGTCACTGTTGACGGCTAGTTAAGTTGTCAAAGTCCAATTGCAAGATATCTTACGAGTGATTTCTTCTGCGCATGGGCAATGCAATATTTCTATATTGTCGATGGTACTAAATAGCAGTTAGTACTGCTGAAATTCAAATCTTTTATTGACAGATTTTTTTTATATTATGTTTTTATGACTGATTTCTAAATATTGATGGTATTTACGCAGCAAGTAATAATAATTAAATAATTTATTAAAAAGAGAAGTAACTTAATTATTTATTAGTAGTAGGGAACTAAATAGTTTTTTTTTGCGTTGGCTAGGCATTAGCCCAAACACCTCCACCAACCCACCGTGGAGCGTGGTGGAGCAGAGTAGGAAACAAAATTAAACATTTACATTACATTTTTACATTACAAAACTAACGGCACGCAATAGCGTATAAGTAATAACTTATGGCCGTTTTGATAAATAAGTAGGTTATGTAAAAAAGGGCCATCTCTCCCTCATCTATCGTGTGGGTTGTGAGGTGGAGTACCAACCTCATCAACCCTGGTGTCAGGGTTACTATTGAACCGCCAATGGCCCCTGACATGGCTCATGTAACGACTACTTACTTACATCAGTAAGTAGTAACCGGGACCAACGGCTTAACGTGCCTTCCGAAGCACGGATCATCTTACTACGGCCATAATAGTTAAGTATTATAATACTGTCATTGTACAATTCTGCGAGTGACAGTCCATGTCACCGTGACAAGTCTCCGCGCGATTGTGGTGTCAAGAGGCGTTACACAAACGTCTAAATAATTAATTCGTTACTGGCTAATTGGTTGTGTAAGAACTTGTCTCATATCGGCGAAGATTAGAGCTGTATGCCTTTATAATCTGTATTGCCAGCCTTTTAGAAAACTCATTATTTGTCTTAAATTGTGTGTGTGAAACGATCGATGAATGTAACGTAACTTAAGGAACAGTCAAATAATGATTGAAATAGAATAAATAGTTTTAAAGTTATTGGTCGAAAAACGGTTACATGAAATAAAGTAAAAATGTTTCCTTCTAAATATAAAAATGTTTTAATGTAGGTATGTGATGTGGCTGTACTTTGTAAAAAAACTAGCGACCCGCCCCGGCTTCGCTCGGGTGCAATGCTGAGGAAAAAATGAAATTATTAAAGACATTACATTAAAAACCTCAAAAATAACAGTATTTCTCCACTATTTCATGGATTTTATTATACATATAAACCTTCCTCTTGAATCACTCTATCTATTTAAAGAAACCGCATCAAAATCCGTTGCGTAGTTTTAAAGATTTAAGCGTACATAGGGATATAGGGACAGAAAAAGCGACTTTGTTTTATACTATGTATGTAGTATTAAATAAATAAAGTATTATTAAATATCATTATGTTATTACCATACCGTCGCGTCATAGTGTAAAACTAAGCGCCTTTTTGAAAAATCACATTCTGGAATTATTTTCTTCAAGAAAACTTCAATTCAATTCATTCAGAGTAAAAATTGACATACATTTTACTTGGATTGAAACTAGTTAGTCAATTGCGTGGTTTTGTTAAAAACAATCTCTTCCGAATGTGATTTTTCAAAAAGACGCTTAAGTATATGTGAATAAAGAATAATACTACGTATAGAACGGCAATTCTCCGCTCCCCGCCTGCGAGTGAGCTAGTTTTACCTCACCCCCTCGAACATAGTTTAGACTTGAATCGTATGGCGTCAGACGTCACACACACAGATGCGCGTGTACGATAACGTCAATGTGTGGTGTCTGTGTAAAACGAGGTTGTTTGTACGAAGTCTCCGGGGTGTGCTTTAAGGCAACGATATTTAAAACCGTCTTTTTACTAACTTGTCTCAAATACATTTACTCAGTGGCAACATTAATCCGGTTACTTTGCATAGACTCATAACCTGTTGACAAATATTACGCATAAGATTACTGTAGAGTTGTATTAGCAAACATAATAGATAAACTTGATAACTGAGAGTATAATGTCTGGTTTCTACGGCTTGCGTCGTGAGCTTTGAGCATTATTTGATCTCGATTCAGAGCTACTTCGAAAGCGCATGTTTGACACATTATTGTTGCGTGTTACTGAGCTGCTATAGTAAATATAATTCAAGTTATTTATGGGACCGCAAAGAACGCAACTTCCACCAACCCGTAGTGGAGCAGCGTCGAAGAGAATGCTGTATTCTCCGTTTGATTGTGAATGAAGAGAACCATGCACGTTGTACATTTATTCTCGTTAATTATTGTGGATTTGAGCTAATCTGAAGTGGAAATAGGCGGGACATGAATGTATTTTATTTAATTTTTATTAATAATATTTATTTTATTTTATTTATTAGGACATTAATAATTTTAATTTTATTTTATTATTAATTTTATTTTTAATTATACTTCGCCGCTTCATTCGAAGATATAAAGTTAACCATGTAGTCCTTTTAACCTACTAGGCACACATCGCACGTATTTTAGAGATATTGATTTACTTAATCGATACCATAATATTTTTCCAGTACCTACATCCCTAACAGTATGGCCAACAAACGTCATTCTTTTTTCGTGCGAGGCTGCGCACGCACGTATTGTAACTTTATCGTCGTTCTAAATACCTTAGTGTCGTTATTTTTCAAATATCATGCCGAAAAGAAAACATTGTGATGATGGTGACAAAATTGAGCGTTACAAACGCAAAATCAGAAAACTGGAAGAGAAATCTCGCCAGAAAGAAACGCGAAAACGTGTCATAACTTATTCATCGTCGGATTCCGAGAAAAATTCAGGTGAGTTATAATTTTATTTTTACTGGTTTTTTGTATAGTTATACAATGCACCTGGAGGTTGACCGTGGGTCATCACAAAGGTAGCTAATCTTGTCTGGAGGTTAACCGAGGGTTATCACGATGACATTCCCATTTTGTTTGGCCGTTTGTTTTACGGGTTACGGTATCGTTACGTAATACACCTAGAGGTTGACCGTGGGTCATCACGATGGTAGTTCATCTAGCCTAAGAGGGTAACCGAGGGTTATCACGTAGGCATTTTATAATTACCTACAATTAACATTAGTAATTATTTTTTCTCATACCGTCAAACTAAAACGCTAAGAGGTCGACCGTGGGTCTTCACAACAGCAAGATGATTGATTTATGTTTACACTGCGTCGGGTAGTCAAATATGATGTTTCAATAAAACTGAGAAGTAAACCGTGGGTTGACTTACAGTTAAGCAGTTAAAACATTAATTAGTGTCATATACGCCATTTGTAACATTACGTGACATGGTATAAAAGACTACCCTTCATTACATTATGTCTTATATCGGTTTTAGATGATGAACAACCGATTAAGGACGTCGAGGCGGCGGAGTCCGCGGAGGACTTACTCCCGGACGACCCCGCGCCTGCAGAAGACAGCGCCAATGCCGACTCTGTTGAGATTCCCCAACTTGATCCGGAGATACTCGCGGCGCTAGGTGAATCTACGCAAGATACGCCCAACTTTGGCCCTAAAATACACGATAGCTTGGCACAACTGTGGTTGCCAATATTACGTAAAGGTCTTGATAAAGAGGTAAAAGAAAAATTGCTGAAACAATTTTTAATACCTGAAAACTGCCCTCTACTGAAGGCACCAAAATTAAATCCCGAAATATCGGCAGTAGTACCGGAAGCTAGTAAGGCTCGCGACAAGAGAGTTGAGACCGTTCAACAGCAGCTAGGCCTGGGTATTACGGCCCTCAATAAAGGACTGGAACTCCTTTTAGATGATGGACAAAATAGGCTCGAAGCCATTAAATATCTAAGTGACAGTTGCCGACTCCTGTGTGAGGTGCACTTTACGGAGACCGAGGCTAGGAAGAAGTTTGTAACCCCCGGATTGAACAAGACGTTCTTAAATATAGTACAAGATGTAGAAAGGGATGAGATGCTTTTCAGTAAGAAGCTTCCTGAAAAGATCAAAGCATCTAAAGCAATTGAGAAACAGGGGCTGCAAATTAAGAAGCCCCCTCCATCTAACTCAAAGCCGAATAATCCTCCAACCTCACAGCCGTCAACAAACCGTTCTCGTCAGTCGGGAAACTGGTCGAGCCCCCGTTACTCCTCGAACAGAGGGGGGAGGGGGGGAGCGAAACGGACATCATCAGCAGGTCGTGGCAGGGGCACGCCAACGGCGACCCATTCGAAGCAGACCAACCAGAGCAAGCAGCGAGCCACAACGCAACAGCAATAGAGGTACACGCAGGCAGAATCCATCACTTTTATGATCGTTGGTTAAAAATCACTGACAATCAAGTAGTTCTTGAATGGATATTAAACGGTTATTCTATCCCCTTCGCCGGTGAAGTCTTACAAACCTCTTCCCCGGTTTGTTCAGTGGCACCCACTGAAGAAGCTGATATGTTTATAGCTATAAAGAAACTTATAAACCTAGGTGCCATTTCAGAATGCAATAGGTCCAAAGGCGATTTTATATCTAGTTTCTTCTTGGCACCTAAGCCGAACGGGGATAAAAGGTTTATTTTGAACTTAAAGTCGTTGAACAGATTTATAGTCAAGACTCATTTCAAAATGGAAGACCATAGAACAGCAGCTAAACTCATACCAAGAAATGGCTTCCTAGCTACGGTAGACTTAAAAGAAGCGTATTTTTTAGTCCCGATTGCCAAAGATAACCGAAAATTTTTGACCAACCGTATGAGTTTAACGCTTTGCCCTATGGTCTATGCGATGCTCCAAGAGTTTTTACAAAAGTAATGAAGGTAGTTACAAACTATCTTAGGAATAAAGGTTATAAATCTGTTGTGTACCTAGACGACATATTATGTATAGGTGATACGTATAGCGAATGTTGTCGTAACGTAAAGGAGACCTGTAAGTTGCTAGAATGCCTAGGATTTGTTATTAATCACAACAAAAGTGTATTGAATCCCCAACAAACTTGCCGGTTTTTAGGATTTATGTACAATTCAGTGGATTTGTCGTTAAGTTTACCATCCGACAAACGATCCAGCATTTTGCAACTTATCAAAAAATTCACCTCTTTGCCTAAATGTACTATAAGGGATTTTTCACAATTGATTGGAGTTCTCACAGCAGCATGTCCAGGTATAAAGTATGGTTGGCTTTATACAAAGGCGTTGGAGCGTGTGAAGTTCTTAGCCCTACAAAAGAACAACAATTACGAATCAAAGATTAAATTACCTGCTTCAATTTTGACAGATCTTTATTGGTGGGAACAAAATATAACCTGCGGTAAAAACTCCATGAGATTGAAAGAGACTTTTGACCTTGAGATATATACAGACGCCTCTAGAACAGGCTGGGGCGCTTTCTGTAACGGCAATCGCGTAAATGGGGGGTGGAAAGACGACGAGACCTCTTTCCACATAAATTACCTCGAATTACTTGCTATCTTCATGGGATTAAAATGCTTCGCCGGAAACATTTCAAATAGCTCTATCTTGCTTCGGGTGGATAACACAACAGCTATTAGCTATATCAACCGCATGGGTGGAGTCCAGTTTCCACATTTAAATAACCTGACTAAAGATATGTGGCAGTGGTGTGAGAGACGAAACATTGTGCTTTTTGCATCGTATATAAATACTCGCGACAACATTGAAGCAGACGAGGAGTCTCGAAAAATAAACATTGACACAGAGTGGGAACTATCCGATTGGGCTTTCCAAACCATAGTTCAAACTCTGGGTCAACCAAAAATTGACTTGTTCGCCTCTCGCACCAACGCCAAATGCGAACGGTACATTTCGTGGAAACCAGACCCTGACGCTATAGCTATTGATGCTTTTGCGATTAACTGGCAGTCTGAATTTTTCTATGCATTCCCACCTTTTTTCTAATTCTGAAATGCCTTAGAAAAATCCTTGATAATAAGGCTACCGGTATTTTAGTCTTTCCCTATTGGCCAGGACAAGCATGGTTCCCCTTGCTTAAATCTATGCTTACTTCAGAAATAATATATTTCAAACCTAACAGGGACCTTTTACATTCCCGTTTCAGAACGCGTCATCCTCTACACCGCAGTCTTACCCTGGGGGCCGCGACGCTCTCAGGCTTGCCCTTACAAGACGGAAAACCCCGGAGGTAGCATTAGATCTGATGCTAGCTTCAGTATCGGAAAATACAATGAAGCAATACTCCGTTACTTATAAGTTATGGTGGCAATTCTGTCATAAAAATAGCATCAACTTATTTGAACCTGATATTGCATCTGTTATTACTTTTCTAGTAGATCAATATAATAAAGGATCATCATACGGTTCAATTAATAGCCACCGGTCTGCCCTATCGTTACTCGTAGGGAATAACGTAGGCTCAGACGAACAAGTAAAACGGTTATTGAAAGGAGTTTACAAACTGAAAACACCTCGTCCCAAATACAACAGTACTTGGGATCCGCAAGTCGTACTGAATCACATTTCTCAGTGGTATCCTAATTTAGAAATTTGCCTCGAACTGTTGACTAAAAAGCTTGTGGTGTTACTGGCTCTTTGTACAGGGCATAGATTACAAACATTGTCGTTAATAAAAATTAACAATATTTGTACTTCTTCTTCGGGACTAAAAATTTTAATTACTGATATAGTCAAAACGTCAGCAGCAGGTCGAGACCAACCGCTTTTGGTTTTGCCATATTTTGTGACCAACCCTGCTATTTGTCCGGCTAAGACCCTCGAGGATTATCTCTCGGCTACAGCAAATTTGCGTCCTGAAGGTACAGATAACCTTCTAGTGTCATACAAAAGGCCACATAAGAAGGCCACATCTCAGACCATCGGCCGCTGGATCAAACAGACGCTGGCGGTGAGCGGCATCGATGTTGCCGTGTTTGGCGCGCACAGTACGCGACATGCCTCCACCTCCGCTGCCGCCACCGCAGGCGTCTGCGTCGACACCATTCGTAAGGCGGCTGGCTGGACCAGCACATCGCTAACCTTTGCCAGATTTTATAATAGGCCTGTTAGCGATGATGGTGTCTTTGCTCGAGCGGTGGCTGGTGAGACTTCATCGTGATTATAACTTAGTATATATACTCATTATACCTATTCGTAATTATTGAATTATAATACCACAATTTTATGATGCCTCTCTATGGTTATTTAAGACTTAATTTATTTAGAATTAAGTTTATTTTTGTTGATTAGATTTAAAAGATAGTGCTAATCGAATAAACGTTTCCTAAGGTGATAAATGTTTTTCTTTATATAGAAAAATCTCTAAACATCTACATGGTTAACTTTATATCTTCGAATGAAGCGGCGAAGTATAATATATGATCAAACGAACGAAGCGAAGTTCAATCAATATTATACGAGTCGCTTCATTCGAAGATATAAACACCCTCCCACCGCAACCCCATACACTTACAAAACGTTATTATTCGGAGTCTTACTCTAAACGAATGACGTTTGTTGGCCATACTGTTAGGGATGTAGGTACTGGAAAAATATTATGGTATCGATTAAGTAAATCGATATCTCTAAAATACGTGCGATGTGTGCCTAGTAGGTTAAAAGGACTACATGGTTAACTTTATATCTTCGAATGAAGCGACTCGTATAATATTGATTGAACTTCGCTTCGTTCGTTTGATCATATATTTTACTTATATAATTTAATTTTAATTTTAATAATAGAATCTAATCTAATGTACTTATGATTGTGGATATTAATCTGAAATAAATAATAATTTGAATTTTATGCCGTATGCATCCGGATAAGTGGGCCGAAATTACATCTGGTTGGACCCCACAAGGTCGTCGAGGTCGAGGAAGACCAAGATGACGATGGAGGGACTAGATACCTACCAGAACACCTGGCAGAACGATGCCCAAGATAAGGGAGGGTTGGAAAGAGAAGGGGGAGGCCTTTGCCTAGCAGTGGGATATTAATTAGGGTACAAAAAAAAATTCTGGGTTTACTACATAAAATTATGGCATTAACTACTTGGCCGGTTACACCTTATCCACATCTTACTAATCTGATCTTACTAATATTATAAATGTGAAAGTTTGTGAGTATGGATGTTTGGATAATTAAAACGCATAATAACGGGTTCTTACCGCGTTTAAATGGGGATATGAGACTCCCGATATTTCGACACTGTTGCAAGTGCCATGATCACGGGATGACTGATGAGATTGGAGTGGGTAGGTAGTTGGTATGATAATAACCGCGTAAACTTAAAACAATGGATGTTTGGATGTTTGTTACTCTTTCACGCAAAAACTACTGGATGGATTTAAATGAAACTTTTAAATAATGTAGCTTATACATCAGAATAACGCATAGGCTACAATTATAAAGATATTGTGTGAATTGACCAAAATGTGACGATAAGTGTCAAGTAAGTAGGAAAAAATCTACCATCTGCTAGCAATCCCGGCGTGCGCTGACAAAACCGTTACACATATGTAATGTATGATATGATGGAAATGTTTATCTTAGTCCTGCAAAGAAGCCCGCATCATCATATATATATATATATATATATATATATATATATATATATATATATATATATATATATATATATATATATATATATATGTTACGTGTAAGAAAAATCGAAAATTCTTACCTCGGAAACTAAAATCCACGCGGACAAAGTCGCGGGCGGCCGCTGGTAATATTATAAATGAGAAAGTAACTGTCTGTTGACAGCAGGGTTGATGAGGTTGGTAATTCGCCTCACAACCCACACGATAGAAGAAGAAGAACTGTCTGTTACCCTTTTATTTGTAAATAAGTATGTACAAGGCTTCTATTTCCTTAACACTTTCAAGAACAGAACGTCTAATGACGTTCCGATTCCAAGTTGACATACTCTCATACTACCTATTATGAACCATCAATGACCCATGGTCTCTGTCCGTGAAAGGGTTAATGTCACGCGGCAATCATCGTATTTCCGAATAATATTAATTTCCATGTTCATCAATTATCAGATTTATCGTATATCAGAATTTAAATTCAGAACGAACTACTTTCTTGTTGTTTTATTCGCGCGGGAAAACTAAACAAAATAATTGATGAACATGGAAATTAGCATTCGATATTTGAAATGATATTTGAAATGCAATAATTGGCTAGGGACATTAATACTCGTAAAATAGACGCACTGTAAAGTACGTATAGTTTACAAGTGTGTATGGATTAGGGGTAATCTCTATCTCAGAAGGATGTTTTTATCACCTAACATAAAATTTAACGTGACACCCATTTATTCGTCCGTCACCGTAAGGACTGAAATACTTACCCGACTGAACATTAGGCCGACATCTTGTATGTATTTATATCGTTTGAAAGCAAAAAGGCGATTAACGGTGGCCCACTCCTGATTTGTGTTGCCAGGTGAAAAAAGGAGAGATTATGAAGTAGATAGTTTTGTAATGCAGTAAGTATTTGGAAAATTAAATTATGCTAGTTAGATACAAGGATTACCTAAGTTAATTACTTAATTATGATTGTTCGTGAACATTATAAGTAAATTACATGCATAATTATAAGACTAATATGAATTCAATTTCATTTAATTCAAATTATTTCATACCTGTTGAAAGTATTTTTGAAATCGGGCCTGTAATTTTTTATTTTTTCAATACAAACAAAAATAAAATTTTTTCCTCTTTATAATATTAGTATAGATTCACAATAATTTAAACGTGGAAGTCAAAAAGTGTGTTTAATTTAAAATCTTTTACAGTTTGAAATAGTTTTTTTTTTACAACTAGGTATAGATTGTATAGATATTTTTCCCAGTTTTAAAAGTGTGTCTACCTCTAACAAGTAAAGACTTTATAGCAACCGATAAACCAGACCAATTCCGATCTGAACCCGCTAAAAACGGGACATCTTCTCACCCAACACGGCAACTGTCTGTATATGGCGTCGGGATGGGTGCGTGTGCGCACTATTTTGGTCGCCGGCGCATTCCACCGGGATGTGGGTTAGCTAGGATATGGAACTGTGTTTACTGCGCCTTTAGTGCTTGCAACTATTTAAAGTACATGATGACATGTTAGTGAGATGTTGGGCTTAGAGTTAGACACTACATAGTTGATACTTGGTACGATACTATGCAAAATAAACCGTCTTGAATATTTTGGTTTTTTCACTGATAGAAGGACAGACAGAGGCTTTTTTGCCATTTCCCCCGTACGGAACCCTACAAATAAAGTTGATGGTAGGGCTGATAGAGGAAGACCTAGAAAAAATAATAAAAAAGTTTATTTAGGTAAAATCTACGACACACATATACATTTACAACATTAAAATATACACACATTAACATTAATATTTAAGTAGTTGGAAAACATAAAGGTATAGGAAGGACTTACATTGACCAAATTGGTGATGTCCTTAGAAAAGGTATAGGTAGTACGATCTACTCTGAACCAGTGTGAGGGTTTGTAGCGATTGATGAATGTGGAAGAAGTAAGAGAAGTTTATCACGGTTGAAGCAAATGGAATTCTATAGTCTCTGCTTGCCCTGTAGGGAAATAGGCGTGAGTTTATGTATGTTACCCTAAAAATCTGTAAAGAGCAAAGTCTACAACCGTTTGGCCGCTCATCATCGTGATCATCATGAGGTTACTCTGGAGTTGGACCACAGAGGTTGTCTGATCTACGTTATATAGAGCGACCGAAACCAAACTACGACTTGCAATCAACAAACAAAATCCACTTAGTTGACACTGTAGGTAATAGAAAAAGTATATTTGCTCTGCCCACTCCCAAAGGTCAGAGGCCACTGGGTGGGTAACTGGGTATGTCAAGCCACTAAAACGTTTGTTTGCTTAAAAATTTCACTGCACTCGAATGCTACCCACACTGTAATGCTACCATATGGCATAGAGATTTTTTTTATTTCAGATAGATAATAACATACAGAATACATACATATAGGGAAGAGAGGAAGGGGTAGACCTAGGATAACATTTATGAAACAAATAAAAGAGAAGGTGCAGGTCGTGTCGTATCGGGAGGTGAAGGTTTTGGCGGGAAGAAGAGAGGAATGGCGGTTACTCCACCGACAAGAGCGCAGCTCTTAAATAGAGAGAGAGAGAATAACATACAGTGCTTCATTTTTCTTAACGTCCATCTCGCATCGCATTTCCGAACATAAACGAATGCTAATTTCCATGTTCATCAATTATTAGATTTATCATGTATCATGAATTTAGAACTTAGTACTTTATTGTTGTGGGAATCAAAACAAAACAACAATAATTCTGAATTCAAATTTTGATACATGATAAATGTAATAATTGATGAATATGGAAATTAGTATTTGTTTGTATTTGGAAATGCGATGAATGCTGAGGGGCATAAAGAAAATAGAAGCGCACACGCGTATGTACGTGTAAAGAATGGCAACTCTTCGCCCCCCACCAGTGTCTGAGCTAGGTTTACCTCACCCCCCCCTCGAACACAGTTTAGACTTGAATCGTAAGGCGTCAGACGTCACACACACATATGCGCGTGTACGATAACGTCAATGTGTGGTGTTTGTGTAAAACGAGGTTGTATGAAGTGTCCGGGGTGTGTCCTTAGTATGGCGGAGAGTTAGTACCTATACGCAGTATTATTCTTTATTCTAAGCATGTAGCATGCAATAAATATCAATATATCCGTCTATTGATTATACATATAGATATATAATTTAGTCACACTTGTCAACATTCTGCCTATATTCAATATTTTCAATAGATATTATTAGTATTGGCGTATGTCGCCTTGACTAACAAGCAAGAAGTTGTCGTCCCGATTAGTTCTGCAAATGTTTCATTTGCATATTAATAGCTTTCTTATAATATTTAGCCTCATATGCGTTTCTTATATTCATATAAATACAATATCTAAAACGGTTTATTATTCACATTACAGGAGGAAAGACAGAAAAATAAGAATTTGGAAAATAAAATACTTAACGCTTGGATCAAATCGTTCAAATTATACTTCAAATCGACTTTTACTAGACATTACAATATGTTACGACGAAGGTTACAAAACAATAGAGACATCTCCATAATATACACGTTTATAATATAATAAAATAGAAAATACTTTGGGCGGGTATCTGGTATCAGTATATTAAAATAAAATGGATGAATGGATGATCGGTTATGTGCATTCTCATCGAGCGCTAAGTATCAATATTTATTTAAAACTAAGGTGTTTTCTCTTAGAAACAAAGTCGCCCCCACACTTTCCCTTTCAACAAGATTATGTATACTTAAATATAGGTAGTTTTCACGCTCATTTTCCATACAATTTATGGAATTCTGTTTTGTATGGAGTACGAAACAGTTGCTCTATAGATGTTTTCGCAAAACCGCGCGATATGTAGGTAGAATTTTAATTAGTTTGTTTAAGAAAATGCGACTTTGTATTGAAGTTGAAATGTTTACTTATCATTAACATAGCATAGCATCACGCCTGTATTCCCGAAGGGGGAGGCAGCCCCCTCGCCAGCTATGTTTGAGTCCCATGTAATAGGGGGCGAATTTATGGCCATTAACCGGGCACAAGTCCTGGGAACCACGTGATATCAATTATCTATAATCCAAACATGAATTCAAACTCATGAAGTCGAACGACCTCCGTGGTCCAGTGGTTGAGCATCGAGCTAACAATGCGGAGGTCCCGGGATAGAATCCCGATGGGGAAATATCACAAAAATCACTTTGTGGTCCCTAGTTTCGTTAGGATATTACAGGCTGATCACCTGATTGTCCGAAAGTAAGATGATCCGTGCTTCGGAAGGCACGTTAAGCGTTGGTCCCGGTTACTACTTACTAATGTAAGTACATAGTCGTTACAAGAATCATGTCAGGGGCCTTTGGCGGCTCAATAGTAACTGACACCAGGGTTGATGAGGTCGGTATTCCACCTCACAACCCACACGATAAGAAGAAGTTATCACACGATAGAAGAAGATCGGGGTAGTCAGAAGTACATCCATCTCGCGATGAACTAAGTACCCACACCTCACCCAGCTTTCTGTGACGCATACCTATCTTATACAAAAGCCTTTGGCTTTGTCTACCTCAGAAGTACCTATGTTTATGTATGCCAGCCATTAACATAGTTGCGAACAAACAATAGGGCTTATGGAAATTCCCCCATAGATCAATCGTGTCACCATACGTTTCAGGCGTCAATCAAGTAAATCATCGTCCGCCATGCGCCCGCGGCGGCGTGTGAAGGATAACCAGTCAAAGCGATTGCGATGCAGTGGATGTATTGAGTCTTCCATAGTCGTGACAACTGTAGAGCTAGGGCCAGAATCTGTGTCGTGTTTATCAAAGTTTACAAGTTACACGTTTACAAGCTGCAAGTTACAAGTTTATGAAAAAATGTAGAGGGATTGTAAAATATGTGAAATAAAAATTCACACTAACGTTACGGGCACGTTAAGCTGTTGGTCCCGGCTATTAGCCGTAAAAACACCTCCACCAACCCGCATTGGAGCAGCGTGGTGGAGTATGCTCCATACCCCCTCCGGTTGATTGAGGGGAGGCCTGTGCCCAGCAGTGGGACGTATATAGGCTTTTTATGTATGTATGTAAAAATTTACACTTGTTACATGTAATTTACATGTGTAGTTTTGGTAGTGAGATTGTGGTCGAAGTGGTGAGTTGCTGTTGCATTTTCTTGTCATTTCTTCTCCTCACCTTGCGAAATGACGTAAATTCAAAAAGTTACATTGACCTTCAACAAGTTTATCCATGATAATTACGTTGAATAAATGATTCTGAGTTCTGATTTCTGAAACGCGAGCCTATTTTAAATTTAAAAAAAATGCACTAGTTGCAACCCTGCAGTATTTATATTATTAGCTAGGCACGCAGAATTATCTGTCTGTATGCAAATCCTTGCAGGTGTAGCGATTTGTATTTGCATAAACTTTGTTATGATGGTACGGTAACAACAGCGTTTTATTTCTGTGACATTATATGAATGACATTCAAGTGAGAACATAACAACATGAGCTCACGACTATATCCCAATTGGGGTAGTCAGAGGTACATCCATCGCAAGATGAACTAAGCACCCACGTCTCACCGAGCTTTCTGTTAGACCAACGTGATATGGTGAGCCGTATCGCCTATAATGGTCGAGCCAACTGTGTTAGTGGAAACTGCACGTAAGATCATTGTCCCGTTTTTCACAGGGTCCGCTTACCTAACCTGAAGATTTGACAGGTCCGGTTTTTACAGAAGCGACTGCTTCTTTTTCTGTTTCTTTGCACTTGATATTAACTCTGAATCATAGTGTGTATCATCCCCATCCGTATTCGTTACGATATAAAAAAAATTCAACAAAAATAAAAAAAAAATTGTAAAAAATAAAATAAAAAATAAATATAAATTAAAAAAAAATATATAAATTGTAATTGTTGTTATAAATTGTAATTGTAGATCACTACAATCTATCGCCTACTAGTATAACCACAATTTATTTATAGCAAATTAACTACAGCAATAAATCGTCTCAGAAATATGTCAATCCGATACTTATCTAGAAATCTCATAGGAG
Source organism: Pectinophora gossypiella (assembly GCF_024362695.1). Taxonomy (NCBI): domain Eukaryota; kingdom Metazoa; phylum Arthropoda; class Insecta; order Lepidoptera; family Gelechiidae; genus Pectinophora; species Pectinophora gossypiella. The sequence goes on from NC_065423.1 coordinate 10,404,521, forward strand.
AGGAATGGAAGGACGTGCGCTACGGACGTATTTCTAATAGTTCATGTCACAGACAAGCGCCATTTAGCGAAAACGGGGTGTAACAATTTAGCTAGCTGGCCACATATTTTATTATAAAAAATATAGAAACAAAATGGAGTAGCAAGAACGATGCCGTTTTATTTTCCCGCTCCTTATATTCATTATCTCTCTCTCTCTCTCTATTTAAGAGCTGCGCTCTTGTCGGTGGAGTAACCGCCATTCCTCTCTTCTTCCCGCCAAAACCTTCACCTCCCGATACGACACGACCTGCACCTTTTCTTTTATTTGTTTCATAAATGTTATCCTAGGTCTACCCCTTCCTCTCTTCCCTCAATTTTTCCTTCTATAATGTTTGTTATAATGAATCGTGTCGTATCAGGTATATTCATTATATTCAGCCAAATATATCCAAATCGAATATCTATTTCTTCATGTTTCTTCAGTTCATTTTACGTGATATATGTTCACCGTTTCCTTTTTAAGACTAACTTTAACTACTTCCAAGGAGATATCTATTACCGGATCATAGGTTATATCTTTACCTTAGAGTAGCTACAACTTTATTACTACTACGTTTTATGTTTTATGTATGTTTATGGTAAGTAAGATGTGTTGCTGTTGCAGTTTCTTGTCATTTCTTCTCCTCAGCCATAACACCTTGCGGAATGACGTAAATTCAAAAATGTTACATTGACCTTCAACAAGTTTATCCATGATAATTACGTTGAATAAATGATTCTGATTTCTGATGATAAGTAAGAGGGACATATCACAAAAATCACTATGTGGTCCCTAGTTTGCTTAGGAAATTACAGGATTTACAGGCTAATCATCTGATTGTCCGAAAGTAAAATGTGCCTTGCTTCGGAAGGCACGTTGAGCCGTTGGTCCCGGTTACTACTTACACATTAAGTACTTAGTCGTTACATGAGTCATGTCAGGGGTCTTTGGCGGCTCAATAGTAACCCTGACACTAGGGTTGATGAGGTTGGTACTCCACCTCACAATCCACATGATAGAGTCTATAAGTGGAAAGGACCAAACATGCTCGTATTCAGAAGTCGTTAGTAGGTGTTGAAAACACGTCGATCCCAACAATAAAACAAAGAAAGTATTATATTTATCGCTTCCACCGCCGTGCTATATTTACAACGGAGCATCCCATAAATAAGCGGACACAATTCAATCAATAAGGGGGTGGGCAGAGCTATTCCTGCCCAGACGGAATGTTAATCCTACTTTATATTGAGTATTATAGACTGAGTATACAGGCCGGCGGAGTATAACGGCCTCTGTGGTCCAGTGGTTGAGCGTTGGTCTCACGTTCCGGAGGCACCGGGTTCAAATCCCGGTGGGGACATAACACAAAAATCACTTTGTGATCCCTAGTTTGGTTAGGCCATTACAGGCTGATCGATCACCCGATTGTCCGAAAGGTAGATGATCCGTGCACGTTAAGCCATAATTATGTCTTGAACTAAACCTGAAGCTAATTAATTAGGAAGTACGAATCGCGCGAGAGAAACCAAAAGCCAAACCAAACGATTCCCAATAAAATTAACATAGTAATATGTATACATAACATAAATAGCCTATATACCTACGTCCCACTGCTGGGCACAGGCCTCCTCTCAATCAACCGGAGAGGGTATGGAGCATACTCCACCACGCTGCTCACTGCGGGTTGGTGGAGGTGTTTTTACGGCTAATAGCCGGGACCAACGGCTTAACGTGCCCACCGAAGCACGGAATCAACTTTCGGAAAATCAGGTGATTCAAGCCTGAAAAGTCCTTACCAAACAAAGACAGTCTCACAAAGTGATTTCGACAATGTCCCCATCGGGAATCGAACCCGGACCTCCAGATCGTGAGCCTAACGCTCTTACCACTAGACCACGGAGGCTGTATACATATACATAATATCACGCCTATTTCCCACAGGGGTAAGCAGAGTCTATAGAATTCCATTTGCTTCGATCCTGACACACTTCTCTTGCTTCCTTCACATTCATCAATCGCTTCATACACGCACGCCGGTGCAGAGTAGATCGTACTAAACCTTTTCTAAGGACATCTCCAATTTGGTCAATGTACGGTCACGAGCATTAATATGTATATACTTTAGTACCATGTCACATTAACTTTTTTGACAAATTGAACTGTAAGTCTCACTAAATGTCAAATATGTTAGTGCGATAGAGTCCTAAAGTGGGTACATTATATTGGTCATGACTGTACGTCCTTCTAGGTCTACCTCTGCCAGCCTTACCATCAACCTTCTCTTTATATACCGCTTTCGTAATCCTATTATCCTTTATCCGCTCTACGTTTCCAAACCAACTTAACCCTTCTCAATCTTAGACACTATATCGTCTTTTACACCACATCAAATTAAGATATAATCAATTAATTAATATTATAAACAGTCTAAGCCACGATCACACACAACATACGCCCATAATCCCCATGACTTCTAAGAAATAATTATAATTACCTACCACAGATTCAATCATTATGATGATGTGTTTATATCTGTAATTCTTAGGAAATGATTTTAAAATGCTTTGATATTTCTTAAAAAAAATCTTACCTAATTCCTTAAGGATGTCATAAATTGGGGATGTGGATAGGAAATGATAGGTTTATGTAGAGTTTGTGTATAGAACTGAGAAAGTGAAGCATAGATTTACTACTTCATTAGATTGAACATCAGCGCTCAAAAGTTGGGACGCGTTAATATATCAACCACTGGACCACAGAAGCCGTTATATTGGCCCCGATTCCTGCAGACATCTCTTAATTTTACTTTAAGTTATACCTGTCATTTTCTTATCCGCCGAAAAGGAAAGGGACGGATGATTGACAGCTCTTAATTTTAGGAAGAATGCGTAAATAAATGAATAACCCGGGCGAATTTTTAGACGGTTGTTTTAGATTTGTGCTTAAAATTGACGTGTGTTCCATAAATTTTATGCTTGTCGATTACCCGTCCCCTTTCCTTTTCGGCGGATAAGAAAATGACAGATATAACCTAAAATAAAATTAGATGGTATTTACAGGAATTAGCACCATTGTGTTGTTATATTTGTGTTATTTTTTTGCGTACATTTTTTTAAAATTTAAAACATAGGTATAACATCTTAACTTACGAATGACACACTCGTAATGCATAAGTACTCGTAACACAATGGATGAGACAAATAATTCTAAGAATTCACAGAAGGATATAAGGATTGAACTAATATAACTGGCGAACCGGCGCCGCGGCAGACCGTTGAATAAATTATACAAGTTATAGTGTCGCATACATACATACATATACTTACGCCCGTAATCCCCAATGGGGTGGGCAGAGCCACAAGTAATCAAAGACAACTTGCAGCCACTGTTGATACGATGTCGTAAGCTGGATATGATGAACCTTATGGTGATAAGGGAGCCTATCGCCCATAACATTAGTCCATCATGTTAGAGGACACAACCTGAAGAAAGTACTTACAAAGAATTTTTTTTTGGGGGATACCCCATAACATTAGTCCATCATGTTAGAGGACACAATCCCTCTGTCGGTTTCCGGTATTTTGTTTTTAATTGATTTATAATAGTTATTTCTTAGGCCCGATCTCCCTATCCATCCATAGGGAAGGCCCGCCCCAGCAGTAGGGACGTTAATGGGCTGGTGATGATGATGATGATTTCTTAGTCTACGTCAACACTGTCTCACTTTTGTCCTTTTTTTTTATAGCGTCGCGGTTTCGATTATAAATATTTTACGAGGCATTTGCCTTCGTTACAATACTGCTAATGACATGTTACGTGTGACTGTGTTTGACATTGAACTTTGAATATTTTTTTCTAACGACTTAAAAAGAGATGGGGAAATACAGTTTTGTTGTACAGGTTCTTGTCGCTTCTTCGCTGTGATTTTAATTGGTTTTTAGCCGAGTATCATCTCAAGACTAATTTATTAATGGAACCTATCTTAGTCATCATACATAACTTATAAATACATATTATTAATAAATACATATTATTATACTACTACACAAAAAAAAAGTTTTCATCTCGAGCTCCTCCGTGCTTCGGAAGGCACGTTAAGCCGTTGGTCCCGGCTGCATTAGCAGTCGCTAATAACCACCAATCCGCACTGGGCCCGCGTGGTGGTTTAAGGCCCGATCTCCCTATCAATCCATAGGGAAGGCCCGTGCCCCAGCAGTGGGGACGTTAATGGGCTGATGATGATACTACTACACTACAGTAGATAGGTATACTATTGAGATAATTTATATAACATAAGCTCACGACTGTATCCCAATTGGGGTAGTCAGAGATGCCACGTACAGTCATGAGCAATATAATGTACCCACTTTAGGACTCTGTCGCACTAACATATTTGACATTTAGTGAGACTTACAGTTCAATTTGTCAATAAAGTTAATGTGACATGGTACCAAAGTGTATACATATTAATGCTCGTTACCGTACATACGTGGTGTCGCGGGATATTCTTTTCTACGTTATGTTCTATGTTGTTGTAGTATCTTCAACTTACACCAGGGTTGATGAGGTTGGTAATTCACCTCACAACCCACACGATAGTAGTAATAATAGATCAAAACCTAGGGTTTCTGTCTGATGGTCTCTTAAGATTTGTTGATTTCCCATACAACTTACTTTTGGCTTTGTCTCATCATCGCCAGCCCATCAATGTCCCCACTGCTGGGGCACGGACCTTCCCTATGGATGGATAGGGAGATCGGGCCTTAAACCATCACGCGGGCCCAGTGCGGATTGATGGTTATTAACGACTGCTAATGCACCCGGGACCAACGGCTTAACGTGCCTTCCGAAGCACGGAGGAGCTCGAGATGAAAACTTTTTTTTGGTGGTCACCCATCCTATGACCGGCCTTTGCGAAAGTTGCTTTACTTCAACTATCGCAGACCGAGCGCGTTTACCGCTGCGCCACCGAGCTCCTCTGGCTTTGTCTATTTGTGAATATTATTTTTAAGTTTTTTTTTTGAAGTTCTGTTTTATGTAAGTAAGTTTTTTTTTGTTTGGTAATAACGCAACGAGAACATAGATTGAAGATAGACAAGACAAATTCAATTATCTATCTATACTACGACGTAACATATTGCGATACAAGTAAAGATAACATAATCTTATAAACAGATCTTATAAAACGATCTTATAAATCGTTCCTCATCATCTCGTGATTATTAACTGGGTAATTTGTTTATCAATATATTTGAGATACGCTAAATATACTATTATGTTTAAGTTTTTATGATAATGTATTAATAATTCCGTTTTTTGTTGTCATTCGGTTTGAGTTGATTAGATTGGGCGATATATTTTCTCAACGAGTTTTATTAAATGTATTTTGATTTTTTTTTCTGTCTTGTTAGTTATCATCTTCGTATCAAAACATTCTTATTATTTTGTGACTCTGCCCATCCCATTTGGAATTACAGGCGTTAATTTACATATACGAGTATGTATGTTTATATAAGAGTTACATAACCAATAATCGAACTGTTTACATTTTAGAGTCATAAATCTAAAACCTACTTATTTCGTTTTGAACTTTGTATAATTTCTATATATCTTCAAGTAATGTTTCGTAATTAAACTCTATAATAAGCGTCAGTGGTGTGCTGTTCTAGGGAAATTTCCCAAAGTGGGAATATTCCTGTTGTAAAACTCTTTAGTAGGAAACTCTTTATAGACGCTGAATGCTTTTTTTTACAAATTGAAATAAAAATATAAAAAACTATACTTTTAAATGGAGATCTTATTTCGGCAAAGTTTATTTTGGTGCAATAAATTGTATTTGTTTTGTATTGTATTGTAAGTTTCAGCTGATGCCTAAAACAGACTGAAGCCTGTGCTATAGGCATCAGCTACCATCTCAGTGTTCATCATCATTAATTTAAAAGCCACACTCTTTTCTGTCAGTACTATTCAGAGGCGGAGGACAGGAGTCCTAGTACGGCGGGCGGGCGGAGGGCAAGAGGGAAACCACTGCCCTATTTTTCCCTAAAAAAGTAGCATGGAAAATGCTGCACCGACAAGAGCGTGGCTCTTAAATTGATGATGACTCTTGTCGGTGTAGCATTCTACTATGTCTATGAAGGCCATTTCTTTGACTTCCTTATAAGACACGATGTTCGACTTCTGTCTCTTTCTCTTTCAACTCTTTCATTTGTTCCATGTAAGCTCTTCTTGGTCTTCTCTCTACACCTATCTATATCTATGTATCCTTAGTGTTGTTTCTGTGTGGTGCTGGAGTGCAGTAGATAACGCAGCATCGTATAATTTATTGTGCAAGTAATTTTTGAGTAAACTATATGTACCTACATGATTTAAGAAATAAAAGAAATCTTTTTTTTAGAACAATATAATACAATGTATTACATTCTTGACATAGATTCGTGAAACAAGCTTAGCTTAATGTTTGATAACATTTCGATAGTTAAAACAAAACTAATAAAATTTATAAATATCTTTATTGTAGTCAGTACTTTGATCCTATCTGTCTAAAGGCAAGGTAGGAAATCTCTATTTTACATAATTTTTGCGCGTTTTCGGTGGTGTGGGTCTCTCAGACGACGCCCTGAGCCGAGGTTCGCGCCCAACTGGGCACCCCCGGGCTTGTTGTCTTAAACGTTGTACCGGGTGAGAGCCTTCAGCGCTCCCCATTTCTCAAGTAGTTAATGCCATCTGCGGAAAATCTACAATAATAAGTCATGTCAAAAAAAAAAGGTGGTGTGGGAACATTCCCTTGAACGGTACAGCACTGCATAGTGTAGTTTCAACAGAGAACCATTAAAATATCGTATGTCGGTAATCGAATTATAAGCTATACGAACCTACATTCCAATTTCGATGTGGTTTATAGTTGTTTACGAATAGATACAGTTATTCATTAAAGTAACGGAGAAAATGTGTGAAGGATATTCGATACAGGGGTTTGATCTTTAACGCATTGATGTGCAGTCACCATCAGCCCATTAACGTCCCCACTGCTGGGGCACGGGCCTTCCCTATGGATGGATAGGGAGATCGGGTCTTAAACCATCACGCGGGCCCACTGCGGATTGATGGTTATTAACGACTGCTAATGCAGCCGGGACCCACGGCTTAACGTGCCTTCCGAAGCACGGAGGAGACGAAAACTTTTTTTTGTGGTCACCCATCCTATGACCGGCCTTTGCGAAAGTTGCTTAACTTCAACAATCGCAGACCGAGCTATTTTATTTATTAAATGGATCACTTACAGCTATACACCTTAGCCGCGATTCCTGCGGACACCTCCGAATTTTATTTTCAGTTATACCCGTCATTTTCTTATCCGCCGAAAAGTAAAGGGATGGATGATTGACAACTGTTAACTTTAAATTTATTTTAAGAGTTAATGAATTAATAAACCAGGTGAATAACATAGCCATCTCGCTGTCACTTAATTCTGTCGGGTTATTGGCCAATATAAAATTTTAGAAGGGTAATCAAACTACCTAAAATTGACGTGTGTCCCGTAAATTTTATGCCCGTTCCTTTCCTTTTCAGTGAATAAGAAAATGACAGGTATAACTTAAAATAAAATAAGATGGTGTGTACTGGAATCAGCACCAGTATATATTCCCGGGTTCGAATCCCGGTGGGGACATATCACAAAAAATCACTTGATCCCTAGTTTGGTTAGGACATTACAGGCTGATCACCTGATTGTCCAAAAAGTAAGAAGATCCGTGCTTCGGAAGGCACGTTAAGCCGTTGGTCCCAGTTATTACTTACTGATGTAAGTACGTAGTCGTTACTTGAGTCATGTATAACTTTGTAGTTCACACAGTATTTAGAACACGCACCGCAACGAATGTCCACTCGTAGTGCGCGTGCGTCTTTGTATTGCTCCAAGTTTGTTGTAACGGTTGGCAATATTTGAATTGTTCATACACTACCTTTACTTACAAATCCTAATAGTTTACAAGAAACTTCAATACTTATGTTATCGTTCGTTTCAATACGTTTACCCGTTTTAAGCCGGGACCAACGGGTCCCGGTTACTACTTACTGATGTAAGTAAGTAGTCGTTATATGAGCCATGTCAGGGGGTTTTGGCGGCTCAATAATAACCCTGACACCAGGGTTGATGAAGTTGGTAATTAATTGGTGTGGGTTGTGAGGTGGATTACCAACCCCATCAATCCTGGTGCCAGGGTTATTATTGAGCCGCCATAGGCCCCTGACATTACTCATGTAACGACTTCGTACTTACATCAGTAAGTGTTAAACATTCTTAAGATTCGTAGATTTTTAAGACATAGATTTTATATCCTCTCTGCCCCGTTCAAGCCTTTGCCTTGGGATCAAATCAGGATTAAGTTGCTTAACAGAGATGTCAATTAGGAAACCGATGTTGCTCCTCAATACTCAATATTATCTGATCTTCAGTGTACCGGTCACGATACATCACTCCTTAGAGGATTGACGAGTCACACCTCGCGGTTGGTTTCCATTGTCACACGTCATCCATTAAAAAATTGACGTCGACAAAAACACAGTGTTGAATACGGTTTTCCTCAGAATTATTATGCTTTCGGTCTTTCCTGGCGCGTTAAAAAGGCCACATTGAAGCATTTCAACAAAGACAGCAGAATTGCTATCTGACAATTATTGACATTGCGCACTTACTTTTGTATGCGCAAATGTCAAATTGCAATATTGCTTTTTAGATGAATTGTTTCAATGTGGCCTTTTTATCCCCCCAGGTTTACAAAAATGGGGCAAATTATGTAATCTAACTGTCACCTTAGATGCGTTGTATGTTATACAATACACCGATTATATTTTTTTTTCATTAGGGGAGCTTACAGCCTTACTTACTAAGTAATAGATCTTATAAATATTTAAATGCCAAAAAACAAAAGTGCTTACTTAAGATACCTAAGCTATATATTTTTAAGGTTGAAATTCTAGTAAACAACATGGCGTTGTTATAGTAATTATTTTTTAAATATGATCATAATAACTAAATCAGTGTTGCCAGGATCGGCTTCACTATAAAAATACATGATCTCACTTCTCTAATCTCTCCTCTCCTATTCGACACGTTGTTTTAATCTCGTTCCATAAACAACTTAAGTGTATGTTATGTATGATGTATTTATTATTATTATGTATGTCATTTCCATATCTCGGGCCTATGGAGCCGAAGCCAACACGTAGAGGCCCCTTAAGACAATTTAATCTAAATGTGATGTGACACCAACCGGCGATTATCCCTGTATGCACTATGGGAGTGCACCCAAAGACAATCCCCGGTCCGTGTACGACTATTGCAGATTATGGGAACCAAGGGAACTGGGCTATGAGAGACTATGGCGCCTGCTCGACCAATGTTAATAACAAATATATTATTTTTATTATCTATTTTCGATCTTTTTGTCGTACGAAAATGGAAACCCACTTTATGACGTAACGGTAACGTTCAATATGATAGTCCACATGCGATTGGTGTCAGCCGAATTTGCATCCACTATTGACCAACATGTGTGTTTGTTTGTTTGGTTTATTATCTACTAGCGACCCGCCCCGGCTTCGCTCGGGTGCAATGCTGAGGAAAAAATGAAATTATTTAGTAAGTTATTTAATGAGTAAGCACTAAGCACTATTTGAATTTGCGAGAAAAGCTACTATTCATATTGTGTTATCACAATAATTATGATAACAGTCACTTACGTGGTTTCGTCGAGAATGAAATGCGTACAACTACAACATTATCTGTATACAAAGCGTCATTCATTACGGTGGTATATTTATCTGTTTTTTTAAGACTACATCAAGATAAGAAATTAAAATTAGTAAAGCAAATAGTCTTAACTTGCAAGGTTTTTTGTTTGTTTACCTACGGATTTGATCGCAATATACAGGGTGTTAGTGACTTCGCAACAAAAATTTCGAGGGATGATTCAGACTATGATTCTGAGTAGTTATCAAGTGGAACTTTCCGTCGCCAAAGTATTAAACTAAAAATAATTTAAAAAACACTAAAATTTTCATGAATTTCTGACAGGAAATTGCACGTGATATCAACTCAGAATCATGGTCTGAATCATATCCCTCAGTATTTGTTACGATGTCACTAATATCCGCAGGCTACCTTTACGTACTTGTACGGGTATAAGTGACATCGTACCGATTACTGAGGGGGATGATTCAGCTCAGTATTCTGAGTTAATATCAAGTAGAATTTTCCATCGCAAAAGTATAGAGTTGAAAATTTCGCTTGATATTTTTAACTTAGATTCATGGTCTGAATCATCCCCCTCAGTATTCGTTACAATGATCAAATTCACGGTATCGTTTTCTCGTTCATAATAATAATAATATAGTTGATAAGGATTTTTGTTTTTATAGCAGTCACCAGTGTTTAGGGAAACTCACAAAGAGAAAATATCGTTGATAACTTCAACTACTTAATCAACTCCTCAAAAGTACCAACCATAAAAAAATACACATAAATAAACTACGCGTATTTCCCGCCGGAGGAGTGTCTGTGAAATTAAATTTGCTTCGAACTCGGCATACTTCTCTTGCTTCATCCACATTCATCAATCGTTTCATACACGCACCATTGAAAGTAAGAGCAAGTGATATTGAAAGTAAAAGTTGCTAATGTTACAGAAAGCATTTGGCACTAGGCAACTGATAAATATTCATGCTATGTGTGTCAATGTAGGATTATGAGTAATACGGGTCCCAGCCCACACTTGGTCTGACTTGAGCATTATTAATCGTTGCAGTCTGTAGGCAAATACTTGCTTGGCTGGCTTTTCGTCTGGGTAGTTTGTAATGTCTGAATAATGTTATTTTGAATCGAGATATTTACTGCAATGACATTTGCAATTTTTAGCAGAATTGAATTCTGGACGCCTAATCTGATTGACTAAGAAACATTAATTGTATTTTTTTTCTTCTATCATGTGGGTTGTGAAGTAGATTACCAACATCGTCATCCCTGGTGTCAGGGTTATTATTGAGCCGCCCAAAGATACCCCTAACATGACTCATGAGTCATATCTCCCGGGTACTACATATTTACTTAAGTATCTATAACTATTACGGCTCTTAGCCGTAAAATCACCTCCACCAACCCGCAGTGGAGCAGCGTGGTGGAGTATGCTCCATACCCACTCCTATTTATTGAGGGACGCATGTGCTCAGCAGTGGGACGTATATAGGCTGTTTTAATTATCCATTTTATTTTTATTTACTTAACTACTTACGTAACTATTTACTTAAGTACGCAGTAACCAGGATCGACTGCTTAAAAGAACATTTTCTTTTTTCTATTTAACTTATGAATTTTAATAAAAAAAAACGTAATAATGGGGCCGATATTTTAGGCACATTTTTATATGACGCCATAGTGTGCTTTTTCATACAAATTCAATAGTAAATTTGTGTTTTGACGTTTAGTAAAAAGTAACTGATTTGTCTAGTTGGAAACTAGCCTATTTTAGAGATCAGAAAGTGATTATGTTGATTATTTCCTCTACGGGATTAGAACCGAGGTTCTCCGGGGAACTTCACTAACAAACTAAAGATCTATTTTTTCAAGAATAACGTAAAAGCATTATTATCATGATAGAAAGCAGAGGCCCTAGAGTTGGCCCCTGCGTTAATTCAGTTATCACCAAGTCAATATTTGGATAGTTTATCTTCCACCAAGCAGACGTGGGAATGAGAGTACCTTTCTATATTTGTAGGGCAGGTAGTAGATACACAATTCGTGTTCACAATTCAGAAGACAGCTTGCAGCCATTGATTTCTTTAACAATTCATTCATTTAGCAATTCATTTATTGAGAACGTCCATCGCTTGTGAACATTCCGACCAGCGTAATTGTTTTTCTATTTTAATTGTCAATTTCTTTAAGTTTTGAGTCAGATGTTTTTGTATTGTTATAGTATGTGGCATCCTTTTATAATAAATATTTTCTTTCTTTTATTAATTTCTTGTTCGGTTGATTGAGGGGAGGCCTGTGCCCAGCATGGGACGTATGTATACTGCTGCGGCTGTTTATGTTTATGTCGTGTTATTCATTTCATTCATTTTGATATAAGCGTCCTTGATACTAACGACCTCCATGGTTAATTATCCATAGGTTTCGGATTCGAAACCCCGCGGGGACATGTCACAAAAATCACTTTGCGATCCCTAGTTAGGCTAAGAAATTTCAGTCTGATCATCCATTTGTCCGAAAGTAAGATGATCCGTGCGTCAGAGGGCACGTTAAGCAATCGGTAACTATTTACTTAAAAGTATGTACGTAGTTGTTACATTTTGGTTTATTTCCCGTCTCAACGTTCAGATGTTAATTAATATTAAGTACTAATAGATGTGCAAGATTAGATTGATCGAAGTTAGTGTTGCAAAACGGTTAGGTAACTGAATAAATGGTTCTTGTAGCAAAAAGTAACAGCTGATTTAATAATTCTATCGATTTTAAGGAACTTACTAATTTTATTGAGGATAGGTATTTGAAAATAAGGTTAATAACGTTAAATTGATCTTTTTTTTCGTCTTTTGCCGGAAATATATATTATAGCTTTGTTAAGGTATAAAATATGGAGGCTTATCAAATAAAAGAATTACATGGGAAATGTGTTAATTGGTTGAGTCCTTAACTTTACTTTTAGCATCGTTTTGTCCTTAAGTTATGTTAATACGATTAACGCCTTGAGAATTCTTGAACACGTCTTGAAGTAAGATACTCTTTCTAATATATTCTACGAGGCTCGTATTTCACGGCATCATAATTCCAACACTAATCGGAGCCAATTTACTGTAACATGTTCCTAAAATGATTGCGTGCAGAAAGTGCCGCGTGGTTGGTGTTATGTCCCGGTCACGAGGTGAAGGGAGCCTAATGTTTGACACTACTTGACATGACATGCCTTATTGGCTGCTAATATTTCACGTGTGAAGAGAAAATCACAGGAATTCCAACATTTGAAACAAAGCTAGCTTATTAGTCAGACAAATCGGCAGTGGGCGTAACGGGAAACACAGCTTAGTTTTTGCAAGTCTCACAAGATCAAACAGTTAACCATATTTTGGTACCAGACCTGACAAACACGACCACGAATAATCACGATTTACCATATTCACGATCCATTGATATACCCTAACGATCTCTATATCGCGCCGATCTGCACTGAACCATCATAACTCGAGCAAATCTCGTTGCGCAGTGACATTCGCTATGATCCTGTCCATAAAGCTTCAACTCTGACCCTAGAAAATGCCAAACGTGGCTAATAACCGGCGTGAGAACGGAAAATAGAAGAATGTTCCACGTGCAAGGTTCGTTCGAGCAGTCGCTGCGCGGCGGTGACGACATCTCGCCCAGCGGCAACAAGACCCTTGCCGCGCTCGCCAAGATCCACCGTCACTGCACCGGCAAGGCACACGCCAACGGCTGCATCGACCACAAGCACAACCCTCTTGCTAAATCCGATTCCAACACAAGCCTCCAGTCGAAGAAATCCTTCCGCAGCGAATGTTTCATTGAAATCAAGGAGGCCGACAAATCTCCAAACAATTTTCCGAAAAATTGTGACGGGTTCACAAAGAGCTTCAGCAACAGCACCAGCTCATACGAAGGCCACAGCGACACAGACTCTGAGAACACTTTCAAGAGTCGCTCCGAGCAGAATAAGGCAGCAGATCCGTGCGAGAGACTCTTCACTCAAAACACAAAGGCATCTTTAATGAAAACTGCTCGGATGAGATACGCTGATGATAGCATAATTTCTTCACTTCGTGATGAAATTGATGGTGAGAAGAAGGCCTTCAACAGAACTCCTTTGCGAGCTAGTTATAGAGAACCGAGGAAATCTGCTGTGGTTACTATTGAAGAAGTAAAATCAGATGGATCTAATAATGATGAAGAACTGGCTAACGCTGTCTTATTCGATGAAAAAAGAAAGACTCCCACGCAAACTAAAGCTAGCGTGCAGCGTAAGGCCAATGGAAATGCCGTTGCTAATGGAAAAAGTCCTGTGAACGGAACTAAACCTCCATGGCGAGGTACAGGCAAGAACGGTATAGCAACGGAACCTTTTGTAAGACAGCTGTCTCTTCGAGGCAGCGTGAGGAAGAAGAATCCCAAAAATGATGGGATACCATGGCGGAGGCTCTACGAACTTTCGCTCTGGAGAAAGTGTGGAGTGAGCTTCACCGCTGTGGGCGCCGACACGGAACGCGCCCTCCTGCGACCATGGACGGAGATGTCTGCGCAGTCACATCCACCATCGGTAAGAACTTTTTCATGTAGCCATTTCGATTTTTCATTACGGTTAAGTATAATCAAGAACCATAGTACTTTTAAATTTTTCTTGAAAAATATTGTCTAAAGCGGCCTTGAGTGTGAAAGTGGAATGTCTGATTATTCAAATCAGATAAAGAACGTGAAGATAAGTATTTTTCTGATGTAAATTACAATTTTCCTTTGCGTGTATCCATACTATTACAATACAATAATGATTCCACTCCATTTCTTCAGCTACTTACTATTTATAGATTTGATGTTTTAAAATTCATCGTTTCACTTTCACGCAATTCCTTTGTTTTCCATTTCGTTCGTCCTTTTGCAACTTTCCTCGCCAGATCGGTAACCAATGGTTCGTCAATTGAATGCGTGCCTCGGGCCCCGACTGCTCTTTCGTACTCCTCATATTTGGCTGGTGATTGCCCCCGATCGATAAGGTGCATGGTTCTGACGCCATAATGTCTCGGGTCAAGTAATGCGAGACACCTTGTTTGTACTTTAAATTGTTTATGCTTCCTTGAAGATAATGTAATACGCTTTGTGAAGTCTGTTAGATTCGGGTGATGGCGTGAGAGAACAATAGCCTTTTAAAGATCGATTTTGGAAATTAGAATATATTCTTCGAAACTTTTTTTATGTACAATGATTCTTGATAGGTTTGAAGAACTGTTTACATTTTCTCTGTGTTTATTAATTTACTAGCATATATCCCTATTTATATATAACGCCTTATATATTCTTATTATTGTTACCATTACACAATATTCTACTAAATGTCTTATCTGTAAACGCACCAATGTTTGTTTTCAGATAAAAGCACTTTTGTCCACGCTCTATATCCTTATTTACTCAACTTAGTACAAAAAAAAACACCTTTTCGCTTTCTATACCACTTTCGGTTTCCTACATCAGGGGTCACGCGTAAGGAGTCACCATATGAGGTAACAGTGACTGTTACTTCTGTTACCTGTAACTATTACAGTAATAGGTGGGTTGTTACCGCCGCTGGCGGAAGGAGGTCGTGATCAGGAGCTGTTACGGTTTTCACCGTGGGATCGTGGTTTACTTGCTTGTTTTGTTTTGATAATGTCGATTATGTTTTGATGTTGCACTGTGTAAAGGTGAATCTTCAGTTACAAATTCACTTTTGTCTTGGTTATTGTTAGATTTTGATTTCTGCGGTAGACTAAATTAAATTCCATCTTGAGTTTTTTTTTAGGTGATTGATCTGATCTTAGCATACGATATATCATCGCTTATGAAAACCAGGGAAGTACCTTTTTGTAAAATCATAGTCGGAAGTGATTTTTGTTAACAAAACCTCGTAATAGACAAGATAGGTTGAATACCAGGTAATGGTCACAATTTTTATCCGGATTGAAAGGAATCGAGGTTGAAGAAAATCACATCAGAATATGTGGTGGTTAGTTCCGGTAGATGCGATAACTGAAGTCCTGGTGGTACAATGGTAAACCTGGGACACACGGCTTTACCCTTGTCAGAATTTTTTTTAATCATTTTTTTGTTTGTAAGAGGTACACCCGTGTCGATATGAATCCATTCATATAGGAATACATGTTGTGCCGACCCCACTTAGAGTGGGATAAGGGCAGGAGGATGATTATAAAAATATACACCCGACCCCGAAAAGTGGCATTTTATAGACACGTTAGTGTTACAATTTAGCATTAATAAAATATACAATAAACCGGAAATGCTTATCATCGAAACTGCGTAACTTATTAAATTGCACAACGTAAACCTGCTAACCTTGGGTAATATTTTTTTTCTTCGTTTATCGGTTTTGCATAAATTGGTGTTACACTTTCTGTCGGCCATCGATTCTAGAATTTAATTAGTAATGTAATAATATTTCCATCAAAATATTTGTAAAAATAGTAGCCAGCAAAAAAATACTTTCAACCAAGATGGTTTAACCTCCTAAGACCGAGATTTCTAAACAATACTTAAACAATGGGGTTTCGATTTCAAAAGAACATTCGATGTACGGCTTTAAGTAAAAAGCTATCGAAATAGGCTCATAGACTGCCAAAAGTATGTTTCAATGGATAAACTGCTCTGAATTTTGTTTCTGTTTATCAATAAAAATGCAAGATTTCACAGCCGTTTAATTGAATATATTACAAATTGGCTCGTTCTTAGTGTGTGTCGCCTTATCGGGTAAATGCGTGCGGTCCGCCGTACTCCTTACTCATTAGACTAAAATAAGACCCAGAGGGGGTGAAGTAATTCTAGCAATTGGTGCGGGGCGGAGTATTACGATTCTATGCGTATTATTATTCTTTATTCTATGACTAGGGTTAACTTAACGCACTTTAAGAGTCAGTAGCCGATTAACATGCATCTCAGCTCAGTGGTCGCCGATATCCATATAAGCGACAAATCCCTTGCGCAGAGGCACCGATGTTGCTGATTTACAAACATAGTTACATAATACAGAGAGTGAGGCGCATGCTAATGAATTACCGATGGAACTTGTCTTTATAAAGGCACAAACAGACTTACCGTTGAATAAGGATGCGGTCGATCATATTATGCTGGTCTATATTTAGAATGACAAAGTTATGCATGATTGTGATGTTAGAGCAGATTACGTTAAGTGCGTATAATTCTTTTTGAACTTCAAAATTTAACATCTATACTATACCTAATACTTTTAGTGTGCGTGATAATTTATTATTCATTGAAAGTGTCTTGAAAAGAAAAATAATTCTATGTGTAAAGATCAAAGCAATACAGAAACGCAGTGTGCGTCCGACTCTACGATCCGTTTCATTAACACAGAAACATATAAATTAAATATGAAAATATTGTAACGCCATGCACGTAGGTGCAGAAACAACAACATAACATAAGCTCACGACTATATCCCTATTGGGGTAGTCAGAGGTACATCTGTAATCTCTCACCGAGCTTTCTGTAATTTTAGAAGTTGGTTTCTTATTTTTCGACATAAAGCAGAATAAATATCTACCTAATCTCATTACTGATTTCATAGTCATTTTTTAAGATAGTCAAGATCAACACTACTTCAAATAAATATGTCTTGCTACTTATGTTCTTTATGCAACGTAGCGTGGGTAATGATTTGTTGAGGCCAACACAATCGAGCCATGACAGTTACGCATGTTATTCAAATTGTTTTAAATAATCCACAGCCCAATTGTTTTAAATACTTTGTATAATAGTGTCATTTTCAAATCTTACTGCTGTCCCTGTCTCGACGGTTATATTAGTGTCGAAATCTAAATTAGTTTTTGAATCTTGCTCATTTTATCATAATTTTGTAATGTTTTCGGTGTTTGTTCGTGTTCGTTCTCAATTTTATTTTTACTGTCATTATTTTAGATTTCTGCAGAAACCTCCTAATTTTATTTTAAGTTATACCCGTCATTTTCTTATCCGTCGAAAAGAAAAGGAACGGATGATTGACAGCTGTAAATTTTAAAATGAATGAATAACCCGAGCTAATGAAATAGGCATCTCGCTAGTATGCAACCCGGTTGACGTGGGCTGTCAACTTAATTCTGTCGGGCCAATACATACATTTGGGAAGGTTGGTTTTTAAAATTCCTGCCTAAAATTGACGTGTGTTCCATATCTTTTATGCCTGTCGATTATCCCTCCCTTTCCTTTTCGGCGGATAAGAAAAGGACAGGTGTAACTTAAAACAACATTAGATGATGTCTACAGGAATCAGCACCATTGTCTCTTTATTGTTCTTAATAATGACATACGCCTACATAATCTTAGTCAACACTTTCACTTATTGTTTGTAATTCAACAGTCTTACGTCCTGTTTCATAGTGCAGAATGTTTAATTTATTTAGCATTTCTAAAGCAAAGCTATGACTTTTCCTTTGTGATTTATTGAATCACTGGCAACTCGCATTCGTCTAAGCAAACAATGCGTCGCAACCTCTCTAAACTCACGTCTAATCTCGCGTATAATTCGTCTCCTACTCACTAAATTGTATTGAGCAATTTTTTGAACGATTTCACATTGTCTCCTTGGCAATTCATTTAAAATTCCTCATTGTTTCTCGTTGTGTTTGTTGAGTGTAAAATTTGATTGGTTTTTGAACCGCAGAGTTGTACTATTATGTTAACAGCCTTCATACGACTTGCTACTGTACTCAGGCTGCTTTCCATCATCTTATGAGGAATGAGGTGTGACCACACTATAACATTGTGGGTTGGTTAAATTGCGTAGATAATTGAATTCTTTATTTAGGACCGTTTCTTGTATCCAAGCTTCGGCTAGTCTAAGGACATTTATCGCTTAAAGATGGCGACAATCTATATCGATTACCATTAAAGTTTTAATAGATGCTTTAATAGTTAATTCTAAAACAATACGTGTAATTGTTTACAATAATTGAATACCGTATATAGGCAATCACGACTAACATCAACTTGAGTAATTTATTGAAGACAAATGTTATATTGATGACCGATTAGCATAGTACTGTTTACCTGCATTCGTTAGCAATATAACTTCCTATATAGGGTAGGTGAAAGTACTCTTAGTCAGGGATGAACGCATAGATGAAGGTAAGTTATTTCCTAGCATACACTTTAGTACCATGTCACATTAAACTTATTAGACAAATTGAATCCAAAGTCGTAGTAAATGTCAAACGTGATAATGCGACAGGGTGCATTGTGCCGTTTGGACTGAAATAGAATTAACAAAAATGCTTCAACTTATTTCTTGTAGTCTTTATATAGACCTGAGAAAGTAATTGGTTGCTATTAATGACAAACGTAAAGATATTTCTAATGATTCAGATAAACCTTTCGAGTGAAAAATTAATATGTTAGTAATTATATGTAGCAAAATCAAATCAAATGAATTTATGTTATGTATTTTAAGCAGGTGTGTTATGGATATGAAATTTCGGATACGGATTGGATACGAATTTAAGTATGATTATTATACCGGATACGGTTACGGATAATAAATTATTTCGGATTATCCGTTAGGTTCGGATAATTTCGGTTACGGATATTATCTTTTTCATGAAATTCAAAAGTAAAATACAAATAGGTAATAAAGTGGTGTTATTTGTAACGACAAAAGAAGAAAAAAACAAACAATGCGCGCGGCTTGTGTGAAGCAGCGGCACTGGCAGCGGCCAGCCGATCAAAACAACTTGTCATAACGTGTCTCAATTAGGCTCCGCCCCTATCCGATATTATTTTTTTTTGCTCTGGCAACCCTACGGTTAAGTTGTAAACAAATTAGCTCTCGTAGTTTTTAATTATTTAAATTAATTTATCGTATATAAATTCATAAAAAACCAATTTCGTCATAATATTCTTATCATATTTTAACAATATTGTATAAATTTGTGTGGTTATAAGTGCTATAAGGCGTTTAAATTGTGATAAGTGTCTTTGTGTCAGTTAAACCGTTACAAACTCAAAAGTGCGTAATCTTTTCGGAATCTATAGTGCATTTTAAATACTTATTAAAGAATAACGATTATCAAAATTGTAAGTAACTACCACTCTTTCTTTGGTGGCTTCTCACTGACACGTTTTCTTTTCTTTTTGTTGCCTCTAAAACACTATGAGTACTATGTCTTCTATGACTACTCGCAGTGTGGCAGCTCGTAAGCTAGAAGATCAATTAAAGCTGACTTTACTAGAACTTAAGAATTCTAAAGCGTTATGTGAGCAGCTACTATCAGAGAGAGAGGATAGCGAGAAGGAGGTATTAGTCATACTAGAACAAAATAAACAATTAAAGAGTGAGATGGCGGCTTTACATCAGCGTTTAAATGATGTGGAAGACCAAAATGACCAGCTACAAAGAACGGTGCATGTGTTTGACCGGAGCTGCGATGAGTTTGAGACCGCCCTCAAGCGCACCGTTGTTCTGGAACGCGAGCTGCGCGACGCGCATAAACAAATATCGGACTTTGAACTCGCGGACAGTACTTCTAAAACGTCTCGGACACAATCGCTGTTTGACGAGCTGATCACAGACTCACCTGACTTGGTCCCTGCCGCCACCCCATCTCACGAGGTGTTGTGTTCAAAGAGTAACCTCACTTGTGACTCACCACAAGCATCAACTTCACACCACCACTTGTTTAATACGGGGCAACATCTATTGAACGAAATTAATACTTGTACCGTAACGTTAGAAAACCAAACAAAAAAATATGAGTGTGAAATTGATCAGCTCCAGGCACAGATAAAAAAACTGACAAAATCCTTAGAAAATATGACACTGGACTACGAAGTAGCTCAGAAAACTATTCGAAAGCACGAGCTGGCCGCTGATAAGTTAGTGAATTTGAGTTTTCACAACGCGGAACGCTTCGATTCACTAATTAATCGTCAGTATAGTTGCAATCATTCATCCTCGCAGACTGAGCGGCCTGCTCGTGTTTCCGAGTCCTCCCCGCTGTCCGCGCCCGCGCCGGCCTATCAGCTGGTATCGGCGGCGCAGGACTTGCTCCTCACACCAATTGTTAATGACAATAATACGTCCTTCTCGTCGGCGACCGGGCAGGCGGCGCCCGCGCCGGTAAACAAAGCGCAAAATATTGTTATGTTTAGTGACGAAATTGGCAAAACAATGGGTTTACAACTTAGCCATTTCTTGAGGCGGGCAGTAATTAATAATTGTATGCCGGGTGCCTCCTATTTAGACATTTTAAAAAGAATAATTTCTTATAATTTCTCGAAAAATAGTACAATCATAATCTTGGCCGGTAGGAGAGGTAACGCGAACAAAGAACTACTTTCCCATTATATTTCCTTACTTAACAGCCTACCGAATGTAGAACAAGTGATTTTGTTTGCATTGCCTTTCAGCCAAAGTCAGCTTAATTCCGAAAATAAGTTTAGGCATGATCTAAACCTGACATTGCATACTTTAGTATGCGATTATTATAATAAATTTCAGTTCATTGATACGAATTCCTATGTTAGGAATTTTTATTTGACCAAAGGTAGATATTACTATCTATCTAACTTTTACAAAAGACAAATAGCGAAGTCGCTATCCTTTTTTTTTACAATAGAATCAGCCAATTCGTTGGCTTTTAACGCGTCTGCTCCTATTGAGCAGCCTATTTTTATTTCTGACATTTGTAATTTAAATTAAATTTAATGACAACAGAGAAAAACTTTGGCTGTAGTAAGTTAAATGAGGACATATTAAATATAAAATGCAATAAGAAAAATACAAATGTAATCAACCTGGTACACCAAAACATACAAGGAATATTGGGCAAGGAACTTGAAATTGAACTTTTTTTAAACAGTAATTGTGTTGATATTATGTGCGTAACTGAACATTGGCTAAAAAAACATGAGTTCGTTTGCTTCAATAATCACCAGGTTGCCAGCTCGTACAGCAGGGAGACGGCTATCCGTGGCGGTTCATTAATATTAGTACGTAATTGTTTAAAATATAAGGAACGAACGGATATTGTAAGTCTCTCAGTTGAGCGAACTGTTGAGCTAGCCTGTATTGAACTCAGCCGGCTTATTGTATTGAGCGTATACAGACCCCCCGCTTCATCTTATGATCTATTTGAGAAAGTTATTGATGAAGCTTTATGCAAATTATGTAATAAAAGCAAACATGTTATCGTCTGCGGTGATTTTAATATTGATATTCTGGAAAATTGCTCATTAAGTACTACATTCAAATCTTTATTTCTGTGTTATAATCTTGTAAATCTTTTTTCAGAACCAACCCGAATCACGTCACAGTCCGCGAAATGTATCGATAATATTTTTAGTAACTTAGAACCTTGTGATAAATTAATAATTAATAAATTAAAGTCAGATCACTGTGGTCAACAAATATCTTTCAACTTATTTGTTGACCGCTCACTGAAAAAGGATGTTACATGCAATCCCATATCAAGTAGTCGTTTAGAACAATTCAAAGATAATATGTCAAACAAATTACCAGAACTTCCTTACTGTGATGACCCAAATTTGTTATATAACTCCCTATTTAATCTAACAAAATCGGAATTTAATAAAGTATTTAAGGCAAAAACAATTAAGAAAGCAGACACACCAATTTTTAGTGACTGGGCGACGGTAGGAATTTATAAGAGTAGAAACAGGTTGTATGAACTTTACGAAGAAAGAACATACAATCATAGCGTAGCTTTTCACGACTATGTAAAACAG